>NW_017805625.1:163650-197353 GCF_001891065.2 Hippocampus comes | reverse complement strand
GGGGTGGGAGGGGGGCTGGGGGGGGGTGCGCTCATGCAGGAAAAAGGCAGATGTACCGTACGAAAGAAGAAAAAAGCAGTGCGAGGGAGAGGAAACGCTCCGGACCGACAGACAAACATACAGATGCCGTAAGCGCTTCCACTCACACAAAGCATGTCAACAGACCACGTTTCACACACACACACGCACGCACACACACAGAGCTGGAGTGTTTCCACTGGAAACAGATCTAATGTGCAATCTCCATGCGGGAAATGACACTTGCTCGACCTGTGAGACGAGCAGAGACAGACACGAGCTGACAGAGGCAAGACAAGCTTCAGTTTGACCACAAAACATCAGCCTCCATTACGGCCGGCAATGTGCCGCCGCCGCCGTCGTCTCCCCCCGCTCACTCCTGACGCACAGCCATCCTCGGCTCTCCATCCCAACCCCCAAGCATGAAATCGCAGCATCCCTTCCCCAAACGGACGACATACCTCCGTCGGTCAGCCTCTTCTTCTTCCCTTATCGTCCGCGGAGCGTCGACGGCAGACAGAAGGAGAGGAAATCCGTTTGGCCGGGGGAGAAAAAGCCGCGCAGATTGGCGGCCCGGACTGACGCGTCGCCCTCGCCGGCGTCTGTCCTCTGTCCGGCTTTGTGATGCTAAGCTAAAGTGAGCAAAGCTAAGCGCCGTCCGGGCGGTGGCTTCCAACGCGCTCCGAATCCTTCGCAAGCAGTTCGGGGCTTCTGCCTGCGGTTCTCTCCGGCCGGCCGGCCGACTGACTGACCGACTGACTGAATGACTGACTGACTGAGCTCCGCCGTCTCCCCTCTCAGAGGCACCCGCTTGCTCCCGCCCTCCTCCCCTCTTTCTGTCCCAGCCTCCCCTTTTCCTGGACGTTCACCCCCATCATTTGCGCCTTTTGCTCCCCGGCCCTCTTTCTCTTCACGCCTCCCGCTTAGGGGGCGCAAGCCTCATTGACTCAGCCGTGAAAAGCCGCAGAGGACGGTCGATAGATGTGACAAATGAATTCCATTCGTCCAACGCTGCGCTCCTGCACCTAACGACTGTCACCGTCTCGAGACGAGAAACGGAGCGTCAGAAGGAAGTGGGAGTCACCGCGCGCTGCCGTCATCTCAACGGGTTAGCAGAAGGTGATCACGGCAGCCTTTTTATTTCTTTCTTTCTTTTCGATGACTTTTCTACCTGGTCTGGACTTGACGACAATGTCAAATCGGTTTGACATGATCACAAGTCTTTCAAGTGTTTGCGGCTGACGTCACGTAAACGGCAACCAACAGATCAGCAGTTACGACGGTTGCGGTTCCATTCATAATAAAGGCTGGCCCCGGCCGGCCCCGTCCATGTGCCCGCAGCCGTGCCCAGATTCGGCGCTGTCCTCTCTTCTTGGTGTTTTGAGGTTTTGTTTTGTTTTCCCCCCCTGCACAAACTGCTGCATACACTCGGCGAGCAACAGCCAAAACCTTCTGCTTCTCCATTTTGGAATTGGAATTGGAACGACGGGATTGCGTCAGCGGGCGAAACTCTCGGCAGGCGCGCCACCGGCACGCCGATGCTCACGCGGCCGAGTTCAAGTTCAAGCGTTTACCTGAACTAGAGCCGCCGCGCATCGGGGAGTGTGTGAGCGTCGTTGCAGCTCTCAATCTGGCTCTCCTCCTTCATGTCCCGTGCCCCCCCTTCGCCCACCCTCACCCCCCACCACCACCGCCCCATCTCCATCCTTGCGGCTTCAGCCCACACAGCCGCCCCCTCCACCTCCTAGCTGTCCTCCTAGCCTATATACAGGCCGCACGATCGTATGTGCTGCCGGCGCCGCCGTTCCTAGCTCGGAAACGAACGGCGTCCGCAAACGTCCCGCTCTGAAGGAGATCACTTCTTCAACTGCGGACCCTCCTCCATTTTTCCGCTCCCGGTACAACCGGCAAGCAGAAACCGGTTTTAGAAAGCGGGCGCCCCAAGGAGAGAACGGGGGACAAGAAGCAACGGTGGCACGGGTTTGGGGGTCGGCGGCCAACGACGACAGCGGGAGGGAGCGGGAGAGGGAGCGGCTGGGCCGGCAAAGATGCCAATGCGACCGCAAGAAAATGGCTAACGGGGGAGGCCGGGCGAGCGGCGGCTCTTCCAACTTTGAGGAGCTATTCGCTTTCAGACTTGGCCAACTTCTTAACTTCCTCGAAGTTGTCACTGTTCTTTTCTTGTAATACTGTATGTTGTTTTTTTATTTCTTTCTTTTTTCACCCAAGTTAACGATTGCCCCCGGGTTGTTAAATGGAATTGTGCTCTTAGCGCAAGTGCAACAGACCGCTTGGCCATTTTTTCTTCCTTCGCCATCTTCCCACCGAGTCAGATGGGCACAATGTTGAAGAAAACATTGAGCAATTCATGCGGTGGCCTCTGAATGAACTCATCGGGAAGCCAGCGCAGGAGAAAGCTTCAGGAAAAAGTCGGGGCTTCATATCATGAGCAAAAACAAGACTTTTGGGCCCGCATGTCAAATAAACTCCAAAGTCATACATCACTTTCAAAAAAAAAAAAACAAGCAGCGATCCGACTTTCATATTTCTTTTTACTCAGGTACCATTTGGACTCACGGCTAGAAGCAGCCGTTTCAAGTCAAGTTAGTTTTATGGTCAAATTTTCTCAACCATAAAGTTGAATTCAAGCGTGCGCGGTCAGTGTGAAGTTTGTGCGTGCGTGCGGTGCTGACGGACTCACAAGGCACAGCGTGATGGTAGAGGTTGTCTCGGATGATTTGCTGCAGTTGGTGGTCAGGCGACGATTTCTGGAAGCGCTGGCTGAGATAGTGTTTCAGGTCCTTGTTCAGCTTATTTCCTGCCATTGCGGACACAAGCGGGGAAACGGATGGTCACGGCAATCAAAACAAATCCCGCAGACAATCGAGCGCTCTTGGCGTTTGGCTGCCATTCTGGCCGCTGAATAAACGATACGCACGCTTGAAGCGGGAGCGCTCGGCACGCGTCGCGCACTCGCCGTCGTCACTTCAGGGGAGGCGGCCGCTCGCAGAATCTTCCCCGTGCGCGGTGCCAGCTTGAGTCACAGGTCTTACCGCTGGCGAGACGGCAGCGGCGCGAGCCGTCTGGACCCCGGAAAGGCCCGGCGGCCAACCCGATGGTCAAACGTGCGCTTTGGCGCATTTCGGCCAATGCCCGCCCACGTTACCGACCGTGCGAAACACGTGCGAAAGGCAAACATCGGGATTGACAACGCGCACCATAGAACGGGATTCATCCGATTGCGTTCGTCGTGACGCGTCACGGAAGTACAAAGTCGGTGCCTTCAAACCAAAATCCCCTTTCAATCAAATATGTTGGCATCGCTGCCGAGGCCATCTTTGGTTTTCCCGGGCGAGCGGCTAGTCAGAGAGGGCCCTGGATTCTGTTTCCATGGAAACCGCGTACGGGCTCGCGTGTTGAATAACATGAGGGATATCGCAAGTGTGTGACGCAGCGGTTGATGAATCCGCGCAGGCAGGTGGACGTGCCACAACACGTGACGCTTTCCTGACCGGCTTCTCGTCTCATGCAGACACATTGGACATGTTACTTTTTTTTTTTTTTTTTTTTTTTTTTTTTGAACGAGCAAGTAAGCCAATTTGATGTCCGTCTTTCCTTCCTTAATGGCTCCAAGCGTGGCCATTGGGAGGCGAGGCCGAGAGGAAAGGTCGACGCTCGGGCCCCGCGGCCTCGGCGACTCCTGAGAGGAATCCCTGCTCCTGGCGCCGTCTCATCCGGACAAATGGCACGGTTGCCATCCTCACCGCGCCAAACGCTTGCGTCTGGTGCCTTCAAGGGGTCACGAGGGTCACGCAAAATTGAGTCGGAGAATCTTGATATGAACATCTTTCATCACATTTCTCGAAAGCAAGTTAGCTTTGACACCAATTGGATTTCTGCCCATCCATCCCTCCTTAATCGGCGACCGGTTGAAGCATCATGACTTATGTGGAGCGACGTCAAGACGAATCAATCTGCCAAGTGAAGACTTGGTCCCGGGCTGCAGTTAATCAGATCATCGGGGCTAATCGCCACTCGATTGATTCAGCCCCTGGCGGCTGTGTACAGTTAACATTCTGCCTTCTTGTGATCCGGGCTTAGCCATATGTTCGAGAGCAGGTGGAAGGAACCCGCGTGACCCTCAACGGGGGAAATCTTGGGCCCGAGCCACATAAACACCAATCTTTGACGTAGCGGCAATAGTTCGGCATGACCGATGACAATCCGACGCAACGCATCATGATTGACAACGGCATGACGCACAACAAACCGCAAGGGCCCAGCCTGTCGGGAATTCCGGAGATGGGCCACAGAGAGAGAGAGTGAGAGAGATGGTCGCGCCCTTCCCGATCTCTTTGCAAAAGGCTGACGTGACGACTCCACTGATGAAGCGCTTCCACAAACACACGACAGGTACGCAGGCGTGAGACGGCTATTTCCGTCCCTCCAATGTGCATCCTGGTATCGCAGGAGTGGCTGTGCCCCGTATCCATGGCAACAGCCGCCAGATGAGTAAAAACAGCGCAGCGGAGTGATCAGCGGTCACAGTCCGCCGCGGTCTGCTGCCACCCTCTGGTCTAACAAAGCATGACAAAAACAAAAGGAATGGCAGACGGGCACTTTGTCTCGGTCTCATGTGACCGGCCATCCCATTGGCTGCCAGATTTCACGCGGGCCCACGCCTCAGCACTTGATAACCCGACATGTCATGCGGGAAGAATGATCGGCACATCAAATGAGGTGGGAGCGAACGTGAATAATTGATGTGACGAGAAATTCAATGACAAAGTGAAGAGCAAAGTGCTCGGCAGGTGCGGCGAAACCAGGTCAGGGCACCCATCGCATCATTCGTGTACGTGTGGCCGGCCATTGGTCCAGGGCCCGCCTCCAAGTGGGCTTGGCTCCGGCTCACCGGCGACCCTAGCCGGCTGGATGTAAAAAAAAAATAAATAAAAGTGGTGGATGCAAGCTGTGGTAGCGGGTTATAAACTCTGCCACCTTCAGGGGGGTGTTGCTCAGCACACCGGACAGCGGGTTGGTGTGCGTGTGTGTGAGTGTGTGTCGCTCACGTCAAGTCGCGTTGATTTCTATCGCCCTTATTCACAAAAAAGGAGTCTCAAAGGACTTCACGTGCCCAGTTCAAGTATTCACAACATCTCCCGAGCTGAAGCCAAAGGAGGCCAAGGAAAAACTCCCAAAAGCCCATCCGGGGGAAAACCTAGAGAAGAGGCCGCAGACGGGAGGGCGACCGGGTCGCAACGGATGCCGAGTGGGCGATATGTGACACATTCTCGTACGCTACCGTGAGAGGAAAAACGCTGGGGGGGAAACGCCGTCGGAGAGACGGGTCCCCCTCTCGACCCGAAAGAAATCCTCACAGCAGCGCCTCCGAGTGGCAGAGCCGGCCAGCAAAGGGCACAAGCGGGGCCGCTTTTCAATGCTGACTCAAGACTCGCTCGAGCTGTTGTGTGAAAGACGCGAACGCGCACGTGCAGGGGCCCGTTCATGCGCATGCACCAGCACATTTGGCAACACGTGCATACAAAAGGGACTAGAGTCGCCACATCTGTTCGCCGATCTAATTTTAGACGGAGGCCGGCAACACAAAGACGTGCCGACTTGAAAGAGCGCCAAATAAAAAGGAGGAAAACGAGTTGAAGAGGTTTCAAAAGACGCGCCCCTCACTTGTGCCATCGCCTGCGTGTCATTTGGCAAAATGGCAGCAATTAACGCTCCTGTCTTTCATTTGAAAGAGTCCGAAAAATGAGGGGGGGGGAACAAACAAACATGAATTTCCCAGTCACAAAGTTGCACGTTCCAGTGCTGCGGGCTAATGTGCGAGCAGTCACTGCTCATTACATCCGCACGCTCCTTTTCTGGGTCAGCATCAGGCAACGCTCATCCACGGCCGCGTCCCTCCACGGCCGACTACAGGCCGGACACGCGCGCGGCAATCAGCTTGCGATCGTAGGCTTAGGGCTCGGAAGGTAGCGACGGGAGTCCCGAAATCTATCCAGAATCAAGCACTGGTCGTCATCAAATTGATCAATGAACAGATGGAGTGAAGT
Organism: Hippocampus comes; assembly: GCF_001891065.2. Taxonomy (NCBI): domain Eukaryota; kingdom Metazoa; phylum Chordata; class Actinopteri; order Syngnathiformes; family Syngnathidae; genus Hippocampus; species Hippocampus comes. Next base: position 191,267 of record NW_017805625.1, on the reverse strand, counting down.
CATTCAACACGATTGACCCGACGACAGGGGAGGTCATCGCGGAGATGGCGACGCTCGTTACTTTTTGCGGCATTTTGGCTCCCGAAAACAGGTAAGAGGAGGAGTAACGTCAACGAAATCCGTATCAGTTCCGTTGGGAGGATTTCACTCAGGCTCCGATCCGAGGCCACGAGAAGCTAATAGGAAGGCGGGAAGCCGCGGGATTGGCTGGAAACCAGCAGCCGTCGTTCCGATTGGCTTCCCGAAGAAAAACAAAGCGGCGGCCTCCGATCGCTCTCCCGCCATCGTTGGCTGGCAGCTTTCGGGTCCACCCGTTCGAATGTGCGATCACTCGCAATGTCACGAGTAATGAGGACAAGCAGGGAGTGGCCTTCATGAAAATGGCGGCCAGCGAAAGCCGTTCCGGTGGAACCGCGCCAGCAAAGCGGAGCGGAAAGTCTCCCTGCGCCGGAGCGCGAGCACAGTTTTCAAGCGCCGATCCTTCACCGCCCATGAAAATGTTTCTTTAGCTCACGCCCCGGGGAAATGTCAAAAGACGGCCCTCGCCCCGCGCGCGCCAAAAAAAGGATTCTTTGTGCTCTCCGCAGTGTGGCAATTCCGGCAGAGATCAGATGACTTTGCTGCATTCTCAGCTAATCGGCGAGGGAACACGAGCGGGCGCTGGAAGGGTGGCCGAATGATTTGCATTGTTTTGCCCATCGCCGGCGTGCAAATTTGAGGACCTCGGTATACGGTGTGTCTCGGTACCGTATTTCATTTGCGTGCAAGGCATTGACAAAAAGGAAGGAGAACAACCGCAATACAAAGCCCAAACGTGATTCGGGTGCACTCAAAATATTTCCTTTTGCGTCTCCAGGTGTCAAGACACGCGAGGCGGCTGCGCTCGCTTCCCCATCTTGTGGCGACAGACCGGGAGGGCCTACCCGTAAGAAATTCAAAGCGCCGTCCAGCGGTCATGAGAACTCTCTCGTTGACCAGCTCCGTCTCCTCCCCCGCGGCCAGCCCCGCTTTGACCTTTGCGCAATCCGGGTTTGCCTGCTGCGGGAGGAGGGGAAAAAAAAAAAAAAAGAAAAGAGACACGTTTGCAAGAAAAAGGTCACCGTGGCCCCCGTTTGGTGCGGGAACACAAACAAAGACCGAGACCCTTCCAAGCGAAGCTTCTTCCGGAGTTTCTCAGAGAGAGCAGAAAATAGTGAGCGTCTTCCTTACGGCGTGCACCGCAACAGCAAGCGAACAAGGTGCGCCCGTCCCAAACAAGACCACGCGAGACGCATGTGACCATGACGACAAAACTTGGTGAAAAGCAGCCCAGAAATTGTTTCACCGGCAAAGAGGGCCTTTCATGATTCTTGCGGATTTTTTGCAGATGAAAATGAAGTAAACAGGACTCGCCTCTCCGCAGATTTTTGCCCCGCGGGCGTCGTCGGGCTGACCAGGTCAAATCTTTGGACTCCGCTCTGTAATCTCCACCCAATTATGAATGGGTTTTTTGGGGTGGACTTTTCATCCCGTGTCACTTGCAGTTTGCTGCAGTTGTCGGTCCCCGTTGACTCCGACTGTACTTGGGTGGAGAGAGACGGACGGACGGCTGCAAAGATTGCAATCGATGCCGAGTCCAAAACGTCCTTCCCATGACAGCCAGACGCTGAGCTAGCAGGCTGAGTGACGTCAGCATCTTCCGCCTGCCCGAGCCGAGCCCGTAGGAAGGGAGGGGGCGGATTTCAAGCCACCGAGCGCTCCGATGCATTTTCACCCATGGAGACGGCGCTTTGTCCACATCCTTCACCTGTCGATGAAATGCTGCGCAGGTGCGCGTGCAGCCGACACAAACCGGGGCTGGGGGATCTGGCCTTTAAAAGTTCAGATCGTTTGCCCCCCCCCCCCCTTGCTTACAAAAAAATGAAAGAAAGAAAGAAAGCACAACCGGGGCTGGGGGATCTGGCCTTTAAAAGTTCAGGTCGTTTGGCCCCACCCCCTTGCTTACAAAAAAAAAAATGAAAGAAAGAAAGCATGACAATGGCATTATTGCAAACCAATGTTGCTTTTGTGTCCGACTGCACGGAGAAGCAGAAACCGCAACGGAATCACAGTCCGCTCAATTGGTGCGGGTCTACGGATCGAGACCGACTGTTCAAGCAAAAGAGAGAAGTGAGAAGCCGCCGGCGGTTATGGCCGAGGTCCGGCCCGAAGCCGATGTCACCAGACAGACACGATGAAAGCGCTCACTTTCCCGCTCGGACTGTGGTGAAACGGATGAAAAGTTAGCGCTTGCTCCGACTTGCCGCATCCGGTGACGACAGACGGCAAACTTGCACTCTGCCGAGAAGGCGGGCGGCCGGGAGACGCGCTTCTCTCTCGCCACTTGTTGGTATCCAAGGTGTTGTACTTGTGCAACATTGTCTTGCATCCCAGTGACCTTCCACTGAAACCAGAAGTCGATGACGGGGCTGTCGGGCAAAGGAATGCCGGGAATGCGGTCTGTTCATCCTCACACAACTGAACAAAGTTCTCTGCCCGCCCGCAAGATCATGAGACCGAAAGCTTCTCCTCCCGCCGCCAGCGTTTACCCACCCGGGCGGGAGTGCGCACGCGTGCCGGAAGATCCCACCGAGTTATCAGACGAGCCCTCGGAGATGACCGGCGCCCGGTTTGCCGCGGAAGCCCAAAGGAGAGGCCTCGTTTGCACGCCCCGTATGAACACAGAGGAGAGAAGCCGGGTGATGCCGGAGTTCTGAAGTCGAAGACAGCACCGGGGTTGGGGGACGGGGGGGCACTTCCCGCACCAATTCAAGCATCTTTCTAAGGTTGATCGTGGCCAGCTCGGGGATGGACGCGATCGTACAAATCGTGCCGTCGAATGGCAAAAACTCCTGCGGGCGGGCGGGCGTGCGCGCGGCGCCATTTTCCCCAAACATAGTCGATTCCGCTCCTCCACTCCCCCGCCCCTCCCTCAGCCCAGCGCAGCCGCTGACAGGTGCAGCACAAGAATGCGGCGGTTTCGCTCCAACCTGTCAGACGGGCTTTGCGACACGGGCGGATAGAAAACATTTGAAGCAAACTGACGGGTCCATCCATCACTTTCAGACGCGCAGAATGAGCCGGCTCGGCATCGGCGCCGGCCAGAGCGAACGCAGCGCCGTTGCGGCTCATTCACCGGAAGGCCCCAAAAAAAGGCCGATTCAAGAATGTCGAGCGAGGGCCCAACCTCGAGGTGACAAGTAGGGGTGGTTCACCTTTGCTCTTTGCCGAGAGGAAAGCAAGAGCCAAATCAAGAGTTTCCCTCCAAACGTTGCGTAAGCAAGGCCCGAATTCTCCAGGTCTCTCTCAACCACGACGACGGCTTCTCGCGAAGGGACACCGAAGTGGCTCGGCGGCGGCGTGGCGGCTCCCCTCGCCTCACTTCGGAGAAGGCGGCGCGGGGCTCACCGGTCAGCGGCGAGAGCGGCCGTCTCGACGCGGGCCCCGTGGCCGGTGACCGACCGCCGACCGGTCCGGCGCGTCGTCCTCCTTTGCTCCCCGTCACCCCGAACAGAAAACGGATTCAGGCTAAACGCGCGACGGCAGTCGCTTAAGCCGGGTCTCATCCACAAATCCCCTTTGCCGTCGAGTTGATCGAGTTGCGACGCGATGGTGCCAGTCGCCATTTTGTTTTTGTTGTCGCCGAAACACAAAGAGTCGTGATTTGGTCGGCCGTCACGTGATCTTACTCCGCGGTGCCGCCGGATAAGTCAAAAGGTCCTCAGTGTGTGCGAACCTCCGCCCAACCATGCAGGAAATGCCAGCAGTCGAATGGCAACACAATGCTTTGAGGAAGCGAGGCAGGAATTCGTGGCAGGGGGTGGGAGGGGGTGGGGGGATGGGAGCCCCACATGAACAATGTTGAACACCTCGACACTTGTGTTTCCAGCTGTTGTGTCTGATAACACTGTTCATGTGTATGTGGGGGGGAGGGGGCACTGAAGCAGCAACACCGGATTTTTTTTTTTTGTTGTACTTTTGACCCCTTCTGAGGAGAAGCCAGCGGACAGGCCTGTCATACGCGCCGGTACGTCCCCGGAGCCGCGATGACGGAAGGTAAGTCTACCGCACGATGACTCCGCACGCAAAGCGCACGACGATCCGCTTCCAGCCAGACTCTCCAAAAGAGGGAGGCAAACTAACTGCCGGAAAGCCCAACACCATCATGTGATTCCTCGTCTCCTTTATGCCGAGCGGAGCTTGAGGACGAGGCCGCGCAATCGACGGAAGAAAAGAAATATTTGTCGGTTCTTCCCGCACCGGCAGTGCGCATTGCTAAGACATGGCGAGAGATTCAGCTCAAGCAGGGGAGATACGAGATGAGTCTCCGGCGCCGCATTCCCAGCGCGCTCTCATTTGCAGGAATCCCAGTCGACAGATCCGTGAAAACGACTCTTATCGCCAAATCGCGTCTTCTGGGGAAGTACAGAAACGACACCCAAGGTTTCAGACATGCTAAAAGCAGATCGCGGCAAACGTTCAAACAAGAATTATTATTTTTTTTTTTGCCTTCAACAAAGCCAGCCAACATTTCTTTGAGAACAATCTTCCACGTTAGCCGCCGTCTCAAACTTAGACCTGCCGGCAGGCAAAATGAGAGCGGAGCTCAACAAAGGCCACGACGCCCGGCCGACACCTTCAGCGGTAAAATCCCGAGATCGGACGGCCACCAGCTGTGTAAACAGCGCATTCTTTGACGGTGTGGAGCCCCGCACGGCGCCGGGACGACGCTTTTCGATGCCTGGCGTTGGCCCGCGCTCCTGACGGACTCGGAAGAAGGGCGCCCTCCCCTTGGCAGAACGACGTATGCCGCCGCTCGCCGTCAACCAAAAGCGCGGGGAAGTCAGCCGCGGGACCGAGGCACCGAGCGCCGACCTACACTTGAGACAATTTGATCACGAGGGAGGTAAGGCGCTTATAGCCGACACATCTTACCTTTCTCCCTCCTGTCCACGTGCTCGCATTAAAGAAAAAAAAAAGGAGATCACACACATGGAAATTCAAGCCAGAGATCTTTGCGGAAGCTAAGCTGCGCGGAAGCAAAGAGGAGTCCTTCAACTGCGCTCAGAGGATGCAGAGTGTCGTTTTGGGAAAGGAGGGCTGTTCAGCTTCCTAATGTGAAAAAAGGACGAGAGCGCTTCCATCCGCAAACTCTGTCAGCCGCAAATCCACACGCGGCTAGCATGAACGCAATCATCCGGAGGCTCGAATTAGCAGAAGTGAACTCATACTCCTCATCCGTTTGACTTTGGAGCATTTTCAACGGCTTGGCCCACACGAGAGCCCACAAACACCCGATTCAACAGATATCACATCGTACATCGCATGTGATGCGATGGCGGCGCACACCCACGAGAAAAACCTCGCTTCCAGCGAGCGTTTGATTCCATTGTCCAGGGTCCGCAAATATCCGACGCAAGCCTCCAGATGGTCAGTATCCCTTCATTTGGATTTGGCCAAGCAATGGACATATACACAGAAATATAGAGCTCGAGATATTGAGACCTCTCCAGCTCGGTCTATATGCAGCGTCGACAAGTAAAACCGGTCAAACCCACAAGTAACGTCGATCAATGCCTAACGTCCATTTTGCAATCACTTTGGACATCGTGTGTTTTTCACACTCTTGACCGATTTGAATACCGTGGCTCTTTTGGCCGTCGCAACATGACGTGAGCATCGTTGCCGGCGGGATCCGCGCGTCCCCTAAGCAGTTTGCCATCACTCGCTAGGAAGCTGTCACATTGGCTCGCCATCAAAGCCGGTGGGCCCTGCCGGGTCAAGACGACCATGAATGAGACACAACGGCCACGCTAGCCTGCTGCTCTCATTTGGAAAGAAAGTCAGACATCAGAAATCTTGTCACAACCAAGAGAATCCACGAGACAGGCCCAACATTTTCTTTGAGCGTGCACCTGAACGCCATTGAAAGAGCAATGTCACTTGGCCTTGTAATACTGTATATATCAATGACACAGACGATGACTGTGTTGTGAATTTGTGTCTTGTGTCTTCTACTGGCAACTGAAACCCATTTCGGAACGGCGTCGTGTTGAGGTGGGTGGCAACGGTGCCGCCACAATCATTCTCCTGCTCTGCTTTAGGGTAACGCTCCGACGCCAACGCGCCGCTCGGCCCAACTCCATAATAAAAGCCAAACGGGGCACTGACAAAACCAAAGGCTTCAATGAGTACACGAGGTTGGGAAACGTTTGACTCAAACGTGAAGGAGGGAGTCAATCGGTGATCCCATTTCACCGGAACCCTTGACCCCGATTTACAAAATGTCCTGGTGTGTTGCTCTCAGCTTGTAGTGGCCATTGCAAGCGGTCGCAGCCTTTTTTACAGATTCTCATGTTCAGGAACCCTGGTCAGGTTGGCATGACAATGTTTCAAATTCATACTTTTGACTTGATGATGGACATTCGCGTCTTGCTCTACGTGGGTGCGCTCTCAAGCTTCGCGGCGCTCAATTAAGGTGAAAATCTCAACTATTGTGTTGATAGTCGCAGAGGCGGATTGGGGCATATGTGGGGGGGGGCGTGAATGTGCTGGCGATTGGTCGCGGTTGTCGCGCTTTCACGCGTGTCGACGCCGCTTCGGTTCTTACCTGGCCTGACGACTTTTAGCCGGACGGGACCTTTACAGCTCTCGATGAGGGCCCGCACGTCGTACAGGGGTAATCCCGAGACGGGGGTGTTCTCCACCTCCAGAAGAAGCTCTCCGTCATTTAACTGTCCGCTGTTGTAAAGCACTTGGTTCTGCTCGAGTTGCCCGACGAACGCGAACTCTCCGTTCTCGGCCCCGCCGCGCAGGGGCACGTTCAAGGCCCCTCGGGCATCTTTGGCCACGGCGCACTCGTTGAGCCGCGAGGTCCAGTGGTTCTTCCTCAACGCGGCGTTGGACATGCTGGCGAGCCTGTTCGGACGACGCCGCGGCACGCGGTCACAAAACGGCGCTTTTATTTCCGAGTGAAGCGCAGCAAACTTTCTCTTGCTCCCACCGAAAGAAACATGAGCGCCCCTGACAGCGGCGGTGTCGCGCGCAGGAATCAAGCCATTCCCGTCCACCTGGAAGTCACTTTTCACGCCGTGGGTTTCCTCCTCCGATCTTTCTTCAACATGTTTACTCGAGGTGAAGTCGCCCTGGAACGGAGTCCGACCGACGTTCCATCTACCGCGGTCCCCACTGAGCAAGTACTACACGAACGCCCCCTAAACTAAACTCGCTGCAAACCGGTTTCGGTTCACTTGGCTGAGGAGCTATGATCCGCCGTTCGCCTTGGCCAGTCGCCGATTCCTCGGTCCCCGGCTCAGGGCTGCTCTTACCAGGGACGACGCCGGTTCTCCGGCTTGCGACTCGGGACTCGGGACGCGGAACTTGAAACTCGTCGCAAGCGGCGCGCCGGGAATGTGCTGTGCTCCTGCTACGTTCACGTGCTGTGGGAAAGAGTTTATTCAAGGCGGGTGCGCCTTGGGATTTCGCGTTGTGATTAGTCACGTGTGCGACAAACCACGCGTTTGTGTGGGAACTCTTCTGCGGATCACATTACTGTTTTGCGTTCATCTTAATTGTGAGAAGTAAGCAAACGTTGGCCGCTCACCGTGGAGAAATTGTTCACTTCAAATCCGCCCGAGTCAGCCCGACATTATAATTGCGGTTTGTGAAGGGGGAATTCGGGGTGCTATTCAATTAAATTCCCCAGACTAACGTGACATTGAGATAAAGGCCAATGAAATGATCTCATTTCAATTTATCATTCGTTTTCTTTCAATCGTCCTTTGATTTGACGCACACTGTTAGGAGCGCGTGAAGGCAACGTCCGTACACATGCGCATGCGTGACAGCGTGCAAACGAGCGAGTGAAAATTACTATCAACAAATCCACCATTGTGATGAAGGCGATAGTGAGCATTATGTAGGAAGTGAAATTTCACCTTTGTGCATCATAGGGACAAAGCGGGAAATCGTTCCTTATTGATATTTGCGTAACCGCTGACAGCCCAGTGGCCCCTGGTTACGTTCACCGTGATCCGGCAAGTAGGATTGCTGCATTTCAGGTTGGACAAGTTGGCGTGCATTTTTATTTGTGCGTCAGAGACGCGAGTCTGCCTTAACTCTGCCCGTTGGGCCCTTTGAATCACACTGTACATTAGTGAACGGGAAAACATGCACTGCCTCCTCTTTGTCCTGGTTGATACCATTCCTGATCGACGTGAGGATCGGCCCGTTAAACATAAGACGGGGCAAACAAGCAACTCTTCTGACATCAAGGAAGCTAATGTAGATTAAACAGGGTGGACACGGAGAACCCGTGATTGGCCGCCTCACCGTTCTGACGTTTGCTTTTGAGCGTTTCTGACCCGGGTCTGAAAGGCATGACACGGTGAGCCCGATGTGCAGACTACGATTATGGACCTAGTTTGAACACAAGATGGGCACAGTTCGGCGTTTTAACGCCGTTAACCTCAGACTGCAGAGTCTTTGTGACACGGCCAAAGCCGAGGACAGGGATAGGAATTTCTTTGATGGACAGTCCCCCCCACCTAAGAGAATTCCTGGGGATTGGCTGTCACTTGACAAGACAGGACCGCAACAAATGACAATCAAAAAGTATTCCAGGTCCCGGTAACATGGGTCATTGTGTAAAAATAGCATCTTTATTGAATTTCAATTGAGCGGCAGTCACGACCTGACGTGAACTTTTTTTCCTTTTCATACTAGCGCTGCCACACGCCCTCTTCGCCATGTTCCCTCAAAATGAAAAATCTGAATTCACTCATCGACTGCCAGTGCATCTGCTTGAGGTGAGACGTAAAAGACGAGTGGAAACACCCGAAGCGAGTCATTCCAGTCATTTCATTCATAAGGGACTACTGAGCTCTTGACAAAGAGAAAAGTTTTCATCTGATTCAATATCTTCGCGATACAGTTGCCTAGGAACCTTCAACTTGCGCAAACACAGAGGACATGGCCACCAAGACAACCTTGGCACAGTTGAAGCGATTCAATCCACTCGGAAGCAAATCGACCTTTGGAGGGCAAACCCATTGTGATCATTTCAGAACAGCAGCATAAAAGCACAGAGGAGTAAAACGGACGGTGCGCCGGAACCACCGGCGTACCAAGGGCCATGCCGCACCAGGGCACATGTGACCACACGGTACAAAACTTCTAATCGGCTGAACTCCTTCAAACGGCATCGAAGAGCAACAGGGGAGGGGGTATGGCATCGGAGGAGGCACTTGGGCCCGACAGGCCCCCACGTGAACTGGAAGTGCACGACACAGCCAGCGACGGGGCACCATGAGGCAAAGGGCAAAGCTCGCCGGTGTCACAGGTGAGCGGACACCGTCCGCAGGGCGTCCTCTGTTGCTCGATGCATATTAACGTTCTGGAAAGAGCAACGCATCGGGGTCAGAGCTCTTATCGACCTAAAAGGCACACGAGCGCATATTGCTGCGGCAGCTGAGGGGCTTTTCAACTGATGGGCTGTTGAACGGGGCTGCGGGTTCTTTTGCTGACTTCAGTGGCTCGGGTTGGAGTCCAAACTGATTTTGCCCACTTCAACGGGACTCAACCGGTTTATTTCCGCCAATAGGACAAACAGTTCGGCTTAAAGAGTGGCAGCACCTGGACATTTGCACATTGATGACAGGCAACTCCCTTTGCGCCGCCGTCAAGCAAAAGCGGGTGGAAAAACCACAGGGTATCACTAAGAAATGTCGATTCGACAACGGACGTTGACGAGAGTGGCCGTGGAGAATCGCTGAGTGAAGGGAGTTTATTTAGAAACAACACATATTTTTCATCGGGTCAGTGACTTGAGGAAAAACAACACGTACACACCGTCAAAAAGCGTAGCGAGACTTCCATGATTTCACTTGAGACATTCTACACACTTGTGGAAGAAACAGACAATGTGCAATGCTGCAAAAGTACAAGTACCTTTGTGTTAAAAAAAAAAACAAACACAAAAAAAACAAGGTAACTGCGTTACATCAGTTCAAAGTGGTGAGAGGAAAGAAAAGAAGAAAAACTTCATGGGACCGTATTGCTAGTTCACATGCGCACAGCAGTCACTTCATTTGTTCTCCCCAAAAGGGAGCGTGCGCACGACAACGCGAGCTCCGTGTCATATTTTCGGAAATAATCAAGAGTGAACTGGATTCCAGTCAGCGATCACCATCATCGATGGCGTCTCCTGCGAGCGGACACGCGAGTGCAGTGCAGGCAGCGCGGACGGCGGAGGATGGGAGCGGGGTGGAGAGCAAAGAGGCGGGCGGGTTGCGCAACGAGGCCTGTGGAGGCCAGGGGAGGTGCGCCGCCTCATTGGTGGGCTGGCACCGTTAGCAGAGCCTCCTCTGACATCCGCGACACCTCCACGTTCTGTTCCATGCGGAGAGAAGCAAACACACACACAAAAACAAGGCGGGCTAACGTCAGCACGCTGTTTGCCTTTTAACGGTCACAAGTGTCAGGTTAGCGAGCCGCGCGACTCCACCTTATTGGACAAACAAGATTTTGGCTGTTGGGTTGCAACTCCCTTTGTTCAAAGTGACGTCCCCGCTGCACACTCGTCAGCGACAAAAATGAGCGACGGGACAAAGGAGTCATGTCGTTTGGCAAGGGAGGCAGCCGGACAATTTTGTGCCATTGCACTTTGTGTCGTGACAAATGTGCAAAAGCCATTAGAGGGAGTTGAGTTTATCCGATGACCACGCCAAGTCGTGCAAAGTAATCACCTTGAGGCGTGATGTTCGGCCGCTGAAGCGATCCGGTTCTGTCCGGTCTCATTGCACTGAATGTAAGTCAGCGTGTGGTTGTACGCACCTCTGGTTTCTCTCTGTGTGTGTTGACGGCGTCTACGTTGAGGCCGATGGACTCCACCTTACAGCCTGAGGAAAGAAGGCGGGCCTGGTCAAAAGGGGGCCGGTCGTCAACACTTGAGGCCAAAGCGTCCTACCGTAGGCCACTGGCGTGAGCTTCAGCACGGTGTGCAGCGGACACTTGAGGTAGGGCAGCTCCTCTGGGTGCAAACAGACACAAACACCATCACGGGACGTGGTGCTGCCACAACATCCGCGACGGGAAACAACGTTTTGGAAGTTAGACGTGTTGCTAACACGGGGGGTTGAGACGTGAGTAATTTTGGCACCAGGGTAAACTTCAATAATTGGCCATCAGATACGGCGGTAAAAGGCACAACGTGATGTAAGGCGCAGTTGTGTTTTGGCCTCGCATTTTCATCCGTTATGCTGTGAGCTAATCTGTCCGCTTTCTTTTTCCTTTTTTAACAGAGGCAAAAGAAGACAAAGCATAATTTCCGGTGGGGCGAGTGAAGCGGAGGGGACTCAATTAGAGGCAACGACGCGCTTGTTCAAGTGGTTGCGTCTCCCAGACTCACCTGCGGTCTTGTCCAGGAAGTAGGCCAGCAGGCAGCGCATGACGGCCTGGTGACAGATGACCAGCACGTTCTCCTGCCTCTCCAGCTCCATGATGACCGGCTCCAGCCGCTGCACCAGGTCCTCATAGGACTGAAGAGTCCACAACACACAGGCAAACTTGGGATTGGAGTCGAGTGTCAATCGTTGGCGCCTACCATCTCAGACACGAACTTCGGATTCCAAATAGATTTGGCACCATTCACCGGTTAGCTACAGGAGGGCCAAAACCTTCCTCGTGACGACGCCAAGCGTTTGTCCACTTGAAGCGGGGCCAAAATAATCAACAACACCCGTCTGACTTTTTCTTCGGAGTGCACCTTTTGAAACAAGGCGCTCTGGGATGAAAGTGACCAAAATGAAACTCTAACAGTCAATGTAAAAAGTGTGTGAGGACACACCTCACGCGGTTCTCAATGACTGGGAATAAAAGATGGCGACCAATTGCATCTGCAGAATCTCAATATTTTGGGGGGAATTGAGGAGAGGACCGTGGCAAAAAAATAAATAAATAAAAATGTTGCCGTATTAAACCACAATTTAAAAAAAAAAAAAAAAGGATCGTTGAGCCCTCCTGTGCACCCCCATCACGTTTTGCCAAGAAACACGCGTCTCCAGCCACGAATGTAGAGTTTGTCAACAATCTCGCATGGCGCGACTGACCTCTCCTTTCGGGTAGCGGTAACGGTACTTGTCCTGGTCCCGCAGTGCAAACTCCAGAGGGTAGTGATCTTGAATCTCTTCATACATCATCTCTTCACATACACCCTGAAGTGACCCCCCCCCCCCCCCACACACACACACACACACACACACACACAGATCAATGAGAAAAGATGGCGCGCGAGCACTTGCGCTGGAACTCGGCACTCACGGCGTCAATCTCGTTGAGGACCTTCCACTGCTCGTAGGGCACGCTGAGAGCTTCGGCCGTCTGGATGGTTCTCTTCATTTGACTGGTCCACACCTTCAGCCGGCTGATGCCCTGAGCCCGGATGAAGTGGGCCAGCTTCTTGGCAAACTGCAAACAGGAGAGCGACGCGCGGCGCGCGCGGGACAATGGGCCGTGACGCCTTTTGGCTTCTGCCCGCCACACTTCGGCGGCCACGTCTTGCGCACCTCTTTGCCTCTGGCCGTGAGACCCGAGTCCCCCCCGATGCGACCCTTGACATTGAGCTCGCTCTCGCCGTGGCGGCACAGGTAGATGGAGCGAGGCGTGATGTGGATGTTCATGAGATAGTAGACGATCCGACTCTGGATGTGGTCCAAGACCCGGTTGACCAGATAGCGCTGACCCACATCCATAATTTTGATGTAGGAGAGCTCCCTAAAAGGAGAGCGGCAAGAAACATCATCACGTGCGGCCCTTCATGCTTGACTTTCTATGACTGCAACGGTGCGCTGAAGCCCAGATTTTTTGGCCAGTCATCACTCAATTTGGCCTCTTGATTTTTTTTTTTGGGGGGGGGGGGTTCCACTCTCGGCCACGGGGTGGCAGCACACCATCTTGTCTAACACTGCGGAGAGGAGCAAGAGGGAAGTCATCCAAACGCTGCCTGGTGTTTTGCTGATGAGGGCGAAATGATTCATGGTCTCAATCCCCTTTGATCTTGCGTTTTGGGCCGACAGAAATCAACGGCTTATCAGGTCCGGCTTTTGATGGACCCCTCGCGAAAGCTTAAATTCGACCTGTCGTGTGATCTCCGCTCCACTCAGAATGTGATTTCTTCACTAAGCAGTCAGGCAATTGACGTCAAGCAAACAAGGGTGGCAACTCCTTGGCGAGAGGGAACAAGCGGTCGGCATGCCCGCTGGTTTTGGTGTGCACCATTCAAAAGGGTCTCATTCATTCACTCTCACCTGTCCAAGACCTCATCCAGGGTTTGGTACGAGTTTTCATAACATTTGATCCTCTTCATGAAGTCTTCCACCGCCTCCTCGGTGTTGCAATTTGTGTAGTCGGGGCTGCCCAGTTTCACTTGCTAAGCAGAAGCACACACAAGAAACGATGAGCACAAGAGACGCTCGCTGGCTCGCTCATTCGGGCCTCATGTCATCTGAATTGCAAATGCACGTGCTCACCACAATATTCTCCTGGATTACATCGGGGTCCTCGCACACAGATTCCACAAAGAACACCTGAGGAAGCACGGCCACAAGTAAGTCCTTCGCTCAAGCATTCGCCAACGCATGCCGCAGACTTGTCAGTGAGCGGTCTGTACAGGATGAGCATTTTGGGGACCTAAACACCATCGGTGACTACACGATCACAAGATGGCGCGGCGCGTCCATTCAAATAACTCGTTCATTTACTGTATCATTTGTACGGAGCATCAGCAAAAGCATTCTCAAGCAATTTTGCCAATGTTTAGCAATATTTGCCATGCCCGGGGAAAGGGGGGGTGGTCTAAATCAATAAATGAACAAGGAGTGTTTTGAATACAAAGCATTTGTTTGTTAACCGATCAGAACTTGATTTTTAACAACAAGGTCCCTGCTCTCAAAACATGCAATGGAAAAAGAAAATGACAACTCCATTCCTCAAGAAAAAAAACGGATTTTAATGAAGAACTCGTGGATCTCTGGGTCATAACGTTTGCAAGTATAGTTTGACTCCTTTGCCAAAAGTAGCGTACGCAACTTTCAAGCTGTACAACTGTGGACCAACGAGTTCGAGGGAGCGACACTCTCCACTGAAACCAATCTGCAAATATTGTGGGCTCTGATGCGATGAGGACAGCTTGACTCCTTACCTTGAGGCCATTCTGCTCCGCAAACTCGATGATGGTTTCCCTCCTCTCTCTGGTGGTATTTGTCGCATCAAAAACCTGCGGCCCCCCCACAAAGAGAGAAACAACGATGAAGGCGCCGCACAGCGCCACCTGAGGCGGCATCCGACACCTAAGCGCCACGGGAACCAACCGCAACTTGGCCGCCTCCTTCCGCGAGGTACTGCCGTACATCGTTTAGAGCGGCCGAAGCGCATTGTCTGCAAAGGTCACACGGAAGGAAGCCCGATCGATGACAGACGTCAAAATGTTGGCAAACGCCGCCACCACCACCGACCAGACTCTCACCTTCTGATCTCTAATCCTTCCTCATTGTCTGGACGGAAGAACTCAAAGGACTTGTAGATCTTCACACACTCTCTCCTGTACTGTCCTACATTGAACTCTGGAGAAGACAGAAGGATCATCATCAACTTGAGCACAAGTCCTGATTTCACCCAGAAGGAAGTCTCGCCTTCCTTGAGCAGCAATTGCACCTCTGGTGGGAACCCCGATCCAGTTGAGATAGCGAGTCAGCTTCTTGGAGATGTAGGTCTTCCCCCTGGCAGGAAGGCCCACCGTCACGATCAGGGTAGGGCAGTTGGTCATACATACTGCAACGGAAGAAGGGGGGCAGGGTGGATTATCTGGCCACGCTCTATCGCTCATCAAGACTGGTCGTTCATTGATGGTGGATCATTTCGATCGCTGCAAAGAGGACGCTAGCGACGGGGCCTTGTGCGCTTCTCACAATCCGACCCGCGCGTGCTGCAGTAACAGTCAGTTGCCTCACCAGGACAGCGTTTGCACAGATGACTGGGTGAGAGGGCACGGTGGCCAAACGGCATCTCTGTGCTCAACTCGCTATCGCTCGCAGTTTCACTGCTTTCGCTCCGGCACGAGAGATCGAGACGGATGCCAAACACTCGAGCGAGCTCTCTCGGCTCAGATTAGGCAGTTGCGATGACATGAACACGGGCTGATGCGTGCACGACCTTGGCTTGGCAATCAACGCATCATTGCACTTTGGGAGATTTGAAACTTTGGCGGTCTTTCACCGACTACGCTCTTCTGGCTCACCGCCATCGCACCAATTTATTTCAACGTGCATATGAGAAGCTTCGAAACGGAGATTTGACTTTGCCTTTATTCTTCGAGTTATTCCGATCTTGGCCCCACTCTCGAGAACAACACTCGAGCACATTATGTGTCACGGCTGCCTTGTTGGTAGCTCGTCACACTGCGGCATCCGACTAAATAGTTCAAGTGGCGTTCCGTCGCGTCGCTCCCGAGACGCCGGCATCAAGCGAGGACCCCGTCGGCGTATTCGCACCAATCAGAGCAATGTCGGGCGGCTTCCTTGGCACCGAGTCGAGCGAGGCAACCGCGGTCCGCATCGCACACACGAGTGACTACACGCCGGCTACTACCGCGCTTCGCGGTAATCGTTCCGAGTCGTCTCGGCTCCTTTCTGCTTGGCCCCTCCAATGTGTGACGTCAGGTGCAGAGGACCGCATTAGCAGCTAACGGTTTAAGCTAGCAGCACATGACAGGTAGCCGGCTTGACTGGTTTAGCGCCCGGCGTTAAAAGGAGAGACGTAACCCAAAAACGAATGCCCCCCCCCCCCCAACAACAATAACAGCTTGTCCGAGGCCACGCCGACGCCGTACGTACCCTTCCTTTGAGAAATGTGCCTCTCGGGCAGGCCATTTTTACACGGCATCCAAATCTTCTTGAGGGGATTTTGGGTGAGTTCCCGCGGATTCAGATTCGAAGTCGGAGGCGGGGGCGGAGGCGGCGTGTCTTCCATTGCGTCCTGCGGCGACGTGGATCCCGCCGCGGCGGGGACGCGGGGTCTTTTCCCGTGATGCTCCTCCGAAGGTGACCGGGGCTTCATGGTCGGAGCTCAAGGGACTAGGATGCGGCCGCCCGCCTCCGTCTCGGCAGCCTCCCACTCGATCGCGCTATGTTACGTCACGCGCCGCCGCGATTGGTCGTGACGACCCCAATGCGCGCGCAGCCACATTTCCGCGTCGTCGGTCGTCGCAGCGACAGCGCGGCGTGACGACTGAAGACTTCTGTGAGGTCTTTCTTGACACTCCGCCTCTCGGTACATTTCAATTTGGCCAGAGAATTTCATCTTTCTCCCGAAAATTCAAAGATATCATTTTCAGTCTTTCTTTCATTTGATCTGCGGTTGGCTGGCGACCACTCCAGGGTGTCTGTCTGAAGACAGCTGGGATGGGCTTCGGCACGCCCGTGACCCCCCTGAGGATAAATGGATTAGAAAATGGATGGAAGGATGTTTCTTTTTCATTTATCCTGCTTGAATGTCGCGATGTAATCACCGCCCTTATTTATTTATCTATCCATCCATCTGTGTATGTATCTGGTCCCTGCATAAAAATATTTCATTGACTATTTCTTTTTTTTTACACTAACCACGGCAGGGGAGTAAGTAGCGGGTATTCGTGAGTTGACAAAATCCCGAGAATGATACTGCGGACCCTCGCGTCTCATCCCTGGTTCTTGCCAGATTCGGTGTGACGGAGCCGACGGTCATCGGTAACCGTTAGGTGGCAGCATTGCGCTTTTCCTTCCACCTGGCATGTTGACGCCAACTTGGGAGGTGACTGACGTTGTCCGCGAATCAAGCCAGAAATAAGTGCGCCCAAAGTGCATCCCTATTCTGATGGCATATGAGAACACGATGCAAGAACACAAGCCACCCAAACGAGTTACACGCACACACGCGCGCGCGCAGTTTACTCTGTCTTTTGGGCTACAAATACTGAGTGGTCTGACATGTTGACAGTGACAACAAAGGATTTTCATCTCGCCTCTTTCGATTGGAACAGCGCAGTTTGTTCAGAGGCTTGAATTGCTGGCTCGATTCCATTTAGGACAGAGGAGCAACGGGCCATGTGACCTGCATATGACATGAACGCGTGGACCTCGCTTCAATTCAAGAGCTCCTTCATCCCCTTAACCTGTCAGTGGACTCAAACATGTGTCAGCACACAGCTGATCGTTTTTGTATACACAGTGCAGTTTATATCACAATGTGAAGCAGACCTAGGTCGACTGCAACGTTTTATTGTGCGTGTGGGGGTCACATTAAAAATAGCTCCAAGTTACCATTCATTCCAATTTCTTGCTCGCGGTGGCCGTCCAAGACGATAAAGAAGGGAACTGACGTCTGAATAATAAAACAACCCCATTTTGGTGGTACGATGATGAACCGACCTTGGAAAGAAAGTTGGACCCAAAAAATGGGCTTGTTGTACCAAACAACCCTCAAAGTTGGGTCAAAGGGACCCAAGTAGCGAGTCGGTCCCATATTTGACCAACTATGTGTGTGTGTGTGTGTGTGTGTGTGTGTGTGTGTGTGTGTGTGTGTGTGTACAAACAATGCATTTTCTGGATCCAAAACAACACAAAAGTTGGGTCTTATTGGCCCAGGTAGTGTATCGATCCTTTTTTGTTTGTTTCGCAGAATCGGGTTCTTTTTGAATCAGCGGGGTGTAGGTACACATTTAGGGCAGTCACCTCGAAAAGCGGGCTCCCCCTCCTTCGAGCAGCTAACAGCTTGAACTCAAGCTGGACCGACGGAATGAGCGGGCCAGTCCGGCCAGTCCTTCCTTCCTGATCCTGCAAAACGCCGCCTGGTACCGCTAATTTCCAGAAGGCTACGTGTGCACGCTACAGGCTCTCGCGTTCAACGAGCCGCCGAAATGCGCGAGAAGCTCCGCATGGGCAGAGCGGAAAAAAATGAGCGCTCGGGCGACGAGACGGTTTCGTTTCAACTGCAAGTCGACGTGTTGTCAACTGGACGCGTTCCGGTGGAAGGCGTTTCGCGAAGCGGGGCGCAACGCAAGGCGACGCGATGCGAAAGGCAGCGTCGGGAGCTCGTCGTTGTTGTTGTTGTCGTAATGTGGGGGAAAGGTCTCGCCGACAGCGCCTGCTCAGAGACACACGCGCGGCGCGTCCGCTCGCGGCGACGTCTCCTCTTTTGCCGCGCTAAGTCTCGAGTCCTGCGGCGTCACGACGGCCCGCGACAAGGTCGAGAAGCGGAAGCCCTCTTACCCGCTCTGCCCTGGTTCTGTGCCGGCTTGGATCGACCGGAGCAGCCCCTCATCGTGGACCGTCTGCCTACGGATGAAGCCAAGAGACGAGCGCCGCGCTGATGCTTCGTCCTGCCAACCCGCGCGCGCACGCACACGCCCGCGCACAAACGAGTGGGTGAAGCCCCAAGCGAGGCTTCCCGCAAAAGTGGACGGAATCAGGTAGCGGTACCTGCCCCCCTTTACACCCTCCCACAACCCGCGCAAACACACACACACACACACACACACACACACACACACACACACACACACACACACACACACACACACACAAGGTCCAAGGAAGTGCCCTGAGATAACGACTTCTCAAGCTACTAAAAAAAAAAAAAAAAATCTGTTTTGCCGAACTGTACAATCAATAGCTGTGACACGGCGTAGGAAGACATATCAAGAAAGAATATCTCAAGGTTTGGGCAGAGTTTTTTTTTTTTTTATGCACAGAAGGCTGTGAGCAGACCCCGCATGAACTGCGAGGTATATGTGTGTGTGCACTTGCCTCTGATGACACTGAGGACATGAAAAAAGACAAAGAAAAAAAAAGTCCAGCACAACCTGGCGGGGGAAGAGGAGGAGCTGCAAAGCAAGTCGGCTGTGTTCACGCCGACAACGGCGCAATCGTCCCGTTTACAGTGGGCGTCACACCCATCCCTCATCCCTTAAACACGTCAGAACATACCAGTTGGACCAGTCTCGCTGCGCCTTATCGCAGTCTAAAACAAGGTACGCCCCCCCCCCCTTCACGTTCTCCGGACATTCTTGCTCTTTGTGCATGCGCCACAAGAAAAGCAGTGAAGGAATGGCCTCGAGTAACATCCAAAGTCAAAAGTCGCTCAAGCTTCTCTAAACCATTTCACACAGCTTCCAACTTGGCTTGGACACACGATGAGACCATTTGACTTTGTGACCTTTCTCACTGTTACAGGGTTAATTAAAGCGGGTGGGCGACGCCATCATCCGTCCCTTTTCGATAGCCATGGCCACATTAGGCTCAGGGGTGAGCCAAAGGCACATCTGCTGAAGGGGGCAGGTGTCGAACCCAAAATCGGGCATCCTAACCTCTGAACCGCATTGTGCCGACGACACCGTGGCAGCAAATTTCAGTGGAACATGACAAGCGTGAAGGATGTGCTCTTCCTGTTCCTGTTGCGCATGAATGTTGTCATGGCTGGCCGCACTTGGCCTCGCAATATGTCTGAGTAACACACAGAAGTCATTTGCAACATGCTGTCAAATTCCAGGCGCAATTGGAGCGGGCGGGCCCGCGCGCTCGGGTGACTGTCGGTCTCGGCCCGGTTGCCTCCACGACAGAGACTCCCAACAACAGCTGAGAGGTCACCGCACCCAATCGTGGCCCACATCCTGTATTTACAACCCTTCCCCTACATACCGCAGGGGGCCATGTGATGAAAATGGGGGAAAGGCTCCCTCGAGGACAACGTCAACATGATTGCTTTGAGCTTTTCTTGAACAACTCCCCCCAAAAAGCAACTCCGGTCAAGAACGACGCCTCGCACCGTTGTCCACAACGGTTTTATTTGGCGGCTGCTTCGTAACTTGGATTTGGACTGGACAACCACACGCGACAGCGCATACTCGGCAAAGCGCGACTCCACTTCCATACCACTTTTAGGCTATTCACCCATCGATGAAGCCATCGTCATTGCGGGGCGAGAGGCCGGAAAAAAGAGACGACTTGCAACACCACCGACTCCCGTTGGGGAATGTGGCGGTCGACTGGTGAGCGCGTCTGCCACACGGAGTTTGCACGCTTTCCTCCCACATTCCCAAAACATGCACAGCGGGTCGAAATTGTCCCAAAGTGCGATGGTGAGTGCGAATGGTTGTTCGTCTGTGTGTGCCCTGCGATGGGCTGGCAACCAGTTGAAGGGGTCGCCCGCCTTGCGGGCTTGAAGACAGCTGGGAGAGGCTCCAGCACGCCCGCGACCTTTGTGAGGACAAGCGGCTGCCAATCCTCCATAAATGTGTTACATTTTTTTCCACAATCAAACAGTCGAGGCCCAAAAGCACCTTCAAATGGATTCGGCTATGCAGCGCCTTCACAGGCAAGCTGCACGCTCTTGTTCCCATCTTGATATGGGACCTGGCCCTCTTCTGACCTGAAGACCTGTAGCCAGTTGCGACACACACACACACACACACACACACACACTCACACACACACACACACACACACACACACACACACACAAAGCCTTTCGCAACCAAATGTCACAACTCAACCATGTGGCAAAGGAAACCACAGCTGAGTTTTGCAAAGTGCGCTGGCGTCACACGGCCAGGCAACACACACACACACACACACACACACACACACACACACACACACACACACACACACACACACACACGCCTCCCTGAGCTCACATCAAGATCAGTGGGTCACTTTATTGTCTTGGTGACAAATAGTCCGAGTTCAGGAAAGGGGCACACGAGTCAGACTTTGCTCTGAAGTCGGTGACAAAGGCATCTGAAGGCAAACAACATTGCACAAGTGTGCTGGAGTTGCACACTTGGTTTGTTAAAGGGTGGAAGCTCCAAGGTCCAACCCAATCTGTCATGCGATGTTGCTGCGGCCGCAGGCAATTTGTCGCCTGCGGCGAATTCCTTTGATTCCGCAATCAAACTGCGGCCTTCCTCAAGGCTGCTATAACCGGTACAGGCCATGACCCCGCCCCTTGCCCAAACTCAGCTCGGATGGGCTGCGGCTACCCGAACAAGGACGAGCGGTGGGAAAAATAACGGATGGCACTTCTGGGGTCAACTGACACTTTTCCTCCTTGCAATCACCGGTACCATATTGTGATAGCATCACGCTTTAAAAAAAAAAATTAAAATCAAAAGTGACATCACAGGTGACGTTCTGTCAAATAAAGCCCCAAATTGTTCAACGTTGGAGGTTCCTTTGTCAGTGAACGATGCTCGCTGATTGGCGCACGGTCGAAAATGGCACCCCAAATCCCAAACGTACAGTCGTTAAGCCTCAAAGTGTCTTCAAATCCTTTTCCGAACATGTCGGCAGCAAAAGGCAGACCTCAATACGTCCCGCCGTGTTGCTAATCTCTTGGTCTCTTTTTGCCAATCTCTCGATTCAAAAAGGGCCGTCCTTGAAGGTGAGGCTGAGGGCGAGCCGCCCGCCTCACTGACTTTGGCAGACTGCGGCGCCGCCCTTGGCCCCTGCGGCGGCTTTCTTGCGTCTCTTGATGAGGAGCGGGTTGCTGGAGGTGTCCAGGTCCTTGATTTTCACCTGGTCATAGTCGACACGCATGGTTGCCAAAGCGCTGGTCATCTCCTCCTGTGACACATCAGACGCAGACTTTGTTTACTCTTCGTGCGTTTGCCTCAACAAAAGGAGGAAACAGAAAAAAAAAAGTGTTTTTCTTTCAGAAATCACGGGGTGCCGGAGTTTTCTTTCTTCGGGTGTTTTCCTAGTCGCGTGCGTTTACAAACGGGCGTTTGCGCTGCTGCGGGTGTGAACACAGCCGACTCGCTTTCTCCTCTCATTCCCTTTAAATTCAGTGCGGGAGAGACACACGCGATCGAGAAGACGGAAGTCTAAATGGAGTCCAGCCAGGGGGTCGAGGCCCTCAAAGTACATTCATAAGGATTGGCAAGAAGATCTAAGCTTTAACATTTCTTTTTTTCCCAGACAATGACCTTTTTTTTTTGGGGGGGGGGGAGCAAAACTCTTACCTGGCTGACAGTTACAGCTGTTGCTTCAGCCTTCATCGGAGCCTCACCGAAACTGTGCACCAGTTAAGAGTTTTGCTCTCCAACCCCCCCCCCCCAAAAAAAGACCATTGATTGTCTGGAATAAAAGTAGCCTTAAACCTAACTTAACCATAAGTAGACAAGATGATGACGATATCCACTCGCAGGTCACTTTGCAGATGACGTAAAACGGGCGGCTGCTGGGGTGAGCGCTTGGAGCCCGACTCTCTCTCTCAATCGCGTGACAATAAGCCCCGCACGAGGCGCCGCGGATTTCGCCACAGCTGGGAAAACGCCGCGACGGCACGGTGGGTGCGATTGTGACATGAAAGCCGATTTCGAAGCGACCCGAAACTCGCGCTCTCGCCGGACACAAAGAGAGAAGCGACTGTCCGTGTTGACCCGGCTCACAGCGCTCGCCACAGTCAAAATGTCAAGGAGAAGAGCGTGGAAGCCACGATGCTAACACTTAGCCTAGCTCTGAGGCCTGGGGACTTTATGACTCGTTTCCCCTTTCACTCCAATCCAAATGCTGCTGTTTTCGGACATGTGCTTCGTGGCAACAGAGCTTTTTGTGTGCAGAGCACAGGTCGAGGTGGATCGCATGTTCCTGTTCCTGTTTTGAAACCGTTGTTTTTTTTTTTTTTTTTTTTAATAGTCCCCCTAAACGACTAGAGGACCCTCGGTGAAATAGCGCAATTGTGTTTCTGGCTCATGTTTGGCTAGATTTTCCTTTGAAATGCGATTCTTCCTTCCTTAGATCGCAACCGCGGTGCTTTCGTCACTCCAGGCGGATCCGAAAGTCTTTGTGACGCCACATGCGAGCGAGGCTTTCGGTTTCTGTGTAATGGCAGAAAACGACCAGAGGGGGTCAGCGTTGCAGCGTCTCTCCGACCTTGACGTCTTCCCACATCTCTCGGTCCTCGGTCAGCACTCGGGTGGTGTGGAGCGGAGTGGAGGGCACCGCCGCGGCTTGCTGAGCGGCACAAACGCGCGCACGATGAGCGCGGCATCGACAAGAAATGTGACGGTGCGTGCGCGGGGGTCAAACACTTACGCTGATCCAGGGGTGTTTCATAAACTGACTGATGGTCATCCTCTCGTTGGGGTCCGTCTTCAGCAGCTGGTGAATCAAACTTTTGCCTGCGAGAGTCACAGCGACATTTCAGTGACCCCCCCGAGGGCCCGCTGGCCGACAGACGCGAGCAACATTTCGGGGAGGTTATCCGGAAACTTTGGCTTTTGTGGACAAACGAGCGGTGTGAGATTCAACGAGGTGAATCTCTCTTAGCCGTCGGCGTCTGAAAACGTGTCTGCGAGTGAGCCCTTCCGAGGGTGGCACATTGAGGCGGCGGATCTCGTTTCTCGCATTGAAGCGGGTGGCAGACTGAGCGAGGACTCTTCCATCCCCAGATTCTTTTCATACTTTTTGTGAAACGAAAAAATGGATGCTGTTAACTCATTCACTCCCAAAGACAGAATTATGTCTTTTCACACGCCACACGTTCAACCCCAAATACTTTTTTTTTCAAATTTTCCAAGACAGGGTAAAGAAAAAAAGGGGTCTAGAATTGGCTGGTACTGAATGAGTTAATAACACGCGCACAGACACACCCATGTTTTGGGTGGGGGGTTATTTTCCCCTCACGACTGAGTCATAGCAGTTTGCGGGCTGGCGGTTGATCGCGAGACGGATCTTGCTTTGCCTTTTCAGGCAGCGCGCTCGTGCTCGGAAAAGAATAGCGGCATCCCCAAACTTTCCCCAATGTGGCGGGCACTTTTGGAATTGCGGCCCCAGCCCCTAATAACGGGGCCCCAGGGCCGGCCGGTCGTTTGGACGCGCCTGGTCGAGATGAAGGATTCCAACAAGCCAAAGGGTCCGGCTCACCGCAAGATTTCCGAAGGGTGAGCGAACTCACCTTCATGTGACACGTCGGCCCACTCCGGGTTGGGAAATTCATACTGGCCCATCCTGATTCGCTTCTTCATTCCAGGTGAAATGGCTTGTCCCGTGTTGGAGTAAAAGGGAGGGAAGCCGCACAGCCTGGGGAAGGACGAGACGGCCGACGATGCCTCGGTTTTTGCTTCGCGGTGACTTCAGCCGGTGGCAATTGCGAGCTACTCACAGGATGTACATGATCACGCCCAGAGACCACATGTCGCACGACTTGTCGTATTTCTCCGGACCCAGAACCTCCGGTGCTTATGAGCAGCCACAGAAACACAAGCAGAATTTTGAATTTTTGACAAGCGTTGAAGTACAGCAAGTCTGGCACTCGCCGGAACGACAGTATCAACCACGTGGCTCTTTGCAAAATGGCTGCTGCCGTTGTGTCCCTTCTCCTCCGGTGCCCGCCAAGGGAGGGCGGACGGCTCGCAACGGATTTGGTGTGCGCGTGCTGTTAAGTCTTTCCCCGAGTCGCCCGTTTCATCGAGGATAGCGCAGGGAGTGAAATGATGAGCAACTCACCCACATAGTAGGGTGTGTAGCAGGGGGTCTGGAGAGGGTTGTGTTGGGTGGTCTCCTTGGCAAACCCAAAGTCCGTGAGCTTGAGGACTCCGTTCCTGTGCTTGGAGGTGTACAGTAGATTCTCGGGCTGTCCGGGGAGACGCGGCATCAGCCGAGCTCATCGCGGCGTTGCCAAAGCCCGAGCCCATTGTGGAATTGTCGCGCTCACCTTGATATCTCGGTGCGCAATGTTGATGCCGTGCAGGAATTCGATGGCCGCGCCGATGTCTCTCATAATCTCAGATGCCTCTGCTCAAACACAGCGTTCCCAAAGCAAAAACTCAATCCCAACAACGGCCACGGCGGAGGACAAGTGGCAAACCCGCTCCTGGCCTTCTAATCACTGCGCCGCAGAGGAGCGCACGTCGCTTTGAGGGCCGCTCGTCGGATGGCTCGACGCAGCCACGTGCAAATAATAGATGCTGGTGAAACTCGGCCACACCAAGCTCGGTGGCCGCTTCCCTCTGAGTAGCTCCCGTTTGACGGCTCGCGGCGGCGCACATTTGAGGCCCAGCTTCCGGATGATTGCGCGTACGACTGTGCACGCGGCACGGAAAGAACGCGCAAGGGCCGTGTGTGTGAAGCCCGGAGAGCCGACCGAGATCAGAACGCCAAGCTCCTGAACTTGGACGCGCGCTAGCGAGGCACTCGAGCTGTGGCTCCGGGGATTTTTCAAAGTGGATGATGAAGGTGGATGTCGGAGGAGAGAGCGTGTGGCATTCTGCAATGACTCTTGGGGGGGGGGCTGATTCAGTTCTCACCTTTCTCTGTGAAAGCCTGGTCTCCTCGGGCCTGGATTTGCGCGTACGACTGTGCACGCGGCACGGAAAGAACGCGCAAGGGCCGTGTGTGTGAAGCCCGGAGAGCCGACCGAGATCAGAACGCCAAGCTCCTGAACTTGGACGCGCGCTAGCGAGGCACTCGAGCTGTGGCTCCGGGGATTTTTCAAAGTGGATGATGAAGGTGGATGTCGGAGGAGAGAGCGTGTGGCATTCTGCAATGACTCTTGGGGGGGGGGGCTGATTCAGTTCTCACCTTTCTCTGTGAAAGCCTGGTCTCCTCGGGCCTGGATGCGGCTGAACAGCTCTCCGCCCTCCATACTGCACGTGCACAGAAAGGGACACGCGCGCACTTGAATTTTGGATGTGTTAAACCAAGCCATTGCGGGCATATTTTTCCAAGGTGGGCTCCCACTCCCAAACCGCAACGTTTGGCCATCAAATTAGGAAGAGTCGCGACAACGGAACGGGGACGTGATGAGCTTGCCTCAGAGGATGTGGACCGCACCCAGAGAGGAATAAATGCGCTTTTGCGTGCTCGAGTGACACCGCTCAATGTCACCCTCTGCTGACCTCCACCGTCACAGGAAGCAATTCGCAGCGGGCTAAGCTCGCTGCCTTTTGCGCCTGCGCCTGTCCAGTCTGGGACATTGACGGCAAACCAAGCAAAGGGGGATTTCCGACAGATCGTAAATGTTGTTCCAACTGAAAGGATTTGACATCGGTATCATTAGGTTCAAGTTTGGAAAGCTATTGAACATGTTGGGTTTCCCACTGTGTATTGAAGGGATACTTAAATGAAATTTGCGATGGGGTTTCAGCCATTTGGAGTCGAACGGACAGATGGCAAGACAACAAGCGAGACGGTACCACTCCATGATGATGAGCAGGCACTTCTTGCCACGATGCATGTTCTCATACAGGCTGAGGATTCGGACGATATGCGGCCCGCCAGACACCCTCCAATGAAGCTCCACCTCCCGTCTCGCTTTGGGGTTGTCGTAGAGGATCTGGAAGACACGCAAGGGAAACGACAACTCAAAATGCCTGGCGACTTCCCCGCCATAGTGGTTTCAATGAATTGTTTGAGAAGAGGAAATCACCAGTGCATCCTTCGATTTAAATGTCCGATTTTCATGATTGGAAATCACTGCATTGTCAACATTTTACATTGTGTGTGTGTGTGTGTGTGTGTGTGTGTGTGTGTTACACAGAGACCCATATGAAGGCAGCAGGTGGATGCTGACACGGCATCCATGTCTGGTCAGTGTGTATTTTGGGATATGACAGCCACAGAGTGCTGCAAGGTTCAAAAGAAGGCTGGCTCTGGTCACCGGCTGGGAAAGAGTGACTCATGGACATGTGAGAGAGACGACACCCACGGCGCACGCATACAAAGAGCGATTAGCAAGCCGAGCAGCCTTCTTGTTTGTCGACTCAAAAAGTTGAAACGTTTCATTTCCGAGGAACTCACTAGTCACACCGAAAAGTTCACTAACTGCTCACTCACTGAGAGTGTGCGCAAGAGGAAGTCTCAGGCCGCGGCGGCCATTGAAAGTAGAAGTTGAGAGTGTGGGATTCCCTTTCTTTCATTGCGTGTGTGCTAATACGCTACCATGTGCATCATCGCATCCTTAGCAACACGCTCGCGCTAAAAAGCACGCAGCCAGTCGATGTGATGATGACCTGAAGCCAAATGAGCAATCAGAATCGGAATCATCTTTATTGGCCAAATTTGACCTTGTGGCAGCCCGAGTGTTTTTGTCCAAATGAAACTCCTCAACTCAACTCAACCTGGATCCTTGCCAAAACGCTACAGTAACCTAGGGCGCCAAAGTCGTACTTTTCTTGCTTGGGCCTGAGCACACCACCGGCAAATAGGTGAGTTTTCCCCACTCCAGAATGTGCGGTCGCCACAGGGTATGTTGTCAAGCACAACCGAAAGTGTTCTCCATCGAAATCAGCCGTGAAATGTGGTCGCACATGGGCCGCAAAGTCATCCGAATCGGCGGACACGGCGGCGTGCGGGTGAGCGTTACCTTGAGAGCGCACTTCTGCCCATTCTTCTTGCTGAAGCACTCCAAAACTTTGCCATTGATTCCCAAGCCCAGAACCTGGCTGGAGATTTTGTAGTCGTCCGTCACCGCGTGCCTTTTGATGTCCAGTCTGCCGTTTCCGGGCAAAGCGAAGAGGGGTTCATCGGGGGCCGAAGCGGCGGCGGCGGCGGCCGGCTGCGCTTCAG
>NW_017805625.1:155431-163402 GCF_001891065.2 Hippocampus comes | reverse complement strand
GGAATGAATCGCCAGAGGACGCGATGACACCGTCGGCTGTCCGGTAAATGCGTCAAGTCGACGCGGCCGCCTGTCCTGTACGCCGCTCCAAAAACTTCAGCGACTCATTCCCTGTCAAAGCCTGCTTGAAAAAAAAAAAAAAATCATACTTTTTTTTTTTTAATCCAAAACTCGCAAACCCTCTGAGGACTTACTCGTTTTCCTCCAACATTCCGGCAGGTGCGCTGACAGCAAGCCAGTGACGAGTCGGGCTAGATCTCCCACGGGCCACACTGTGTGGAAGTGGAAGCTGGCGGGCAGGCGCGAAGGCAAGCCCCGCCCTCCTTCCACCGACTGACCTCATTTTCCGAGTCGACCCCAGCGGCTGCTTGAATTTAAAGGGGCGGGAGCTTGTCAAATGTTGCCGACGCCGACTTGCTTCTTTCAAGCTGCGACTAGTCGTCGCAGCTTGGCAAGATTGTGCACTTGCGAACGTCTTCCATTGAAATCAATTGAAATGCCATGTGTGCATTCGGGAACCCCACAATCACATTTTGGTTGCCTATTTTTATTGCGGGAGAATATGGCGATTTTAACATATGCAAGCATCAAAACTCACGAATTGACTGAGGAAATAAAATCTTTTTTTAGAAGGTGTTATCATAACCATACATGCTGTGACTTTTTGGTGGAGGGTCTAGTGAGTGACGCCTATTGCCGCGTGCTTCGGTCAGTGTTGGTCTCTCCTCCATGCTCACTGCAAGCGTTTTCATGTTGATTGTGGGCTTGGCTGTTTTTGCCCACTCAATAAATGTCTGAAGGCACATCAGCGACGGCAGCTCGACTTTCTTTTTCTTTTTCCACTTCACTCAAGCGGTGGCATATCTGACATTCACTCATAACCAGCGGAGTGCATTTGATGCCTCATTCATCAACGCCGCCGTCCCCCGCCCCACTCAGATGGATGCTCGGGGCCCCATCAAATTCACACATTTAGTAAATGAGCACTCCGTGCAGTCGAGGCTATATATCTTAGCAGCTCTGTAATAACGTCTCAAAGTGGAGCGCAGACTTCCGCCGATGCCGGCACATTCCATTTCCGTGTTTGTTTTGGCTGTGAGCAGGCAACGTCCTTATTCTTGCCCGATGACCAACACATGGGAGGTGCCATGAGGCCGCTCACGAGTGGACAGTGGCGTCGGTAACAGTGTTATTCAAACGGTGAAAATGACTTGCCGTCTCCACATTTATCCAGAGTCTCAATCAAATCTAATGATACACTTTGGGGGGGAACTTTTGTGTAATATTGTGTCATGTTTACTATCAAACTGTACATTGACGACTCAGAGGGCGTTTTTTTTTTTTTTTTTTTTTTAATAGTCCAAAGCGCAAATGAGGGCCACTCCCCGTTTGATCCAGTGTCCAGGGGTGAGATCTGTGGGCAGCTCGACTGCAATCACGTAGTTGGTAGAGTGGCCGGTAGTCGAAAGAGTCCCTGCAATGACACACGGGCACTTCAGTGTCGGCACAGATCGGTGTACCGGCCCTTGTGGTGCGGCTGGAAAACACGGAGCTGCACTTCCTAGGTCACGAAACGTGAGCCGCGCTCTGACGTCTGTCTATTTTGGTGTGAGTAACGGAGCCGCAGCACAAGCTCGTACGACCTGAGCCGCATGCGCGCGCTGGTTTAAGCCCACTTGATGGCGGCGCCGCGCGCGTGTTCAGATACTGACCGGCTCGCGTGAGGGTCTTGTAAATGGGGCAGATGTAGATGCCGGCGGTGGGAGCTTTACGGTTGGGAGTGGGGATGAGCCAGATGGCGGCCATTTCTGTGTAGAGCTCCTTGGCCCTGGACTCCGTGAGGCGAGCGGCATCATTATCCCAGCGAGCGCCCTCGATGAATAAGCCGTTGATGTAGCAGCCCGTGTCTGGCTTCTCGTCGATATCGCACACGGCTCTCAGCACAACCTGGGCCAGACAAACCCCGATCAGAAGGCTTGCAAAAAGAGCTGCGGGACAGGCGAAAAGAAACCGACCAAATGCAAGCGACTCGGCGGAAAGAAACGAATCATCGCGTTAAACAACTGAGCCGACGTGAGCGTAATTGCGCGGAGACATGAAACCCACGGCTACGGGTCTGACCTGGAAGTCAAATCCGATGGTGTCGATGGAGATGCCGAAGCGCCGGGCATAGTTCTGTAGGGTTCCGGTCAGAAAGGCTTGAGGGAAGTAGAAGCCGCTAATCCAGAACACGGGTGGAATGCCCTTTGCGATCCATCCTTGAAGGAAGCGGATCCTCTGCAGCAGGTCCGACACCCAGGAGGCCAGAGGCTTCAGCGACGGGTAGGCCTGCGGGGACACGCAAAACACCGTCTGTAGCGGTCTAACGGCCGGGATTGGCCGCTCCCGCCGCGGCCCGGTTGCTGTTCCCTCTCGGAGGAAGTGCATCTTGTCAAGAACTCCACACGATGGGGAAATGGTGGAATACACGACACACGCCAACCGTCACCAGTTCTTTTCGGGGGGGGGATGTGTCGTTTGATACAGTAATGATGGAGAGATGAAAATTGCACTTTTAATTTTCGTGCATTTGGGCCACAAAAGTGTCCGGTGGCTGTACTTGGTACTACATCGAGAAATAATAATGCGCACAAATGTTCATATTCTCAGGCAGTGCAAAACAACGTGGTGCCTACGTGAGTAGTGGCCTGTGGGCCTCTTCCAAAAAAAGAACTCAGCAGTGATTGGTCCTCCGCGGCGCGAGGGGAGGACCTTCTCTTGTCCCAATCGCTTCAGCTTCGGTCGTCATGGCTGCACAGCAGCCGCGCCGATAAAGCTGGACCTTTGCTCAATTTGTTCCGATTACTTCCCGTCTACTGCTTCGTTGATTGATTGGCCGATTCTGTTTATTTTTAAACAACCCAATGTTAGAAGGGGCACCGATTGGCTAGAGAGTCGAGCACATTTGCTGCACGTCTGATGGAGAACATTTGCTCGCAGATCGTGGGTCTGTCTCTGTGCAGCCCAAATGGGCCTGGTTACCGGTCCGCGGACCGGTGGTTGGGGACCAATGCTCTGGAGACCTGCTTGGAGTGATTCATGTATCAATCTGACTCATGCCAGGTTAGTTTTTACTTCCAAACTGGTTGATGATAATTGTGTAAAGCTTTTGATGTGATCAATGTCTTCACATTGATAAATTTCATGAAAATAGAGCAATTTGCTAGTTCAGAAGTGCACATTAGTCAGGCGCGTGAGATAGCTGTCCTTTTCAAAAAGGCTGGTAACCTTCCTCTGACACATCAACTCTACTGCAGTGACATCAAGACACAGAAATTACAGTTGTGTACGGTTTACAGCTGCGATACACGTCGTATCCATGAAATAACGACAAAGATGGCAAGAGGTCTCATTTGTCTTAAACATCCTACAGAGACGACCAAGGCCAAATGAAGAAATAAGAAGGAGGCAGAAATGAGAACCACCCACTGAATCATTTCCTGCACGAGCACTGCCGAGATGCCCGTCGAGCAACAGACACAACTAAAACAAAAGAGCGTAGACCGAGTTTCCCGTTTAAGGACTAAGATGACTCTTGGGCTTGGCCCTTTTTTTTTTTGCGGAAGTAACTTTGGATTGTTACACTATGGTAATAATCAGAGCAAGCTCCAAAAGTGATTGTATTGTGTTGCACTCAGGCATTGCTTTTTTTTTTCAGAACACTAAAATGTTTTGAAGTATATTAAAAAAAAAAAAAAAATCCAATCAAGAGACATTTCATCAAGAGGGTATCAAACAAGTTACGCAATCTGTGCAATGTGACCTTTGGAGCCTCATATCTTTGTGAGGATCAGACGGCTTGTAAATGAGGTGGGTGTGTGTGCGTGCGTGCGCCTTGCCTTGGCCTTCCACATATCAGGCACGCCGTTGTTAAACAGGCTGTTGGCCATCAGCTCCAGTTCCGAAGACATCACCACTAAACCTTTCAGAGCCTTCACAATATCGCAGAGACTCTGAGCGATGACCTCCAGCAAATTGTTGTATCTGAAAGGCAGATAAGATGCAAGGAGCGTTGACTGGGTCCGTCTGTGACAAGAGTTGACCCTGAACTGCTGGAGTTATTGAGCTTTCGGTTATTATTGGATTGAAAAATAGTTTGGGGTGATGATTTTCAGAGCCACGAGGACTCTTCCCGACGCCCGCCATATGTCAAAGGTGCTTGTACTAAATCATTGCGGCCACTTTCTATTCAACGTATCCTTTCCACGGGTGGGCTGAAGCATCATCATTATCAGGATAAAGACACGAGTAAAGGTTTGGACTTGTATAACAGAAGGATATGTCGAAGCTAGGTGTTTGTGTCATGAACAATTTGGGCCTGGGCCAGAGCTTTGAGCAGCAGTGCACAATCGAAACAAGTGGGTGGCCCCACTGCTTTGTTTTTCTTTCGTTTTCAGGTCCCGGAAGGTGTCAAGAGATCCCAAAGTTTCCGCCCAGATATCGCATAATAATAATAACGAACTATCCTCATTTTGAAGATAATTTGAGTTAGGCAAAAATGTGTATCATCAATGTTTCGTGTTGTGGTGAAGAATCTTCTGACCATTCCGATTTCCCTAGAAGTATTTGCGTCTCACAAGCTTGGGGAAAGTTAACCGTGAGGGTTTTTTTTTCCCCAAGAATTGCACGGTGGGCTACTTTGAGTGGCGGCGGCAACATGCAAGTCACCTATGTGAAACGATACACTTCGAATGAGGTCTGATGCCGAAGCAACGGCCGGGCGGAAGCAATGGCGTTGCAAAATGACCGCCGCTACCTGATGACCTCCTGCATGAGCACCGTGTTCATGGACTCTTCATAGAGCACGGGGTACTTTTCCACCACCTCCTGAATGTCAAAAGGCTGCGGGACCTTGACCACGATGCCCGCCACTATCTCCTCCACGATCTGCGGGACGGAAGGAGCTCGGTCACCGTCACGCACGCTCGACTGCTTGCTTCGCCGTTGACGGCAAAGCAAGCGGCTGTTAGGGAGGGAAAAGAATACCTCCTCCAGGGTCTTGCCTCCGGCGGATGCCGTTCGAGGCTGGAGGCGCAACACCGATCCCAGCAGAGCAAACGTCTCATTCTGAGCAAAGCTGATGTTGGCGTTGTCGTGGAGGCCAAAGATCTCCGGGGTATCGTTGATGGGCAGGCTGTGGACGTATGCCAGGTAACCCTGAGGCCGGACGGGAGACAAACAAAGCGGATCAGGGTCCGGGCATTCCTAGTCCGGCTCGGAATCGCTCGGCTCAAATCTCGCTCGCACTACGACAGAGCCCGCACGACCGAATCAAAGCGGCCCTTCCCACCTTGACGTCCACATTTGTCTCAATCTGCCGGTAAACCCCGGATTCCGAGTACGCGTGATCCTCTTTGAGAACGGCGGGACAGTAGAAATCTTCCAGCACGCTCAGGAGGCAGCGTCTGTCCCACTCGTCCGTCACACGGCCCCCGTAATTGATCTCCCCGGCAGTGTATTTCAGCACCTGCGCGCACGGAAAAGGCACCAGTGAGGGAAAATGGCACGGCTTGAGTTTAGAGCAGTGGAGAGGGTGAATGTTTTCTTCCTTGCTTTCTTTCTTTCTTTATCTTTTCTTTCGTCAGAAGCACAGACGGGAAGGAATGCTACGGCAGCGCCACAAACGCCGACTTGCGCTGAGGAGTGTTTGAATGGCATGTTCAATTGAAAGAAATTCCAAAGCCGTCATCCGCTTTGAAGCAGTCGGACACAACTAACGGAAGAAAGAAAGAAAACAAGAGGGTGGCCGGCGCCAGAAAACCGGATGCTCTTCAACAGGCTCGGCGCGGTCACCTTGTAAGGAATGTTCTCGTATTCGTCCAGAAACATTTTGAGTTGGCTGATGCAGATGTTCAGATCGCCGTCGGTGAACTCGTAGGGAATATTGAAGCCCAGCGGGCCAAACTTCCTTCGCTCAAGAGCAATCCCGTGGAACAAACACAGGGACAAGAGCAGCGACTTCAAGTGCGATACCTGCAGCGAACAAAACGGAGGCAACGTCGGCGTTGTCATCCAAACGGCGCTCGAGAGAGGAGCGGCGGGGGACTTGGGTGCACCTTGTTGGAGGAATTGATGAAGTCGTTGGTGAGCTTCAGGTACGTTTTCTGCAGGTTGGCCTTGATTCCTTTGGGCAGCTCGATGGTCATCTTTGTCCCATTCTGGAGAATGGACACCGGGAACCTGTTGCTGGGAAGACTCGTGAGCCACAGCCGAAAATCCTTGTGGACCTGCGACGGAGCAAACAAGCGCAGTTGGTTGCGATGGGGGGCCGAGTCCGAATGCTGATCATTTTGTGCAGTTCCAGCCCGCGGACACCTTGAGGTCGATGTTCTCGATGAGGCTCTCCAGCGACGGCATCCAGCTGGGCGCCAGGTGACAATTCTGGAAGAAGACCCACTGGCCTCTTTCCATGGCGGCGTGCATCAGGGCTTCGGCCAAGGGGCCCTGAAACCCGCAGCGAGTGGTGGAGGAGGAAGAGCGCAGCTGAAGGCGCGGGCCTTACACTGAAGCATTTGCTGCGAGCGCGTGTCCGACCTGGCCCTGGCCTAGGGAGATGGCGGTCATTTTCTTGGAGAAGTGCATGGCGTCGGCAAACTTGTAGAGGTCAGACGCCGGGTCGGTGCCCGGAGACAAAACAAAGATGAGGGGAGAGGACGGGGACGACTCCTTAAAGACCACGGCGAGGTCCGATGTCTCAAAAAAAAAGAAAAACATCTCATCAAATCAAAGGCACGCCTCCGCCAACACGAACAAAGCGTTGGAAAATGACTGCCGCCGGCGGGGTGGGTGGGGGTCGGGGGGCAAAGCGCCAATACCTGAGGTTCTATGAAGCGCTGTCCCAGCTTGGCGGAGACAAAGTCCTGGATGCCTTGGACCAGACAGTCCGCCCTCAGGCAGCGCAGAACGAGCAGCTTTTGGAAGCGGTCTAGCGCGGTGTCCCACTCTCCGGGCAGAGGCTCTCTAAAACGGACACACTGGTTGCTTACAACATATCCATGCCTCCGGCCAAGTGCGGACGAGTGACGCGGAGGCGTTGCGCTCTTTGCCTGTGAGGAATGTTGCTGTCAAAGATGTTCTTGAAGCCCGGCAGATGTCGGTCAAAAGTGGACGCCAGGTCTTTGTAAGTCTCCAGGACACTCAGGCCCAGGATGTCCTTCCTTAGGGGTGAGGCCCGCCAGCCAGCTCACGGCCGGGTTGGCCAGTTCCTGGTTGGGCATCCCTCCGGATAACAAGTTACGCCACTCGGCCTGACGACCAAAACAAAGTCCCTCGCCGTCACTCGCGTCGCGAACGCAGCATTTGCGTCGCTCCGGACAGCGAGACGGAAGAGCCGGCGGGCGCCCCGTTGGCTCACCATGTCGATCTGGCCGTCGTTCATGAGGATGCGAGCGCAAAGCAGAAAGGCAAACATGAGCTTGTGCTTCTCAAACAAGCTGCGGCACACGTTGCAGTACAGGCTGAAGGTGAAATATTCGTTGATGTTCTCGATCCGCTGCTCCACCGTGTCTGGAAGGAGACGCAGAGAGTCGGCCGGCGGGCCGACGTTTATGACACTCGGGCCGACGGCTCGGTCCGCAACGCTGCAGAGCTGAAGGAGATCGACGGCGCCTCCACCGTCTCGCTACCTGCCCTTTCGGCGTTGGCGATGCCGACCATGAAGATGCCGAGGAACCACTCCAGGGAGTATTGGTACATGGGGTCCACGTTGGACAGGTCCGACACGCAGAAGAAGAGAATCTGCGTGCGCACGGCCACCGGCACATAGGTCAGACGGGTGGCGTCGATGTCCTTCTCGGTCTCCTCTGCCACCAGCACTTTGGCCTGACAACCCGAATAATTGAAGACATCAATAAATAAATGCGCACCAGGAAAAGCGGACCGGAATCACTTTGGTAAACCCCTTAAAAAAAAAAAAAAAAAAAAAAAAAAACT
>NW_017805625.1:144061-153603 GCF_001891065.2 Hippocampus comes | reverse complement strand
CAGACGCCGGGTCGGTGCCCGGAGACAAAACAAAGATGAGGGGAGAGGACGGGGACGACTCCTTAAAGACCACGGCGAGGTCCGATGTCTCAAAAAAAAAGAAAAACATCTCATCAAATCAAAGGCACGCCTCCGCCAACACGAACAAAGCGTTGGAAAATGACTGCCGCCGGCGGGGTGGGTGGGGGTCGGGGGGCAAAGCGCCAATACCTGAGGTTCTATGAAGCGCTGTCCCAGCTTGGCGGAGACAAAGTCCTGGATGCCTTGGACCAGACAGTCCGCCCTCAGGCAGCGCAGAACGAGCAGCTTTTGGAAGCGGTCTAGCGCGGTGTCCCACTCTCCGGGCAGAGGCTCTCTAAAACGGACACACTGGTTGCTTACAACATATCCATGCCTCCGGCCAAGTGCGGACGAGTGACGCGGAGGCGTTGCGCTCTTTGCCTGTGAGGAATGTTGCTGTCAAAGATGTTCTTGAAGCCCGGCAGATGTCGGTCAAAAGTGGACGCCAGGTCTTTGTAAGTCTCCAGGACACTCAGGCCCAGGATGTCCTTCCAGGCGCGGTCCGACAGCCAGCTCACGGCCGGGTTGGCCAGTTCCTGGTTGGGCATCCCTCCGGATAACAAGTTACGCCACTCGGCCTGACGACCAAAACAAAGTCCCTCGCCGTCACTCGCGTCGCGAACGCAGCATTTGCGTCGCTCCGGACAGCGAGACGGAAGAGCCGGCGGGCGCCCCGTTGGCTCACCATGTCGATCTGGCCGTCGTTCATGAGGATGCGAGCGCAAAGCAGAAAGGCAAACATGAGCTTGTGCTTCTCAAACAAGCTGCGGCACACGTTGCAGTACAGGCTGAAGGTGAAATATTCGTTGATGTTCTCGATCCGCTGCTCCACCGTGTCTGGAAGGAGACGCAGAGAGTCGGCCGGCGGGCCGACGTTTATGACACTCGGGCCGACGGCTCGGTCCGCAACGCTGCAGAGCTGAAGGAGATCGACGGCGCCTCCACCGTCTCGCTACCTGCCCTTTCGGCGTTGGCGATGCCGACCATGAAGATGCCGAGGAACCACTCCAGGGAGTATTGGTACATGGGGTCCACGTTGGACAGGTCCGACACGCAGAAGAAGAGAATCTGCGTGCGCACGGCCACCGGCACATAGGTCAGACGGGTGGCGTCGATGTCCTTCTCGGTCTCCTCTGCCACCAGCACTTTGGCCTGACAACCCGAATAATTGAAGACATCAATAAATAAATGCGCACCAGGAAAAGCGGACCGGAATCACTTTGGTAAACCCCTTAAAAAAAAAAAAAAAAACTCTTTGGGAGTGCGGTGAGGAGAGGGCGCGGGCTTGGATTTTACAAGCGACCCGACGGAAGAAGAGCAAGCAAGCCTTTCCCGTGTCTGACCTGGATCTCGCCAGCTTTGACTTTGGAAGCTTCCAACACCTGAATGAGCTCCTGATTGTCCACCGGGTTTCCTTCTGAGGAGCTGAGGCGGAACAGGATCTCATCCTCGATATCTTTCAGCTCCTGCTTCATTTTGGCGTTGCTGACGATCAGCTGGTTCTTCGCCGTTTCCAGTTCCGGACGTTCCGCCGCCACCACCTGAGCCAGCAGCTGATCTTCCAAACCGCTGAGGTGAAAACACACAATCTCGTATCTTTCCGGATATCCGTCGAAATAACTCAATGCGCAACATGAAAGTCATTGGACTATCGAGCAGTCTTATACCGCGAATAATCCGAATACCGTTCGTGTGTCTGAGTTCGTCATCGGGTTCCCTTTTTAGGAGCAGGAAAAGCAGATCCGTGCCGTCAAAAAAAAAAAACAAGCAAAACAGAGGATGGGAGCAAATGAAAGTTACCTTGGCGACAGCGTGAAGTTGATGAGGGTGACCTTAGTGGAAACCTCTGGGGAGTAGTGCGGGTTCGGTAACTTGGTGGTGATGTAAAACTTGAAGCTCTCGTGGTACGGGATGGTCGAGTCGCCCAGCTTCAGCTTTAAGCTGCCTTGCTCCTTAAATGTCTAGACGTGTCCGGCGGTAGAAATTCACAATGCGGGATCAGGACAAGGCCGCAGGTGGCGTGACGCGAGCGGCGCCGTCTGACATGAACTCAATAACTTGGTGTTTGAGGCTCCCTTGCCATACACGTCTTTTAAAAACACAATCTTACGGAGATGTCTTCTGCCAGCTAGCTGAGTAGCTATTTCCAAAGGGACGCACCGGGAACCGAGACTCCGTCGTGAGCATTTTCAGACGGCTTTGGATCAAATGTTTTGTTGGGTTGCAGCGGATTTTCCATCGCGCCACCAAAAGAGCACGTCTGCGCCGTTAATCTGAGCGTGGCAAAATTGGACTTCGAGAGATTGCTGCCGTTTTCGCGAGATCACAGCCGTACGGTCAAAACAACCTGAGAATCAAACCCGTCGAACGGATCGCATTTGTCGTCCCTCAAAGATCCGTGTCGATTCTCGCCGCGATCGGGTCTCCCTTCCACTGACACTTGACAAATTCAGTCTTGAGGAGAAGACGTCCCCAGAGCGCCCCGCGAGAAGAGAACATTCACTGGTTTGGGTTGGCGTTTGTTTCCTGGTGGCGCCATGCGAGGAGCAGGCCTCAGCTTTTGCACCCCGGAAGAAGGTGCGTTTTCTAAGCGAGTCGCAAGGCGGCGCTGGTGGATTCACCTGCTGCAGCAGTACGGGTTCAAGAGCGGGATCCAGGTCCTCCTCGATATTCTCAAGCAAGCAGGGTTTACCGAAGCGGATGGCGTTTTCCAGACTGCGGAGGAAATCCCGGTCACTGAGCTTGATAATCTCCAGTCCGCTGTCCCGCTCCTGGTCGACAGAGATAGGCTTGTTACATGACGTATGCGAGCGACAGTGAAAGAGGTGCACGCGCGCGGAGCCAACGGTGACTGTAAAACGGGCACACTCGGCGTGACGTCCCGACGCACCGTACCATGGTTTTGATCCACGTGTTGGCTTGACCTTGAGGATCAATGAAGAGAGCCCAGCGGAGAGAATACTGGGCAATGACGGCGTTCTCCACCGAAAGGTTGTCCTTGGGCAGACCCGCGAGCTGTTTGCATCACAAGGACAGATGGCGCTGGGATCCCGGAGACGTTCAAACGCTCGGAGAAAGCCGCAAAGTCGGCGCTGACCTGCCAGGAGCGGATCTTGACGGGGTCTCCCAGAGTGGTGATGAGATTGGGCGCGTCGGTGTGCGGGACGTTCAACACCTTGAAAGATCGCAGCCACTCCTCCGCCATGGCCGCCCGGTAGGACCCCTTGGCGCGCAGAAACAAATGATGCCGCACCCATTCGCCTGCCTCCAAGCGTCAACGCTAAGCGCATTCCGGCTCACTTACGGTGAAGGGTCCCAGGTACGAAACGTATCCCGCGGACATCAACACATCGCCTGCCACGTTACTGACCATGTATTCCAGATGTTGCACCGTCTCTTTCCAGCGTGTTTTCTCATCGGCCAGTCCGGCTATAAGCTGGAGGACAGAGAGTATCGTCGGCATGGACCGGCCCGCTCAAAAGCACGTGCTCGAGATGCCAAAGGACAAACGTATCGGTTGGAGCATCAGTACGACCGGCAAGCTAGTTTCAAATTCCTCCCGAGGTGTACCGCATCGTTATTCTTGCGCTTGCGCAGCCAGAACCTGTGCCGGCGTAAGACGAGGGTATGTGCAAAATAAAGCCCCTCATCCCTGCGCTCACCTTGTCTGCTCGAACCAGGCGTATCTCACACAGTTGGTACTTGTTGTCCAGCTCATTTTTCTTGGCCAGGCAGTCTTGGTACTTGGCCTGCAATGCTGCAATGCCGCTCTCCACGGCCGCTTGCATTTCTTTGGCGGCTTTCAAACTTCTCTGAGACTCGTCGTACTCCTCCTGGGCTGCCTTGAGAGCTTGCTGCGTAAAAAGAGCGAGTTTCAACGACGCGGCGCACAGCTCTCGCCCGGACACGACGACGCCGACCGGGTTTTACCCTTTTGGGCTCCACGCCCTTGGCCACAAAGTGATAAAGGTGCATGGCTCGAACCCATTGACAAATTGAGGTACAGGCTTTGGAAACCTTCGCAATGGCGGCAGGCTGGAATTCTTCATTATCGATGTAGGGCTGCACCAAGGTGATCACTCTTTCTGGGATGTTGTCCTGCAGAAACGTGAAGTCAAGGAAACGGTGGAGCAATTTTTGCAATCCGGCGGCAATACAAAGTCCACGCCAAAAACAACGAATAGAAGTATTTTCTTTTTGTAGGGGAAAGAAATGCTTGATGATTAGCACCAACACTGAAACCACGGAAAGGACAGAGTCTGCCCGCCCGCAATGGGTACGCAACACCGTTGACGAGAGGGACGCTACCTTGTCATAGGCAAAAAGGCTATCCAGAAACTTGCCCGGGTCCTGGAGCAAGACTTTGCCCGGTTCCCAGTAGTCATCGACCTTGCTTCCGGGTTTCTCTCCGGGCACCTTCTTGGGTTTGACATCCTTCATGATGCACACGGCCTCAATGACCAGCTTCACCCCCGCGGGAGGGCGCTGCATGGCGCGCACCTGCCCGGGCATTTCGCCATTTGAAAACAACAAGGCAAAGGCGAACGGACAAGGCCAAGTCGGGCGAACGGCGGGTCTCTGACCTCGGTGACGTCATTCTTGTTGAGCGACTTGAGGCTGGTGGTGGCGGCGTCGAGGGCCGGCAGGGCCTCGTCGAGATCCCGCTGCGCGTCGCTGGCAATTTCCCCCGCCACCCGGGCTTTCTCCGAAGCTTTGGCTTCCTCCTCTTGCACCGACTTGCGCGTCTCCTCGGCAATCACCGAGTCTTTCTGCCATCGGAGAGAAAACGGCCGATTTCTACTGAGCAGCTTTGGCCGCACGTGACGCACGGGGGATCTTCCCTTACTTTGATGGTTTCCATGGTGACCTCGGTCTCCCTCGCGGCCTCCTCCAAAAGAGGCCTCATCACCTCCTGCTCCTCTTGCATCTTGCTCACGTCCTCCGCTGTGCTCAGGAGCTACGGAGAGCGGAGAATATTTCCAATCGAAAAGAAGCCCACGTGAGCCGACACTCGAAGTGTCCCTTTGTGCGTGCCGCAGGGGGGCTGCGGGGCCTTGCCTTGTCCAGACCGGTGCTCATGCGCTCACGAGCATGACACAGCTCTTGCTTCTTGCGGCCGATGAGATTTGAGAAGATATTGAGCAGTTCCAGGTAGCTCTTGGGCGTGACGTAGTTTTGTCGAGAAAGCTCGGCCAGGAACTGCTCACACTTCTGGGCCACAATCTGGTGGATCATCATGCACATCACCGTCTGGAAAAATACAAGCCCCGTTGGTCGCCGGCTCCTCGCCAGGCAAACAAACCATCCCATCTCCTTCCCGCTAGGGCGATAGAAGCCGACGGGCGTCCTCACCAGTCCGTCCATGACTTCGGGGCTGGCTTCGAGCTCGGGCAACTCATTCAGAAATGAAGTGGCCACGGCTTGCAGAGCCTCATCTGGCCATGCGCTGAACCAGTCGATGGTGCAGCACGTTACCAGTGAGGGGAACTGCCTCAGCCTCGCACGAAACACTTCCCCGATGGGACTTGGAAGAATAACAGGGGCAGGAAGGACATTCGGTGGAACAGAAACCGAGCAGACACTCTTCTGTTCGCTCGTTTTGAGGGAAGAGGAGGGGAAAAGACCCCCACAACCGACACGCATCCACACACACTTACCTCATGCAGAGTACAGTGTGGATGTTGGTGCGAACTCTCTTAAGGTAAGCGGCCATGAGGTTGGACTTGGTCGGCTGCTGGGCCAACTCTTGGACCACCGGCTTCATCGATGCCAGGATGCGCTCCTGCTCATCGGACGCATACAAGTTGGGAACGTCGCCAGAGTTCAGAATGCTGTTGATGTCTTCCAGGAACGACTCGCTTTTAATCTGGGGAAGAAATCATCCAAA
The DNA here is from genome assembly GCF_001891065.2 of Hippocampus comes. NCBI lineage: Eukaryota > Metazoa > Chordata > Actinopteri > Syngnathiformes > Syngnathidae > Hippocampus > Hippocampus comes. The sequence continues at coordinate 147,656 of NW_017805625.1, read as the reverse complement.
GCGTTTGCCTTCCGCAGCCAATTGCGGCGGTCAGGACGGATTACGTCGCAGAGTTGGGATGCGGCGGAAAAGAGACCTGAGTGTCCACAAAGAGGAAGGTGATCTGCTGGTTATGAATGCCGGCCTTCATCATGATGCTTTTAATGTCCTCCCGCCACTCCAGCTGACCGTAGTTCTTCGACAGCTCAATCTGGAAACACCTGTACTCGGATCTGAAACGGAAACGGTGTGTGTGTGAAGCGAGCGAGCGAGGCGACGGGGACGCTACTCAAAGGCATCGGCCTTTCGAAGCTTTCCGAGAAGCGCCGCCGACACGGTTCCGGTGGCGAGTGGCGAGTGACTCGCCGAGGCGACGACAAGCGATTGCCCCGGGGGAAAAACTATCCGACTCAGGCGCGCGGAACGGTGAGGCCTCTCACATGTACGAGGCCAGCTTGGTGAGGGACTGTCGCCCGCTGCCGCCGACTCCGAGCAGCAGGGCGTTGCCCAGCGGCTGGCGCAGGACACGACCGATTCGGCAGACGTGCTCGATGGCGTCCATGAAGAGCACGAGTTTCATCTTGGGCGTACAGTTCTGGTTATAGTCTTCCATGTACTCCATCATCACGTCTTCCAGCTAGCAAACGTGAGAGCGAAGCGGGAAGCTCAAAGACCGCTCGCGCGTTTTTGCGACGGCGGCCGCGGCTTGGCTTCGCTCACCTTTTCCTTGTCGTCGATGAAGGTGTAGACTTTGTGCAGTGCGCCGGGGACCATGAAGTCCCCGTATAAGATCGGGCGGCAGGGCACCACCGCGTCAAAGTCGCAGCCGAACTCCTGAATGAATTCCTTCAGGAGGGAGTTGAACCACTCCCTGTCTTCGGCGCACACCAAGCGGTCCTGGAAAACGCGGCAGTTTTCGTGGTACCACAGCTGAAGCAGCATCTCCTTGCTCTAGGATCAAGCAAAGCAATTGCACCGTTTTGAAGCCGGTCCACTCTCTCCAAACAACGTCTCCGTAAGGCGCTCGGAAAGGCACACGTGGGCGTGTGCAGCTCATGCCGGATGACGCGCGACATTGCCGATATTTTCCACCCGCACCGTTTCGTGATCGGGCCCAGCTTCTGGAAGCTTCTGTTCGTGGCACCGCGCCAAATGGGCAAAGGCAGGACCCGGGGGTGACCCTAGCCCCAAAGGGCACAAAAAGCGTCCCGCTCGTGTCATGTGCCACGCGTGTCACGTGAATGACGAGAGCACACCGCAGCGACTGCCGGTGTGAATCGCTGTGCGGAAAATACCATCGGCTATCTGAAATTGAAACTCGGGGAAGTGTCAAGACGGTTTCGGTCCCAGCCCGACGCTGGGCGGACTTTCACTTCACTTTCAAGAAGACGGGGCCATCGACACTTTGGGATATATTTGGAGGCGCGGGCACAAGAAGTGTGAAGAATCGATTGCGGCTGAAGGACCTGAGGCCAAATCAAGCCAACCGCTCGACGGCAGCGAGCGGCGCTGTTGAGTCACTTTGAACGAGGCGGCGGCCTGCGCGCAGCGGAAGGAAGGAAGGAAGGTCAGCGGTGAGTCGCCACTGAGTGTACCTCGATCATGCACGTCTCCGCCATGAGGATACCCTGGAAAACCTTGGACAGGTCTCGGAGGTTGAACGTGTAGTGAGACTTTGTCGGAGTTGGGAGAAGCTGAGAGCAAATAGTCGTGTACACGCGGATGGTGGCGTTGACGATGGCGTTGTTCAGCGGCACGATTTCTGGCACTGATCCTGATGGGAAGCAAAGAGACCAAAAAAAAAAAGCGGGCTGTTTTTAAAGGGTCCACGCAGTTCGAAGACGGACGGCTGCGGCTGAAGGACCTGAGGCCAAATCAAGCCAACCGCTCGACGGCAGCGAGCGGCGCTGTTGAGTCACTTTGAACGAGGCGGCGGCCTGCGCGCAGCGGAAGGAAGGAAGGAAGGTCAGCGGTGAGTCGCCACTGAGTGTACCTCGATCATGCACGTCTCCGCCATGAGGATACCCTGGAAAACCTTGGACAGGTCTCGGAGGTTGAACGTGTAGTGAGACTTTGTCGGAGTTGGGAGAAGCTGAGAGCAAATAGTCGTGTACACGCGGATGGTGGCGTTGACGATGGCGTTGTTCAGCGGCACGATTTCTGGCACTGATCCTGATGGGAAGCAAAGAGACCAAAAAAAAAAGCGGGCTGTTTTTAAAGGGTCCACGCAGTTCGAAGACGGACGGCGAAAGGATCAGTCAAGGATTCATCACTTACGGCCTGGGTTCTTTTTACTCATGTTTCCATCTAAAGAGAAGATATGGCGCATTAGAAAATGCCTGGACTTGTTTACAAAGACAGAAGGAGACAAAAGAACAAAGTCTTGGGCCGCCGGCAGCTTTGGTCTTTTGATGGCAACAAAGCAACCAATCGAACAGTGGCCAAGACGTCCCGCGTGTATCGTCAAGCATCGCAGGTGCACAATTGCGACCGCGCGGCGTCACCGACTCACTCATCCAGCTGCCTAAAATGGTGGAGAAAATCTTTTTCATGCTGGCATCTTCCAGTTCGGTAAAGGAAAGAAAACTGAAGTGGCGCGTGAAGCGTGGCGTGATGGGGTTCCGGCCACCGCCCGGAGGTCCCATGGCGCAGGCAAAATTGATGTCCACTATTTGCTTGAAAGCCCCTGCGGCAGGGGTTGGGGGGAGGAAAAAAAAAAAGGATTACGACAACCGCCACTCGATGACTGACAACTCGGGTGCTCGGGAGCGGCACCGAGCCAGCGCGGCGGCATCTGCTCACCGATCTGCTTGCGGTCGTACCAGCCCGCGTGATCCATCCACTGGCGCAGCAGTTCAATGGGAGGCTGCGCGCCGTAGGTCTCCAGCAGGGGCATGTTGAGGTCGTCGATGAAGAAGATGAAGTACTTGCCTTTGGGAGGCGCGAACACACCTTTGCGCCTAACGCACAACGGTCAGAAGGGGATTCGCCGGGGGGCCGTCCGGCAAAAAGAACGCGCGAGCGGCTTCTTGATGAAGAAGGCCTACCTTTTGTCCAGCTTGCTGTCGATGAAATCTTGAGTCTGGTTGGCCGAGGTGCGCGCTGAGAACATGAGGAAGTGCGTGACGTATTGCGAATGCATGTTCTTGAGCAGCTTGTCGGACAAGGCCAGGGTCTTTCCTGTCCCGGTGGGCCCGATGCAAAGCAACTGGAGCCCACACGTGGAAAAACAAAGAAGCTTGAGTCAAGTGCAAGCTTGCCGTTGTCTCTGTGGAGCTTTGGTGGACACTCACGGGCTTCATATTGGACAAGAGCATATCCATGAGGAAAGTCATTCTCACTGTGTCAGCAGTGGGAACGATGATGTCCGAGTAACTCGTATCCGGGGTGATGACGACGTTCTTTGCGTCGTTCACCCAGTTGACCCACTGCACCTGTCGCGCACGGACGCCGAATAGTTGCCAGAGAGGCCTCCACCTTTTGAATTCGGCACGAGCCATTTACCTTTCTGTCCTTTTTCTCTTCCTCTTCCTCGTTCCAGCGACTTATGCCCGCATCGTCGAGCCTGTAGTCGTAGACCAGGCCTTCTTCTGGGAAGCATAAATGAATCTGTGGG
>NW_017805625.1:73708-143465 GCF_001891065.2 Hippocampus comes | reverse complement strand
GGGGGGGGGGTACGAATTCAGGCTCATTTTGACACTGGCTCAGTGGGGGGAGGGACAAAAACCTTTTCGGCTGACATCTTGTTTTTGAGCCAGGCGCTAAAGCGCTGGTTGCTGGGTCCGTCTCCCGTGGCGCCGACACTCCATACCAGCGAGAAAATGAACCACGGCTCAATCAGCTCCTTCACACGCTCCAGTTTATTTCGAGGCGGCGGCTTGTCTTCCTACAAGGCAAGCGAGCATTTGTGGTTGGGCTCAGGTAGGATGCAGCGCTAATAGGTCAAATGAATCGCGGAGAAAGTCAAGAAACAGCGCAATCCATGGCGACGTGCCCAGAACGTCGTCTCTTGAAAAACAAAAAGAAAAATGAATATTCATGGAAACTAGCCCGGGCGATTGACCAACCTCACTAAAGTTAAACGGCCTGAAGAAGCAGTCCATCAGTTTGAGGAGGCTACAGGTCAGATTGCTGTCCAGCGACGTGATGACCTCCTTGACCGAGTCGCGAACAAAATTGACAGAGTCCTACGAAGACATGGAGAGGAAAGATGGCGGCAAACTGCGGGCGCCTCGGAGCAGCTGGTCGCCGCGTTCCGTCTCGCTCTCACCTGGAGGAAGCGCTCAAACAAGGAAGTGAGCTCCTCCGTGAACGCTTTCATGACTTTGGGGACTTGCCGGAGCCAACACTCCGTGAAGGGGACGAGGCCCAAAATACTGGGCTCCAGGTAGATCATGCCGCAGCGAGACACCGTGGCCGGCGACGCAACCGCCAAGTCTTGCACCTCAAACATCATGGTCATGCACTGAAAAGAGTCCCGCCAGTCACTCGGTCGTCTCGAGCCCATTCCTAAATTTTTTCTTTGAAAATGCCGCTTGTCCTCTTTGACCCAAAGCAAAACTCACTCGCCTCCAACTTGACCGAAAGCACTACTTTTACTGAAGTGACCATGCGACCTCACAGCGGGTCGATGGTGGGGAAGTGTACATGTGTTTTGTTTTGGGTTTATTTTTTTTGGGGGGGGGTGTGGGGGGGGGCTCGCTCACGTGCACTGGTAGGAGAGGCCGCGGCAGACTCCTTTTGTATTTTGGAAGCAAACAAAAAAAGAAGCTCCGTCAGATAAAAGTAATGAGGAAGAAAGGAAGGACGATCAGGTCGGTCGAAAAAGGAGAACGGAGAACGGGGGCGGCAAATTGAAATCGGGAAGCTAAAAAGAAAGCGGCAGGAAGATGCAAAGGGAAGAGCCCAATTCCAGGTGAGAAAGAAGGCGTGGGATAAAATGATCGGCGTCAACTCAAGAAGCGCTTCATGATACCTCGGTAAGCTTGATGATTTCGCCGGAGCTCAGGCAAAGCTTTTTGTTGTCGTCCAGCACGGTGTTCATGTTCTCGATCCAGACGGCGTCGACCGGACCGTCGAACATGTACCACTTTTTATCGTTGTCCATGACCGACGTCCCCATCCGGATCAACGAAGAAAGGATGCCGTCCGTCCTGCGAGGGTCGGCGCCGGGCGTCACGGCTCGTCCGCCTTTTGACATTTGCGGGCGGGCGGCGCTCACCACTCGTGCGTCAGCAAGTCGTACTCCCCGTAAAGCTGACCCATGGTGATGGACTTGGGGTTGAGCACGTACGTCTGAACGGCCTCGTACAGATCCCCGCTGACAGAGGGCTGGCCCTTGAGAGCCGTTATCGCCGCCCCCAGAACTTCGTAACACTAAAAGGCCAGACGGAGCGACGAGGCTTCGCGGCGCCACTGCGGAAAACGGCGCACAGAAAGCGGCGCGCGCGCGCACGCGCCGGGACTCACCTTGGTTTTACCCGATCCCGAGGGTCCCACTAACATCAGGCCGTGTCGGACCACGGTGGTCTCGTACAGTTGAATGCACTTCCCGATGTATTCTGCAATCGCAGACGGCAACCGTCGAGACGCCGCGGGGTCAGACGACGGCGTCGAAACCGCCCCGGCTCAGCTCACCGTCCACGTCCTTGAGGTTCATCTTGGTACAGATGTGGCGCATGGATTCCTCCAGCGTGCCGTAGTCGATGGGCTCCTGCTTTGTCTTCGGGAAAAGGTCGGACACGATGCCGTTGAAGAGCTTCAGGTCGTCTCGTAAAAACTTGGGCACGTTGACGTCTCGGATGGCCCGTAGGCAGATCAGCTCCTGCGAGTCGGCGGCATCGGTTAGCGAGGGGTTGGGAACTCGACACCCGCCGGGGCGGCGACTCAAACAAAAGCGGCTAACCTCGTTCATGTTGGGGTTCTCTCGCTTCAGATTTCCGGCAGCCGAGATCACGGACTTCACAGATCTCATTCCGAAATCGTAGTGATCCTGAACACAGGGTGGACCAACTTGTTGCACTTTTCCTTTTTGAGGGTCCTTAAATTAGCCCCCCCCCCAAAAAAAAGGCAAGAAGTTAGGCGACCAAGACAATCTCACCTGAGAGCTGAGTTGTTCCGAGGAGAGTGTGAACGTGCTGGTGATTTTCTGGGAGAGGACTTTGGCGTCGCTGAAGCCAAACGAGTAGAGCGAGATCTCGGCTATCATGGCAAAGTTGGGGACCATCATGGCCACCGGCCGAAACAGGGCCTTCAGGTTGTCGGGCAACTCCGTGCGGCCGGCGTAGCCGGGATTCATAGTGATGAACACGGCGCAGGAGGGGACCAGCGGGATTTCCGAGCCCTCGAAAATAAAGCGTTCCGCCTGCAAACGCAAAACGGCCACATCGTCTGTGGATGACGCGCGATGGAAAATGCCAGCAAAGTAAGTCAACGTGCAAGCGGAGCTTGGGCGTCGCCTCCCAGAGAGTCGAGCGCTACTTGAGAAACGGATTCCGGGACATCATCGACTCGAGTGACATTGGAAGGAAAGAGCTCACCCTTTGCTGTTGCGCCTTTTGTATGGTGGTGATCTGCTGAGCCACCACGGACAGCACCTCCACATCGATCCGATTAAACTCGTCAAAGCAAGCCCAGGCGCCGGAGCTGCAAAGTCGAGTCGAGTCAAGTCAGCTTTCTTGTCAAATGTGCGCAATGTGCAACATACGGCGCGGATGACATTTCTTTCCCCTCAACGGCTTTCGACCGCCAGGCGGGTAGGGAAGAGTTCGGGAGCGTCTTCAAAGCGAGGCTTTCCCCCTTCAGTCTGGGCAAGAAGACCAAGCAACTGCTCTACGAAGGGATGCGGCGGCTCCATTTTCATGCAAAGCACACCGACCCGCGCGCACCGGAGTGACAGCTTGCTGGCAGAAAGTCGGTCGATTCTTGTCCCGACTCGGACCGCATCTCCACACGGCCGATCCGGCAGGGATTTTACTGAATTGGATCGTGGCGCACAACTCCCGAGCTACGATGTCAGATGTCTTTCATTCAGAATCATTGCCTTGCGTTCTTGAAACCGGTTCTCCAGGCGGCACGGCCGGAAGCGGGGGAGGCACACCGGCAATGGCGAGTCGGCGGCGGTCTCCGAGGGCCCGCTTCACGGCGCAGATGTGCTTCCGCCATGTCGAGACGCGAGTCTGCCCTCTTGCGGACATGCGCTCGTCCGAGCAATGACCAAGAGTGGGGATGAGGACGAACCTTGGCGCAAAGACGTGCCACGCGCCACGCCGGATCTGTGCCGGTCACCAAAATACAGCCCGCGGTTTGCCGCTTGAAATATGGCGTTTGCCACGCCGGTTTCCCGTTGGAGTCAAACGGGGAGGCGCCGAGACTTACCTGGCCAAGCCTTTGAGGAACTTGCCCATTGCCATAAAATCCAGCTGGTCGGAGCAGTTGAAAACCACCGTCTGGATGGCGAGAGCCTTTCCCAGATCTTTGGTGGTTTCTGTTTTTCCCGTGCCCGCCGGACCGGCGGGAGCTCCTCCGAACTTGAGGTGAAGGGCGCCCGTCAGGGTCAGGTAGCATCTGAGGGAGGCGGAAAAATGCATCTGAGAGGTTAAAACGGCATTTGTCCCGATTGGCCGGGCGTCTCCGAGGAGGCGCGGCCTTTGTGAGACGTGCGCTCGGTGGGTCAGGGTCCTCGGTAGAAAAGCCTACTTGTCTGTGAGCGGCGTGATGACCAGGCGTCCGGAGTTTCCCAGGTACTCGTACCCATACAAAAACTCGGCATTCACCGCTCGGATGTACAGGTCCTCTCTGGCCCAGTAGTATCTACAAAGTTTACTCGGGTGAATATCACGACAGAGTGCGGGGGCGGCGGACTCGCGCGGAAGGAGTGAGACAAGCCCAAGAACCTGAGTTGACTAATCCACTCGAAGTCGTTGACGCTGGACACCGCCAGCTCCACCAGTTTGGCCGCCACGTCTTTCGCGTGCACCTCGATGACGATGAGGGCGGAGAGCACGGCTCGTTGCATTTTCGATACGCCGCACCTCACCAGGTGGACCAGGTTACCCAGCTGTGCCAAAAAAAAAAAAAAAACAACAAGAAACGGAAGCACGCGCTCCACATTCACGGTACGGCGCTGTACAGGTTTGTTTTTTTTTCTTGCGCACCTGTTTCTGCAGCTGAGGAAAAAGACGGTCGGCCAAGTCCCCCTGCTCCAAAGCCTCCGACACTTCCGCAGTCCAGTAGACCTGACAGCCAGCGATCACCACTTGCCCGGGCCACGATAAAACCCACTCTTCGCGGGGTTTCTGAAATGCACCAAAACAATTTGGGGGGGAATCCCCCGCACACGCTTGAGCAAGAAGACTCGATTTGCGAGCTTTGAAGTGCAAGTGGCTCACCTCGGGATAAACGCGGAGCGATCGATCAATGTAGTCCCTGACCGTCGCCGTCATGGATTTCTCCACCTCTCTCAGCCAGTCCTCCACATTGCCAGTGGGCATGACGGTCACGGCCAGCCGGACCTCCTCGCCTTCTCCGGAGTACATGTGTGTGATCAGCAGGTCCGGCTGGAATTTCAGCTGAGGAGCGAGAGGAAAGCGCGGCAAAGGAGTTGGCGGGCATCCCGTCAGATTTGAAAGAGCGCTCGGAAAACACCCACCCGTGCGATGTTCTCAAAGCATTTGCGCAGGTGCGGCTGGACGGCGGTGGCGTCTTTGGTCTGAGACAGAATTTCCAGAAGCTCGTCGTCCGACAGAAAGTAGAACCTGCAAAAAAAACAAAGATTAAGCCAATGTCATGTGCGCAGAAACGGATCAATTCGATGAGCGGCCAAGGTGCAAATAACTCGAGGAAGCCTCGAGTCTTGCCTCCGACGTTTGGGGCTTTCGTCGGTTCTCGTTTTGGAGAGGGCTTACCTGGGGAAGGCGTTTCGTTTGATCTCCAAGTATTCGCTCAGGCCCTTTTGCACCTGTTCTAAAAGGACGTTGCACTTTTTCAGTTTGTCGAGCAGGTGAGGCCCCGGGCAGAATTCGATGATCTGGGCACCAGCGAGAAGAGACCAGTACTATTTTCGGCTCCCGGTGATCGCGTGGCCGCCATTTGCGGTGGTGGGACTGACCTTTGGGTTATCGGAGGCACCTTTCATGATTCTCTTCCAAATTTCCTCCATTTGTTGGTATCGCATCCCCTCCACGGGCAGCTGTTCATTGATATCGTCGGAGCTGAAGATGGGCTCCAGGTAGAGCCAAGAACCCTGACATAAGAGCCACTCCTCCAGCACGTCCTGCGAGCGCCGCCGGAGGGCGGGAGCACAAGATGAGCCCGTGAGCCTCCGAGCCGGCTGGCCGCCCCCCCGCCACCCTTTGGCGCTTACTTGGGTCGTTCTGAGTTTGCTCTCCCACTTGTTGATTTCGGCTTCAAAGGCCTTCTTGTAGGGGGAGAAGGACATGCTTTGCGTCATGACGATATGGTCATCCAGCAGCTGCAGGGCTTCGTCGGGACTCTTCAGGATGCAGGTGCCCGTTTCCTTGTACGGCATCAGGTCAAAGAGAATGGCCGACCACTCCGCTTTCATTTTGTGTAGGGCCTGGACGAGGGTGACAGACGGGCAGTGTATCGGCGTCGGGGGCCGGGTCTCAACGGGTCTCAACGGGTCCCAACGGGTCGCCGCGTGCGCACGTCCCTCCCAAACGCCACAAGCTCCCGCTCGCTTACCTGCTCAATGGTGTACTCTTTGCCGGCGGTCTCGGCCACCTGCGCGATGGCGTCCATGTGGTTCTGCAGCCCCAGTTCCAAACAGCGGGACAAGGTCAGTTTGGCTTTGGGCACCACTTTGATCTGAATGGTTTCCGAAAGGGCCTCCCAGTGGTGCATTCGCATCCCCGGGTTCCTCAGACCCTGCACCAGAGGAACGTAAGGACGGAACTCCTCGATCCTGGCGCGGATTAAAGATGCCACCGTTCGGCAGTCTAGTGCAACGGGGGGTAAAGACTAGACAGCTTAGGAACAAGCAAGCAAGCAATCAGCATCGGCGGCGTCATCCAATCGAGTCGGCGGCAACCATCCGTTACTCGCCGAGTTGACTCACCGGGGTTGTCCTTGAACTGTTTGATACATTTATTCATGGTGTCCAGGGCACCCGTCACATTGCGTTCAAGCAGCTCGGGGTCAATGGAGGTCAGCGGATCATTGAGCCAGCTCTCGTGCCGGTGGGTCCAATCGTAGGTGGTGGTCCAGAGGTCAAAGAACGGCTGGAACTGCTTGGCCATTTTGTGCAGACGGTCATACTGATGCGAGCAGAGCCAAGTCAGACAAGACGTCGTCACGCTACGACCTAGTACGCCGACTCGCCGGTTCGTTTGGGCGCGACGCGTGTTCCCGGACTCACGTTTGTGACGGGAGTACCAAACAAGCGCTCTCTGGTGTTGTAGGTTTGCGCCAAACCCTGGCACTCTTTCAGCTCCTTACTCGCCCGCCTCACCTCGTTGGCTATCTCGGTGGCGTGGTCGACATCCGCGTAACCGGTGAACTTCCCAACCAGCATCTGGGAAAACACGGGCGGCGGCTTGAACTTCATCGGAGCAATTAGTCTCAGAAGTTCGCTCGAGCGGAAGCGTTGCGACAGACCCAGATCCGGCTGGGCTACAAACACTTTGAGATCGAGCCGTCCGTTGAAAGAGAGGAGGAAAGACAAAATCGGAAGGAAGCTAGGATGAGACGAAAGGGCGGCTCCGTCGGCTCGCAAAAGAATCGGCATGGCCGAGCGGACCTCGGCGGCTTCGATGCGTTGCTCAAAGATGTCCTGGTCGGCGATCTGGATCTTCTGGAAGCGCTCCTCTTCTTCCACAAGATGGGCGGTCACCTCTTCGATCTGTCTGACGATCTTTTGCGGCCACTCGATAGCACGCCACCTGGGAAAATACATTCCCGCACTCATCACCGGACCCGACTTGCCATAAGCCCGCCAGAAAAGCATCAGTCATTCATTCCAAACAGTCGCGTACGGCGACAGGGCGGAACAAATAAATGCTCCTCCACCGACAGAAAAACAAAAATGTCATCAAATCCAGAACCTCTGACTGAGGTACACATGCGCAAAACATTTTTTTTAAATATTTTTATATTTTTAATATTTTTCATTAATTAATGATAATTAATATTTTTAATTATCATTAAATTGTGCATGGTTTGCCCTATGTTGCGGCCAGGATGCACGATTTAAAAAAAAAAAAAAGGCACACTTACTTTTTCACAAAATCCTCATTTGATAAAGAGTAGTAAAATTCTTCAAAGAGTTCATACTCGGATAGAATTTTTGCAACGCGTTCCTGAGGGAGGCGGCAAAAGAAAGATTCTGATCAAGTGCACTTCAAGGGACACGGAGAGCCAAGCCATGGGGTTCGGGGGGTACCTTGCAACTCTTGAGCTGGTCCGGGATTTGTTTCATCCAGTCTCTCTTCTCCGTCAGGTCCTCGATGGAGTTGGGACGGTCGCTTAGCGCGTGACCGATGGTGTTGAACTCATCGCATTCCTGGACAGGCACACGTTTCCGAGAAGGCCGTTGCAGTTCCGTCAAAGACGAGTCAGACGATTCGAGGCGACCGACTTACATCTTCCACCCGCCTTCTGAGCTTGTCGGCGTGGTGCTCCAAAGTCGCGATGGCCAAATCCTTTTTCTTGTTGATGAGAGTCTGCCGTACCGCCTCGACATGTACGATAAACGCGCCGATAACGATGGAGGATGGCAGAGAGCTTTGGAGCGCCTCCTTGTCTTTGAGATGCTGTTCCACTTCCATCTTCACGGCCTTGGAAGTCTTCTCGTCGTCGCTGCCGGATCTGCGAAGACAGCGAAGGTCTTGGACCGAGGACTGGCGCCGCGGGGCTGCCGTTTGAGTCTCGGGCGGGAAAAGGCAAATTACGTGAAATGGTCCTCTATATTTAAGCTGTACAGCTCGATGTACTTGGCGTATTCTGCGGCGTAAGCCTTGAGGGGAATGACCGCTTTCTTGAGAGCCGTGCAGATCTTCTCTCTCAAGCGGGAGACTTTGGGTTCGCAAAGGTGGACCGACTCCAGCACGGGGTCGTCGCCGAATAGCAGCCTCTTCATTAAAAACTGTGTGACGCGCGGGAGAGACTCACGTCAAGACGGACAACTCGCTCAATACGAAGAAGAACATTTTACTTCCCGCTTGACTGGCACTTCGAGGATATTGGGCTTTACCTTATCGAGCATCGGTATATTGTGCGTGACCAGAATGCCCTCGTTGAATAGGTTGAAAATGGAGGCCTCAAAATTCTCCAGAGGTGTACTGTAATGGACGCCCGTCTCATTCAGGACTAAATCCACCAGGAACAGAGGCTTGTTCTTTGGCCTGCGCGACAAACAAAGGCACATCCAACAGCAAGCCAAAGAGGAACCCCGGAACACTCGGAACTTCCACGCGTCAAGATACGCTCGGGCTCGATGAACGCCGCAAAGACCCTTCCGCGCCATCTGGTGTTCCGTCAACGTACCGTGCATGTTTTTGGAATGCGGGGGGGAACCTGAAAAAAAGCCACGCAGGAAGGCCAGGAACGGAAGCCACCACCTCTGCACCCTGAGGCGGGGAACTCGGGTTCCTGGAGAGCCGTCTCCTGCCCCTTTTTCAATCCGTCCCGACTCCAACACACCGGATTCAATTGTTCATGATCGTTTCGAGCCACTGACAGGCCTTGCCGATGAGCTGATCTTCGTTCACATCGGGTGTGTCGGGAGGAGAGAGTGATCGAAAAACAGGCAGGAGACGGCTCTCCGGGAACCCGAGTTCCGTCGACCGGCGTGCGGCCCGATGCTTCAACGTCAGTAAGCATAATGGTGTCTTGCGTATTTGGGATGATATGCGGGACAAACGCTATGCCTAAATTTGGAGTGAGGGCGATAGCGGGCACTTGAGGTCAGCTTCTTGTCCACCGGCTTTGTACTGTCCTTGAATGGTGATTTTTATGCAAGAGAATCATTCGTACTTGGAGAGGGGTTGACAGTATGTGGTTGTTTGCTCCACACCCTTGGTTGTTGGGTTCGGACCTACGCGCATTAAAAAATATCTTGTCAAAAATCCAATGAATGAAGGGCACATGTTTTGCGCGCACGCCCGTAATTTGGCCCGATTTTAAAATGGCCGCGCATCTGCTTAGGAGCTGCATTGTCCTTTTCCGGGAGCACTGTCGCCCGTCCCTCCACGACACCACTACGTTTGAAAAGTCTTCCGTGACATGATGAGTCAGCGGTAGAAAACGAACAGGCTCCCCCCACACCCCCACCACTTTTTTGGGGGGTGGGGGGTTGTTTTTCTTTTTCAGTGGTTGCGCAGTGCAAAGCACGATGGCGAGAGCGGTCGTTTCCAACTGCCACGCGGCGAGCACGAGGAGAAGGCGCGCCCTCCCTTACTTGTAGGGGCTGCCGATGTAGTCGTCCCCCCACACCAGGTCATCGGGGCACGTTAGCGCGCTGCAGCACGCGTCCAGAATCAGCTTGCTCAGGCCGAGCAGCGAGTCCTCCACGAGGTTGCGCAGAGTGTCCTGCAGGTTGTAGTGCACCACGGCCAGCAGTTTGTTCAGCTTGGAAACCTTGTGCATCCCCCAGTCAGTCTCGTTCATGTTGTACGCGCCTTTGCCGACGGTTTCCAGGTTGTGACGCAGACTGTAAGTGACGGTGAGCATCCAGGCCTCCCGCAGAAACAAGCTGATCTGAAACGACGGCGGCGACACACTCGACAAGAGCTCGGCTCTCGCGCGCGGTGACGCCGGGTCTTACCTGAGTTTGCATTTGGGTCTGGTTGGCCTCAAACTCGTCCAGTCGCAGAGGTTTGGTTAAGGAGACGTTGAAGAGTCTCATATTGGCCAGCTTGTTGCACTCGGAGCGGATTTCCGACAAGGTGCAGATGACTTTGGGTTCCGTCAGCATGGACTTGGTGAAGAACGCCGCCTGGTTCTTCTTGTAGTCGAAGGCGGGCACCGTCACGCAGCCTGCGCGGGTGGGAAAAAAAAAAAAAAACAGGCGTTGGCCGCGGTGCCGCTCGGAGGGGGGGTGTCAGCGCGCCTCCGCGTGAAGGCGAGGAACTCCGCCTCCTCTACCTTTGATTGGCACGCGCCGGGGTTCCTCGTGCGGCAGCGCGATGTGCGCAAACTCCTGCGGGTGGCTCACCACGCTCTTATCCAAGATGAAGCGATTCATCGTGCGGTCGTATTCCAGCTTCACCTCCTTGGCCAGCCCCTCCACACACGTTTTCACGCTGCGGGACAAGAACGGAGCCCGTTGGGCCGCTTTCCCGCGCGGAGGCATGCCCGACGCCTTCCCTCCGCCTGCTCGTCGTGCGGGCGGACGCGGGCGCTTCCGCGATGGAAATCAGCCCATCGCTCGGCTGCGTTTTGGCAGCGGTCGTGCCGGCCATCGTATCGTATCATATCATATTCTCTCTCGGTAAAAAAGATGTGAAAGGCGCGCAGAGAAAGGCCCAGCGATGACTTACATGTCCAGTTTGAGGCCGGAGCCCGCCAGCGCTCGTCTTTGGATACGGCGCAGGCAGTGCGGATCGATGGACGGCGTCTCGTCCCAGATGGGCATGCAGTCCACCGTCAGGTTGTAGAGGATGAGGGCCTCGGAGTTGGCTCGCAGGCGCATGGCAAACTGGATGCGCCGCACAAAGACGCGGGGGTCCTCAGCGCTGAACAGCAGCCTGATGCGGGGAATCCAGTGCCTGTTGCCCGTTTGGAGGCACTTGACATCTGAACGACGGCGAGAGGGAAACACGTGAGCGGCTCTTTATGGGGCAAAGGTCGTGGCCGGGCCGGGCGCGGCGCTCTCGGCGACGTTACCGGGGCGATTCCTTTCTCCTTCTTTCAGCTTGCTGTTTGGGAAAACCTTTTCCACCAGGTACTGACATTTCTCCCTGCTGTAGTCGAGCACTCCCACTAAATGCCAGCTGTACTCCGACGATGGGGGAGCTTGGCCGTTTTCTGACGACGGACGTGTCGGCTGTTGAGACACTACCAATTTTTTTTTTGTTTTCATTTCGCAGGCATCTTACCCGACGCTACCGCGTCGTCCGTCGGCAGCAATGCTTTTGCCGGGATTGGTTTTCTGCAAGGCGATCCTTCGCTTTTCCCCAGGACCAGCCAGTCTTCCGCAGTACGGCAGTCAAACTCCACATTGTCAAATATCTGCGAGGAAAACGTCACAAGGGAAGGCAGCGAAAAATACGGCAAGGAGAAGAAGGCGGCGCCGAGAGCCCCGCCGCGTCGCGGTGGCGGGGCGGGCGGGCTCACCTCGAGGGGAAGGTAGGACGACACGATAAGACGCTCGTCGTTACCGTCCAATGGGCGTGGCATCAGGAGATTGGAGTCGATGTTTTTGTACGCCAGCAGCTTCTCAAAATCAATCTTCAGGTATTCTCTTCGACACCTTGGGAGAAGACGCGTGATTTTCTCAACGGATCACAAACCTGTCCCCGCCAACCGCACCAAATGTCCGGCCTGTGCTCTCCAATATTTCTCACAGTCGGAGAGGAAGAGGACTTGCGCGTTCTCTGTCCCTACCTCTCCTTGGTTAAATCGCGAGGGCTCTTGCCAGGAACGGTTTTGTAGGGCATCTGGACCTTGGGCGTGTCTGCGCCGCAGTTGAAGTAAGACGTGAGGAGTTGCTTGGAAAAGGGGCCATAATACTCCTTGTCGTCAAACTTGTATTTGGCAAACGGAGACTTGGAGTCTGTGGAGACCAAAGAGAGACAAGCGCAGCACATGATCGGAAGCCCTGCCGTGTCGGCAGAGAGTGAGATTTTCTCCACCACGACGACGACACGGAGTTCCACACTTTTCAGTCATATTGCGTTGCATTTGCACCCGTTTTTTACACGACGCAGCAAATTCACAGACTTTGAAAAGACGCGCCTTGAATTGCGGGCCCTCTGGGTTCGAAGAACTAGACACTTTTCAGAACAGTACGATTTTTTTCTTCTGGTTTTTTTTTTCTATTTTGGCTTTTTTTTTATTCACTCAGTTGCAATTAGCTTTTAGAGCAGGTTGGTGAGTTTTTACTTTTTCAAAAATGCTTTGTTTTACTTGACTTTTTTAGTTTGAGGTTTGGTTTTTTTTTTCAACAGATGGGACTATCTGATGAGTGCAAGATAAAAAAAAAAAAAACGGTCACCAAGCGCCGTGTAATGAAGTGAGCTGCAGTTCTCAAACAACTTTGTTTCCTTCTGCACAACAGTTAATTAACATTGTTCGGCGGAAAAAAAAACCTTAATGGGCCTCGCGATGATGTGAAAAATACACATTGTTAGTTGGAGGGCGGCGCAGGAAAAAAATCCCCACAGCGTCCCGTCTGGTGAAAACGCCGCCCATCCCGGCCTGCTCCGGTGGACTTTTGACCCTGTACCGTCCCAGTCCGGTGATTGGAGGCAAAGCTGACCCCCTGGCCCGCGGGACTCCCGGATGAATCTCAGCTTCTCATTGCGGTAGGTGTCGATGGACAGAAAGTTCGCCGAGACCGAATTCCAATGCCCGGCGTGCGACGCGACGATGGTCCGGCGTGACCCCCGGCCTTGGTTTTGAATCGCATGGCCCCGACCTCCTTACCTGATGAACCATCATCATCGCTGAAGTCAAGGGTGGATACCCGCTCCTGGCCGTCCGCTTCCTCCGTGCAAGTCTGATCAGTCAACAGAGTTTGGCGATGAACACACACACAGCGCCCGAACATCCAAAGAAAGCGACGCTCGCGGGCTGAGATTTCGCGCGTGGCTTTACCTTAAATCTGAGGGCGGTGAACACATCCGAGTAGAGGCCCTTCTGTTTCGTGGCGGGTCCTTTTCGGACCGGGGGGAGCGTGTGTCTGTGACCTTGAGCGGACGGCCTGTCCTTCGGAGTCGCCGGGGACGAATGGGGCCCGAACGTTCCGAAGCCGGGCAAATGTTTACCCTCCATCTCAAGCTTGACAAACAAGAAGCACACAGCCAACAGGAAGGCGTCAGGACGGAAGAGGTCTCCGCTGACGAGGGGAGCGCCGCCTCAGGTGATCACGCTTCGACGCAACGTTTGGGATTTCGGGTGACATCTGCCGACCAACCGAAAATGCGCTTGGACCTTTACGGGTAAACTTTGTTTGACTTTCTCTCAACTGTTGATTGCGCACGTCCTGTCCTGGTAGTCACAGTATGACCTCCGTGATTTGTTTCTTTACAGTGGCTTGAGCCGATACATGGGGGGAGGAGGGGGGGGGGCAAGAAAAGCAAAGAAAATGCCAAAATGGGTTGGACTGAGTGGGTGCAGAGATTTCTGACGGGGGTCTTCCCTGCTCCCCTCCTTTGGGTGAAGCCCTGTTGGATGGGTGGCAGTTTCTGCACTCCCGGTGGCAAAGGCCACCAGAGCCCGGTGGTGAGCTGTGCTCTTCGGCTTCTACTTTCGAGTACCGTAAACCAAGGCCAGCGCATGGCCGCGATGCGCATTCGGCGGTTCAGAGGTCAAATGAAGTTCACCGGCACAGGTTGAAGAACAATGTCACTCAAAAGCCCAAAGTCGCCCACTTTTTGTGAGTAGCGTCTGTGTGAGGGTTGGGTTGTTTCCGGGTGTGCGGTCGGCCACAACATTGAGAGTTCGGACGCTACCTTCTCCATTGAGCTACAGAGGAGATATACAGTAGCCGAGTCTTGGCATCATTTGCCAACAGTTCCGCCCATGAATGCCGTCGCTGCTTCGTGGCGTCTGGCCCACGTTCGAGAGCCCTTCCCACAAAGCCGGCCGGCGCAGACGGCTTCCACAAACCACTTCGCGCTTCGTTACGTGGCGACGACAGTGTCGCGCTGCCAACGGTCGACTTCGAGTGACGTAGCGTACCTTATTTTGGCGTTATTTTCGAGCACCTCCGAAGAGGCGGGGCGTCCAAAGAGCACACGAGCAACAACGCCCGGCGTCCTTGGCTCATTCTTCCGCGGGCGTCGACCTGGCTTTGGCCACCCACCCGAACGCAGTTGCGACGGAGCTGCGCGAGTTTCTTCGTGGATCTTCCCGATCGCCGATGACGTCGCGGCTTGGAAACGCGCTTCGTCGTCGGTCGCGTCGCCCGCGCGTCATTCGAGCCGCAAGGGAGAAAGTTCGGGTCAGCGCCCCCCCGGCCATCTTTCAAACTAGAATGAAAACTAATTTGTATTCTTTGGCTTTTGACTCAGCATGATTTTTAGTTTGACTGTTTTTGGGCTTTCAACTGTCTTTGTTATTCATGTATTATTGTGTGTGTGGAAATAAATATTGGATATATATATATATATATATATATATATATATATATATATCCACATACACATGACATTTGCTCCATGTACAGCACTTACATGGAGGATACAGCGGGGGTTGGTTTAAAGTGCTCGAGAAATACACTTGAGATAAGAGCAGGTGACTTCGAATTGACCTACCGACCGCAGCCGGACATAAAACGCTGTCGCGTTCGGGATATTTCGGAGCATGGAAAATGCAGACGTGACATTGCGAAGCATACCCGCAGTCGCCGATGAGCGGTTCTCTCGGTGGAGCAACGCAGAGCGCCAGCGGACGTCCTCCGCAGCCAGCGCGAGCGAGCGTCGCCCTCGTCGTATCTTAGCGCCCGCAATGAAACGTCTCCTTGGACGACGCTCGCTCGGCGTGAGAAATCTCAGTTCGCCGGTGCACGCCGCGACGGTTGTCGTGGAGACGGGGTCACGTGACGCACAGCCGGCTGACGCTCAGAAGCGCGCACAAAACACCGCGCGGCGCGCTCACACCCGCGATGAGCTCGGACGACGTGGGAAAAGGAGGCTCGCCTTGGAAGAGAGCACTCGATAAAAAGGAGAAACGACCTCGGACGATTCGGTCACGCGCAGTCAACGCGCGTTTCTAGCCCGCGCCGTTTACGACCACCGCGTTGCGTTCTTCTGAAAGGGGTCCGGTCGGCGCGTGCATGTGCCTTTGCAACACGTGGACGAAAGCAGTCCCGGACGCGTGTCCTTGGACGGCCGCCGGAACAAAACCAAGCTGAGCTTCCACAAACACGTGTTTATTCTTCACGAAATAAAGGTCCACAGCGAAAGAAAAAAAAAGTGTACTCCGGATGTTGAAGCAAAAAGTGACGAACTAGCGCAGCGAAGCCAAGAGGCGCCACCCTGTGGCGCGATCCCGTACTACAATAACGGACTGCTCGACTCAACAAGTTGATCCGCGGTGGAATCAAGAAATGTCGTCGAGCTTTGTGGGGCAGCCCGAGGCACGATTTAGTGTCAACGCCTTCACTAAATGTCAATGAAAACGCGCAAGGCTGCGGCGGGCGGGCAAGCAAAGGAAGGACAGAGGATTATCGCTAAACAAAATGTCAGGCAGTATCGGACCAGAGTTATTCTTTACGCTGTGGTGTTAGAGTGCCTGCTGTTTTTTTAATGCATAATCCGGTACCAAACAAGAGACGCTCATTTGGAAAGTTTGGAAATGGAGAGGCTTTTTTTCTGATGAGAACATGTTTTGCTGTGGTGGCTGTTTTTTGAACCGGTGGCACGGACGGGACCTTCCAGGAACAGTTGCGCATCAATCGCCACCACGCTTCAAGTTCATCTTCTGGTGCTGCCCACAAAAGCCATCGCAGTACAGGCGGGCCTCCTTTGGTTGCTCGACTGTCAAGAGGGCAGCAATCGACGCAACAAAGCGCCACGCGGGGCTTGCACGCGGAGACTGAAGAGCCGGGGGATTTGACCTTTGATTTTAGCTGGCCGTCTGGCCGGCTGCCGGTGAGCCGGCTGGACCGGCGACCGCCTGAGGCGTTAAGGGCGGGTCCTCGGCTGAGTCGGGGGCAGAGTTGGCCTCCGGCCGATCTGAGCTTTCGTGGTCTTCCTCCTGAGGATAGAGCTCCGGGTACCTCTGCATGCACTCCTGCATGTTCCGGAAGTGGTGGATGCACTCGGAGCCCTTCACCTCCTCCTGACTGGAGTGAAAGCATGAGAAGGCCTCCTTGAACTGAGCGCCGCAAGGTCCGCTGGCCATGCCACCGAGGCACGGGCAGTTCCAATTGATGTCCCCGTTGGGCAGGATGAGGCCCACACACACACACACACACACACACACACACACACACACACAGGCGTGTGAGGGTTTCGCTCATTTAAAATCAGTGTTCCATGACACGACTAAAGACCGACGACACGGCTTATCTAAATATGGATCATTTTGACACCCACGGGAAGTGGCCTAACTGAAGACCTCAGCGCTCTGGACCAACCTTGCTCCTCATACGGATCATGTGGATCGTCTGCAATCAGCTCGGCGTTGCTCGGGGCCTCATGGTCCTCCTTGGTTACAAAGACAATACGATCTTTACCTGGAAACACAATGCCGAACGATTCGGCATTTCTGTCACTACCAATTGGGTCTAGATAACGGCACGCGTGCCAGACCAGATCAAGGCGTGCAAACGGCACCCAAACACCGCACTCCGAATCCAGCCAGGTACTAGTGAGAGGATGAACCCAGTCAATCAGTAAATCGGTGAGCGAGTCGGGTGGCAGTGAAACGTTAGCTTAGCATGGCAGTAGCACGGTGACATAACACACGCGCGCGCTCAGATGAATGAACGCTCCTAAGTTTTTACCTTCTTGCCTGCAGTAAGACATGTCTGCTACTCTTGGCGTCCGTCCGCCGAGGTGAAAGACAGGCGGCCCAAGCGAAAAGACTCAACAAAGGGCAAGATTTCATCTGACTGCCGGGTCTAAATGGATCGCCTCGCCGCCACAGCGCTCAGCTTCTCCACCTGAGCGGCTCGCGAAGCGGCGCGGGGTGATGACGTCACATGACCGGCGTGACCTCTTTCATACTGTACTTATTCTTTTGCTTGCTCATCTATCTACAAAAATAAAGAGTTAATAATTTATTGATTACTAGTTGGTTATTTTCTGTCTTTTCGTCACGTACATTCGACTAGTTTGACATGCGCACTTTGCAAATTGCAAGCAACGGCTTTCATGGACGCCCCGCTTATACCGTCCCAAATAGATTGTCTTTGTACTGTATTCAGTTAAAGATAGGTTGAACATGATTAGAAAAATCATTGGATTCCGTTTTTTATGTTTAACACAACGTCCAGACTTCATTGGAATTGGGTTTGTAATTGCATCCGGTTTCTATTCACCGTCTCCCTGTTTCACGGGTAATGTGGATCACAAGTTACAATAGCAAATATTCTTTCAAGCCCCCCAACTAAATTTGGCTTGTGTTTCGCTTGCTTTTAAGCGCTGATTTACTGTCAAAACCAGTTCGCTAGACCCTGGGCACTAGCTCATACAAGTGACAAGCCTTGATTAGTGGGGTGTGGTCTCCTGTTTAATCTTTACCCCTGTGCACTCTGTTGATAATCTGTGCCTGCCTGCCTTTTTCCAAATCATTTCCTTCAACTGGAGACTTCTGGTGCAAGGAGGAAGCATGCGCAATCAGTTTTCAAAATCAAGAGTTTGAGGAACAGCAAACTTCTTGGTGCATTTGTGCTGCGAGTCGATACTTGGGACCTTGGTGATGTGTGAAATGTTTGATTTTTAGTTGGTTTTTTTTCCGAGTGGAATAGAAATGCCACTTTTAGAGTTGATCCAAAGTAAGACAGTTCAAAACTGACATGCTGTCAAGAAAACTTTCAATGAAGGAAAAACATTTCCAATTGTTGGAAAAAAAACTTTTAATAACAGTTATGTCTGTTACATAATAGTAAAAACCAAAATGAACCCCCGCTTTGCATCCATATCAAACCGACCGTCTTACTGACCCACCGTGCAGTTTTGTGCAGTGATTCAGTCCGGGAATGAAAGAGCAAGACAGTTCAGACGATCAATTTTACTTTACCAGCCAGAGGTATAGGACAAACGTACTGTGTCCTACCTATAGAACAGAGGACCAGAGTGAATATGAACAGTCCGTCATTGAGAATACAAACGTCAAGGGTAAATGTGAGCAACTTGCCCAGATAACAGAAAGAAGAAAATTTTGTTCATACTCATCGCATCTCGCTCACAACTCCCCATCAAATGACTGACATGGCTTTCCTTGAGACATCTTAATGCCTGGAATTCATGTTTTGTCATAGTGTTCTTCGTGGAAAAATGCCCAAGGTGAGTCTAAGACAGCACCGCGCACGCACACGCACACACACACACACACACAAGTTGAGGGATTCTTCCGCTGATGAAAACAGTTGGTGGGCCAGTCGAGCCCTCCGTGATGGTAAGGCGTAAAAGAAATGGACTGGCGACAATACCAAGTTCAAAGCAGGGAGAAAACAAAATGGGTCTCTTGACAATGCAAGAGAGACAAAAGGTGTCAAATAATTAATCCCCAATGCAAAATGAACTGATAGTGCAAACTGCCCCCCCCCCAAAAAAAGACGGAACGCACAAGAGTGACACGGTATAGAGGTGCTGCACATGGTCGACTTGGCATTTTCTAGAAGAGCAGTGCACCCATGCTCCCCACTTCGCTCTGCTCTTTCACAAAGATCTCAAAGTACTGGTAGATGATGGTCACAGCCAAGAGGATTCCCGTGCCGGAGCCGATGGCGCCCAGGAAGTCGGCCATGACAGAGAGGCCTCCTATACAAAGGCCCCCAAAGGCAGCAGCGGTGGGGATGTACCTGCAAAACGGGAAAGGAAACTCCAACCGATGCCATCCAGTTCACGGGCGTTTCTCGCGGGGAGCGAGGAGAGAGATCCGTTTCCGCATCCGTACCTGTTCAGCTCGTGCACCATGGAAGTCTCTCGGCTGGGCACTAGCTCATACAAGTGACAAGCCTTGATTAGTGGGGTGTGGTCTCCTGTTTAATCTTTACCCCTGTGCACTCTGTTGATAATCTGTGCCTGCCTGCCTTTTTCCAAATCATTTCCTTCAACTGGAGACTTCTGGTGCAAGGAGGAAGCATGCGCAATCAGTTTTCAAAATCAAGAGTTTGAGGAACAGCAAACTTCTTGGTGCATTTGTGCTGCGAGTCGATACTTGGGACCTTGGTGATGTGTGAAATGTTTGATTTTTAGTTGGTTTTTTTTCCGAGTGGAATAGAAATGCCACTTTTAGAGTTGATCCAAAGTAAGACAGTTCAAAACTGACATGCTGTCAAGAAAACTTTCAATGAAGGAAAAACATTTCCAATTGTTGGAAAAAAAACTTTTAATAACAGTTATGTCTGTTACATAATAGTAAAAACCAAAATGAACCCCCGCTTTGCATCCATATCAAACCGACCGTCTTACTGACCCACCGTGCAGTTTTGTGCAGTGATTCAGTCCGGGAATGAAAGAGCAAGACAGTTCAGACGATCAATTTTACTTTACCAGCCAGAGGTATAGGACAAACGTACTGTGTCCTACCTATAGAACAGAGGACCAGAGTGAATATGAACAGTCCGTCATTGAGAATACAAACGTCAAGGGTAAATGTGAGCAACTTGCCCAGATAACAGAAAGAAGAAAATTTTGTTCATACTCATCGCATCTCGCTCACAACTCCCCATCAAATGACTGACATGGCTTTCCTTGAGACATCTTAATGCCTGGAATTCATGTTTTGTCATAGTGTTCTTCGTGGAAAAATGCCCAAGGTGAGTCTAAGACAGCACCGCGCACGCACACGCACACACACACACACACACACAAGTTGAGGGATTCTTCCGCTGATGAAAACAGTTGGTGGGCCAGTCGAGCCCTCCGTGATGGTAAGGCGTAAAAGAAATGGACTGGCGACAATACCAAGTTCAAAGCAGGGAGAAAACAAAATGGGTCTCTTGACAATGCAAGAGAGACAAAAGGTGTCAAATAATTAATCCCCAATGCAAAATGAACTGATAGTGCAAACTGCCCCCCCCCCCAAAAAAAGACGGAACGCACAAGAGTGACACGGTATAGAGGTGCTGCACATGGTCGACTTGGCATTTTCTAGAAGAGCAGTGCACCCATGCTCCCCACTTCGCTCTGCTCTTTCACAAAGATCTCAAAGTACTGGTAGATGATGGTCACAGCCAAGAGGATTCCCGTGCCGGAGCCGATGGCGCCCAGGAAGTCGGCCATGACAGAGAGGCCTCCTATACAAAGGCCCCCAAAGGCAGCAGCGGTGGGGATGTACCTGCAAAACGGGAAAGGAAACTCCAACCGATGCCATCCAGTTCACGGGCGTTTCTCGCGGGGAGCGAGGAGAGAGATCCGTTTCCGCATCCGTACCTGTTCAGCTCGTGCACCATGGAAGTCTCTCGGTGTCCCCTCATCACCATCTGCTGCTCTTTCAGCTGCTTCGCCACCTGACGTCCACCCGACAAACAAGAGCGAACGTGAAAGCGAGCCCTCGGTGAAAGGTCAAGTCCCGCGCACGCGCGCAAGACGCACATCTTTGGCAGAGGATCCCGAGACTTCGATCCAGGTCTTGGAGAAGAAGGCGCAGGAGCCGAGCATGAAGACAATGTAGATGACGGCGTGGACCGGGTCGTCCAGCACGGAACCGAAGGACTCCGGAGGCGACAGGTAGTAACACAGGCCGCCGACCGGGTAGGCTCGAGCCGGCCCGCCGGTCGATGTGTCCTGCGTGAGTCAGACAAGAGAAGCCAATTGGAGGTGGGGTGCGTACCGACAAGGGTGCTTCGAGACGTTGCCCCTGGCCCCCACTTACAGACCACGTTCCCAAGAGGTTCACCAGGAAGTTGCCACTGAAGCGCGTCGACAGCATTTGGGAGATGACGTAGAGGTTGGAGACCAAGGCCGACTGCAGGATGATGGGGATGTTGGAGGTGTAGAACAGTTTGATGGGGTAGGTGTTGTATTGGCCGCGATAGCGGGCCGACTTGATGGGGAGGTCCACCCGGAAGCCCTGAGACGGAGGTTCGGGACATGTTCAGCAGACACACACACGACACCCTAAATCGCTCAATGTCGTGCCTGTCCGATCGGTACAAATCTTTCCGGTTCTTGCTTTTCTGTCTTTCCCGGACCACTGCCCAAGTTTTTCATTCCACTATATTATTTTAGTTTTTGTAACTTTATGAGTTGAGGGTTTTTGTTTTTTTTAGTTTGACCATCTTTAATATACTGCTTCTCTTCTGCTGCTCCGTGTCTTTTGAATGTGTCCGGCCTATAGTTGGTTGATGGCGGTCTCACAAGGGAGGCAGCCATCGCCCGCCGTGTTGTTTTGGCATCGGTAACAGCACAAGCCTTCCTCAATATGCCTGAGTCAGGTGAATTCATTTAGCCGGTGCTTGTCAAAGCCACTGGCTCGTGCGCTTTCAAGCGCACGAGCCGAAGACTGACGGCATTATGGGTGCGTGCTTACCTGGAAGTATATGACCACCGCAAACACAAAGACCGTGGCAATGAGGTTCATGAGGTTGGGCAGGTTTTGCCGGTAGAAGGCTTCTCGCAGGGCGCGCACTTTGTCCGTGCGAGTGGCCAGCAGATGAAAGAGCGCGATGATGGCGCCCTCAAACTCGGTACCTGCGCAAACCGGAGGAGGGCTGAGTTGCGCCCCGGCGCTCGCATTTGAACCTGCGCTCGGGGTGTGCGGGAGCGGCGGCCAGACCTCGTCCGGTGTTGACGGTGGTGGGGCTAAAAGCCTTCCAGACGATGGTCTCGCAAATGTTGGTGGCGATGAAAAGAGAAATGCCGGAACCCAGGCCGTAGCCTTTCTGGAGCAGCTCGTCCAGCAGCAGAACTATCAGACCTGCGACGAAGAGCTGAACAAACCGAGATGCTTTCAGCAAACGCCGACCGCTCAGACTCTCAGTGATCGGTACCCAAGACCGAGAAAAGTTTGGTGACGCGGTCACATTTCACATTCAGGTTTAAATGCCGCATCTGTGCGGCTCGATACGCATCACGGTATGCATCGTAAAACCTTGATTCTTTATTCCTTACTTTTGCCACAGGGATGAAATGATCGGGGTTGCCCGCAAACTAATGCCGCCTCTTCAAAATCTTTCCTGAGTGAGCAGAGTTGAAGCAATGGAGAGTGTGACTCCTTTTCACCTGGATGATGATGAGTAAGCAGATTCCAGCACCCATCTCTGAAGGGTCCCCATACATGCCAGTCATGACGTACACGATGGCCTGCCCGATGGTGATGATCATGCCAAACACTGCGACAACGCAGAGCATTATTTCCAACAGTGTTGCTCACGACAAATTGACCGGCATCAAAAACTAGCTCTTGGGGGTGAGGGGGCGGGGGAGTACATTTCTGGGCACCATTGAAGAGAGCGCGGTCCTTAGGAGTGTCTCCCACCTCGATGATCTTGGCGCCGGCAAGGAGCTGCATGATGAGGCCTGAGGTGACGATGGGCGAGATACCCAGCTCCATCAGAGTACCTGAAGACGCAAACACAGTCAGCACGCGAGAGCCGCGGGCCACGCGCTCAGCCCTGACACAGACGGCCTTCGACCCACCACACCTGATAGTGAGACTGTCACAACCGAGAACAAGCAAACAAGTCGGCGGTCTCGAATGTGTGACCCAGTTAATATTTTTGCATCGCGCTTGCTCTCATTCAGGTCGTGGTGAATCTATGCTAGCTGATTTGGGGGAGAGATGGGGCATATCATGGGCTGGTTGCCAAGCAATCGCAGGGACCCACATTGACAACCAAGTAAATACTCAAACCCATTCTCTCACTCACTCACTCACTCACTCACTCACTCACTCACTCACTCACTCACTCACACAATGGCACCATGGGACAATTTGGCATCTCCAATGGACCTCAAAAGCTTTTGAAAACGTTTGGGACGCGGGACGAAGCCGTAGAATTCAGAGAAAACACGTGCTGTGCTGCCCAATGGCAAAAATCAAAGCACATATTTCGTGCAAGCACCTCTGTTGGAAGCCAGAATGACTCGCATCCAGTAGAAGGGATCTGCCGAATCCGACGACATGATGCCAAAGAGAGGAATCTAATTTGAAGAAAGAAACAACGTTTACCTGCCACGTACAACACAAAGACCCCCAAAAGACACATTTACAGATCAGAGAGCGCTCAAGAAACCAACCTGGCAGCACACCAGGAAGATGAAGAGCGTGATGGCTGTCCATAGTACTTTTTCTCGAAACTGAATCTGTGAGGTACATTTTAAAAATAGCAAACATGAACCGTGATACTCCTGATCGTATGCGATGAGCAGACACACTACATATCTACGACCGGCTTACCTTTCTTTCTGGTTTCTGAATTTCTGGTAGGACCGCACAGAACGGTTTGATGACCTCCAAAAATTTAACTGCAAAAGAATAACAACACGGTATGTTTTAAACAATCACGGCGAAGTCCGTATTCGCTCCGTTTCGTTACAGCGCGACCTGCCGTGGATGCTACGTCATCACTCAGCCAGCGGCCACCACACAAACTAAATCTGAGCGTCTGTTCATCTAGCAGATGCTACGGGAGTCGCCTTGTTCCTTTTTTATTGGTGCCAGAATAAGAAACGGCGATTCAAAAAACGGGTTCAACAAAACAAATCAACAGCATATCGTTTGCGAGACCTGAACATCTTACGAGGTCAGGTCCTGCCAACTCCCACCGAAACAGACTTTGACAGCCATTGAATTTTCTCATCCCATCCCTTTCAGGTGGCCCGTAGACAAATGGGTTTTTGAAGAAAATGATCTATTATATCCAATCTGAACGTTGCCAAGCCTTTAGCGTGTGGCTAGCTAGCATTCAATCACAAACAGATTGCGCAAATGGCTTCAAAGCAGCAAACTCTGGCGTCGGATCATGGCGGCGAAGTTCGGAACGGCTCCGGATCGTGATGCGGTGTTTCACTTCTTCAACACCTTGACGTAGATCTCAGTTAAAACTTGACCATTCGCTCTGGCGTAAGCTAGCTCGACTTGCTACCTCCAGAGCTTCGGTTAGCCAATTAGCATGCCGTCCATTCGTTTCACATTTTCAAAAGAACAACCGCAGCCAATCGTCCATGCCGAACAGCCGTCAACATTTGGGTGGAATTGCAAGAATCCGCACGTACTTCCCATGGTATCCTTGGGCCGACTCCGCCGAGTGAATGTTACCAGTTGTCTTGCTGCCTTGAGTCAGTGTGGCTCCATCCAGCAGCTCGTTGAGAAAAGAGCGAGCGAGAGAGACACGTCACCACACCAGCCGCTAAACACACGTCACTTCTTTGGCTAGGACGTGCACGACTTGTGTGTATGTAGGGGAGTGGGGATGGCGCCTGGATCACATTATACAGACTGACAAATTGCATCCACGGCCATTCGTGCACATGAAACGTACAAACGAGCGATGTGTTACATTTGGCGGATTTGAAATCGGGTTTGGGACGAGGATGTCGCCACGTCTTAAGAGGGCGCGCTACAAAAGCATGCGCTCAAAACACATCCCGACTGGCGCGCGAAGAAGACTCTTGCTGATAAATGCTCTGCAACCTACTTCCGCATCGGGCAAAACGTGTTAAAAGTAATCGTGGGTATCTTAAAGGCCTCCAGTGACGGCGACAGCTTCAGTTGAACATCCATCCATTTTCGAATCCGCTTTATCCTCATAAGGGTCGCGCGAGAGCCTATCCCAGCCGTCTTCGGGCAGTAGGCGGGGGACACCCTGAACCGGTTGCCAGCCCTGCTTACTCACGATGGCATACTTCTTGGCTCATAAATCAGGTTGCCCCACAGTCAGCACGCGAGAGCCGCGGGCCACGCGCTCAGCCCTGACACAGACGGCCTTCGACCCACCACACCTGATAGTGAGACTGTCACAACCGAGAACAAGCAAACAAGTCGGCGGTCTCGAATGTGTGACCCAGTTAATATTTTTGCATCGCGCTTGCTCTCATTCAGGTCGTGGTGAATCTATGCTAGCTGATTTGGGGGAGAGATGGGGCATATCATGGGCTGGTTGCCAAGCAATCGCAGGGACCCACATTGACAACCAAGTAAATACTCAAACCCATTCTCTCACTCACTCTCTCACTCACTCACTCACTCACTCACTCACTCACTCATACAATGGCACCATGGGACAATTTGGCATCTCCAATGACCTCAAAAGCTTTTGAAAACGTTTGGGACGCGGGACGAAGCCGTAGAATTCGGAGAAAACACGTGCTGTGCTGCCCAATGGCAAAAATCAAAGCACATATTTCGTGCAAGCACCTCTGTTGGAAGCCAGAATGACTCGCATCCAGTAGAAGGGATCTGCCGAATCCGACGACATGATGCCAAATAGAGGAATCTAATTTGAAGAAAGAAACAACGTTTACCTGCCACGTACAACACAAAGACCCCCAAAAGACACATTTACAGATCAGAGAGCGCTCAAGAAACCAACCTGGCAGCACACCAGGAAGATGAAGAGCGTGATGGCTGTCCATAGTACTTTTTCTCGAAACTGAATCTGTGAGGTACATTTTAAAAATAGCAAACATGAACCGTGATACTCCTGATCGTATGCGATGAGCAGACACACTACATATCTACGACCGGCTTACCTTTCTTTCTGGTTTCTGAATTTCTGGTAGGACCGCACAGAACGGTTTGATGACCTCCAAAAATTTAACTGCAAAAGAATAACAACACGGTATGTTTTAAACAATCACGGCGAAGTCCGTATTCGCTCCGTTTCGTTACAGCGCGACCTGCCGTGGATGCTACGTCATCACTCAGCCAGCGGCCACCACACAAACTAAATCTGAGCGTCTGTTCATCTAGCAGATGCTACGGGAGTCGCCTTGTTCCTTTTTTATTGGTGCCAGAATAAGAAACGGCGATTCAAAAAACGGGTTCAACAAAACAAATCAACAGCATATCGTTTGCGAGACCTGAACATCTTACGAGGTCAGGTCCTGCCAACTCCCACCGAAACAGACTTTGACAGCCATTGAATTTTCTCATCCCATCCCTTTCAGGTGGCCCGTAGACAAATGGGTTTTTAAAGAAAATGACCTCCTATTAAATCCAATCTGAACGTTGCCAAGCCTTTAGCGTGTGGCTAGCTAGCATTCAATCACAAACAGATTGCGCAAATGGCTTCAAAGCAGCAAACTCTGGCGTCGGATAATGGCGGCGAAGTTCGGAACGGCTCCGGATCGTGATGCGGTGTTTCACTTCTTCAACACCTTGACGTAGATCTGAGTTAAAACTTGACCATTCGCTCTGGCGTAAGCTAGTTCGACTTGCTACCTCCAGAGCCTCAGTTAGCCAATTAGCATGCCGTCCATTCGTTTCACATTTTCAAAAGAACAACCGCAGCCAATCGTCCATGCCGAACAGCCGTCAACATTTGGGTGGAATTGCAAGAATCCGCACGTACTTCCCATGGTATCCTTGGGCCAACTCCGCCGAGTGAATGTTACCAGTTGTCTTGCTGCCTTGAGTCAGTGTGGCTCCATCCAGCAGCTCGTTGAGAAAAGAGCGAGCGAGAGAGACACGTCACCACACCAGCCGCTAAACACACGTCACTTCTTTGGCTAGGACGTGCACGACTTGTGTGTATGTAGGGGAGTGGGGATGGCGCCTGGATCACATTATACAGACTGACAAATTGCATCCACGGCCATTCGTGCACATGAAACGTACAAACGAGCGATGTGTTACATTTGGCGGATTTGAAATCGGGTTTGGGACGAGGATGTCGCCACGTCTTAAGAGGGCGCGCTACAAAAGCATGCGCTCAAAACACATCCCGACTGGCGCGCGAAGAAGACTCTTGCTAATAAATGCTCTGCAACCTACTTCCGCATCGGGCAAAACGTGTTAAAAGTAATCGTGGGTATCTTAAAGGCCTCCAGTGACGGCGACAGCTTCAGTTGAACATCCATCCATTTTCGAATCCGCTTTATCCTCATAAGGGTCGCGCGAGAGCCTATCCCAGCCGTCTTCGGGCAGTAGGCGGGGGACACCCTGAACCGGTTGCCAGCCCTGCTTACTCACGATGGCATACTTCTTGGCTCATAAATCAGGTTGCCCGCGCAGACTAATCTCTCCATCGGTCTATTTGAGATTCACGGTCCAAATTGCAATTCGTGAAATACATTTTTTCTGACGGTATAAACCGAAAGTCCAGCACAGAGCACAGATCCTTCGTCGTGATCATCTTTCCTGCTTGCTCCTCTTAACAACGAAGTAGATTCGACTTAGATCTTCACTTTCCACATCAGTTTGCCAACAAACTGTGCGCCCAGAACCCGAATAACGTTTACCTGGTGAATTTGACGCCCGATTTGAACCGAGTCGTGAAAAAGGACAGCATCCAACAGACAGGCGGCAATGACTTTATCGGTCCACTGGATGGCGGCATACCGCCGGTGTAGTTGAAAGTCCACGCGACATTCGTTCCTCGGCTTGGTGAACAAACTGTCAAAAGGGGATCCACTGAAGGTTTAACCATTATGAAACAAGCCAAGTTTTTTTTTTGTCTATTTCTTTTTTTTATGCAGTCAAAAAAGGGCGCACCGATCCTATTCTACTATTTGAATGCCTCCTGTGAGATGTCAACAAGAAGCAAAACAATCTCGGCGGCAACATATTAACGCTGGACATTCACACCCTCAGTTGTCTTTGGATGGGTGACGTTAGGTGTTTTTGTGTTTATTTCAAAACCGAGTGCAATGTGCTTTGTTCACTCGAGTCATAAATAGTCCCGTAAAAGCTAAGTGTTGGCATTGCAAGTGGGTCTGCAGCCTTGCGCTTCTTGAGTCCGGGAGCAATATTGACACCAAGGCATCATATGAGGAAAACCACTGCAATGAATTTGTGTGTGTGTGTGTGTGTGTGTGTGTCCAGCCCGCTGCAAGTGACTGCACAGAAG
The DNA here is from genome assembly GCF_001891065.2 of Hippocampus comes. Taxonomy (NCBI): domain Eukaryota; kingdom Metazoa; phylum Chordata; class Actinopteri; order Syngnathiformes; family Syngnathidae; genus Hippocampus; species Hippocampus comes. Next base: position 115,320 of record NW_017805625.1, on the reverse strand, counting down.
CGGCGAGGGGACAGTTCAGGCGGCGGGGCAGAGACCGTCGGACCTGTTGCCAAGTCCACCCACTCGACGGCAGGCTCCACTTTGCCATACAGAAGCTTGACACGTGAAAAAAAACAGGGCGGGGGGACTAAAAATACTCGGCTTTATTTGTTCATCTCCAGCGGATTACATTCGACATCCAAGAAGAGCACGCGGTTTCAGCAGCAAAGGTAACATCAACTCTGTCGGATTCCATCATCTGTAGGTTGCCCGACGCAACAGAAAGCTCTGCAGCCGACCCATCGGGCTCTCCCGATGCAGCGGCAGGCCCTCCTCGGGGCTCCCCTCCTCCTCCTCCTCCTCCAGGAGCTGCTCCATGTACCAGGAGGAGCCCAGCAGGATGTGGCCAGTGGCCTGCATGGAGAAGGCGGTCCATCGCAAAGCCTCCCTGCAAGCACCGCACAAACACGCGTGACATTATTCCCGCCGGAGGAGGCGCTTGATTCGACGCACTGATGTGACAAACGTGCCGTGCCGATACTGAACGAGAACTCTTTTTGGATGTCAAGCATAAGCGCGACAAACATGGTGCTCTACGGTGGTACGAAACGTCATCCTCTCCCCACAAGGTCTGCGCCAGAGCGGAGCGCTGGCACCTCTTTGGCGATGACAAAATTCATCTCAGGAAAAAAAAAGAAAAAAGTCGAGCCCATTCCACCTCTGCCACACCCACACGGGCTGGAAGAGTAATGCGCTCTCCTGCGCGGGACGAGTTTTTGCCCCGCACGCAGGGTCTAGCTCGTCATGTATTTGCCGCGCTCATCGTCATTCGTGCTGTGAAAGCAATGCAAGAGGTTGGCGGAGAGAGAAGGACCCGTGGCTTCCTCACGTGAACGGCGCCATCCACCAGGACGTCGGGCACTCACTTCAACATCTTTTTGGCCTCAGAACAGCGCACTTCGTAGGACAGGGAGTAGACGCCGTACAGTGTCGCTTTGACATTCAAGCAGCCGATGAAATCACTGGGGTGGCTTTTGTACAGGTCAAAGGTTAGCTTGGCCACATCCAGCCGGCGCTGCGGCATGCGATTGCTGAGCTCGTCTCTGGAGGGGGCGCTCTGGAGAAACGCAGGCAGGTCAAAAGGGTCGCCAAACCTCACAGATGTCAACTCTGCTTCCAAACATCAAGCGATGGACACTGTTGATCTGCAGCGCCCCCTAGTGGGCAATATGTACCTGAGGCGGGGTCCACTTCTGCCCTTCCTCCAGCACCATGAGGACAGTGTTATCAGGCAGCGTCGTGAAGAACTCCTCCGTGTCCACACCTGTGCCGTCTTCCTCCAGGACCAGGCCGCTGGCACACAGCACGTTTAACGAGTCGCCGACCTACACGGGGCACAAACGGACCCATTCATTGGGAACCGTGGCTGCAGTCCATCTCGTCAGGAAGCAGATTCGTTACGACGTTTTTGCTTTCAGCGGCGTCACATCCAGTGCGCTACCGGTGCTGAATTAAGGGGGTGCCGGGCCACTCAATTAGGGGTCTTTTTTTTTTCTTTGCTTCCCTCTGCTCGCACCTTGTTAATCAGGTCTTCCAACGCATCCGCCATGACGCCCTTCTTCAAACTGCGGTCGGCATTCGTCACTCGGAATGGTTTTGGCCGAGACGCTCGCCTTGACAGAAGCTGCTGGGTCATGGATGCGCTGGCTGACATGCTGGCAGTCACGCACCTGATGGAGGAGAGGAGAGGAGAGGGAAGGGTGGTGATGCCAGGGTGCCTTTTCCTCTCATTTCCTTCCAGGGCGCCTCATCTTACTTGGAGAAGGACGACAAGGTCAGGAGGTTAAGAGATTTGCGGGCATAATCCATCACTGGAGCGACAACTCCACAACCTGCGGGACAAAGCCGGGAATGAACACGGCGCTTCAAAGTTGGCTCACGTTGAAAAAAAGGTGAAGAAATACACACCGTTCGCTCGTCATGCAAACACGTCAGAAAAAGTACAGAGACAAAACTCTTACGGGCAAAAAAGCTGCAACGGCTCTTCCCAACGACTGCTCCAAAATAATCCTTCCGACGGTCGTCGCTATCTTCCTGTGCCAAGTTAAGCCTCAGCGAAAATGCGCACTCTCCCTTCTCCAGATGACTGTGAATGACGGTGGTGACAGCTGGCCAGTGAACCTTGTACAGTGAAGCAAGTCAAATGCCATTGGGCAAAACTGCATGCCTCGCCCCCTCCCTTTGAATGTCCTGGACTGACACCAAGTCAAAGTGGATAAAAGTTCGGCAAAATTCCCTCTCTGTTGGCGTGTATCTGGGGGGTTTGTCAGAAAACGTGACTGCGCGCTGACAATCCTAACACATCAGGAAAGACAAAACTGAAGACATTTGTTTCAAAAGGAAAAAAAGGAAACAAATGTTGGTGCATTCGAGATGACATTTTGACTTGACAGCACATTTGACGGGAGCCGATACATACAAATGATCATGTGGCTGAATTTGAAATACTTGTGTGTGGTGTTGGCTCTCGTGTTAAAAAGAAAAGTGAGAAATCGTTTATTTTGTCGAAGCTAACCATGTGGTACAAAAAAAAAAAAGCATAACACTTGGCGCTCAGTGATCTTAAGTCTGATATAATCAGAAAGTCTTACTTGGGCTAAGAGAAGAGTAACTAAATGATGTGGAGGATCCATCATTTGCAAAATTTCAAGCATTTACTGAAATACTTGATCGGCAGCAAGCAAGAAGGTCCTCTGTGCAGCTCAGTTTAACAGTATTAGAAGCACATTAAAGCGCATTCACAGCCTCCATTCGAAATGAGACAAACAATATGAGAGCTGTGGGACTGTTGCTTTCACGTATTCGAAAACCAATCACCCATTTGCAAAGTATTCGCAACGTTGTACGATTTGAAAAGCGTGCATTAAGAGATACACGATAGATAGATCCAAGATATATGTGTATTAAGAAAGAAAACAAAGTCAGACTTACGTGTTAGTTGAATGCTCGCCCAGTTGCCGACGCGCACGCTGCTGTTCGTTGAACACACCTGGCCCACGTTTCGGAGTGATTGCGGCGTGTCCTGTCACTTGCGGTTATAACCGGAAGTCGTTAATTGATGTCGCGTTATCTTTATTTGTTCGGTGCGTCTTCAGTTGTTGGCGCAAACCACCGTGTAAATAGCAAACGACTAATTGATCATGAACTACTACTAATAAATGAGATTGCGAGGGGGGGTGGGGCGTGCCGGGGCCCACCCCCGGCCGTCTTCGGGGAGTCGGCCCGATCCGCCCTTTGAACTGGTCGCCGGCCAATCGCAGGCCACACAGAGCCATCCGACATCCGTTCGCACTCTCAATCGCACTATTTCGAGCACTAGTGTCAAAGTCGAGGCCCGGGGGCCAGATCCGGGCCACCGCATCATTTTAGGTGGCCATGCAAAAAGCTTCCGCGATGCTTGCTGAAATTTCAAATTGTCATATGTAATTCATAAGAACAACGTTTGAACAAGCCATTATTCTTGACTTCTGATTTCAAATCTATTTATCCACCAATGTGTTGTGTAGGTGATTCAACATGTATATGGTTTCACAAAATTCACCGGCCCCCCAAGGCAAACCAGCCCTACAATGTGGCCTGTGACAAAAATGAGTTTGACACACCTGATTTAGGGTGATCAATTAACATAGCGTGCATTTTTTTCTCTGCGCTGTGGAAGGAAACGTGGAGAAAACCCACGTAGGTACGGGGAGAACGTGCAAATGTCACACGGGAAGGCGGAAGCCCGGATTCAAACCCTCAACTTCTGTACTGTGAGGCGAACGTGTCTTTCACTGTGCCAAGACATCCGCCGCTCAGTCATTTTTTTTCTGCTGGTTTTCTGAGCTTTACATCAGTTTCAAGTTGACGGGCAGTCGTAAAAAAGGGGAGTCTCAAACTCCAATGTGACTCAGATGAACAGTTGATTTCCTTCTGGTGAATCACATTTCACGCTCAGTGCAGGAGCCCAGCGGAATCATGCTGCAACATCGTCTTCTCGAGGGGAGCGGATAAAGCACCGAGACTTCACGAGTAGCCCACAAGTGTCAAATGCGGCCGGCGTTGCAAGCCGAGGCTATGATACGCAAGCTCCGCTCTTCCTTTTCTTCCCGGGGGTCGATCTTCCCCCTTGCGCGCTGGTCGTGTTTGTCGGCCGGCCCCGGTGAGGGGCCTGACGCGCGATTTCTGTTCAAGGGCTCGCCGGCGCAGAGGGAAATGAATACGACTTGAGCAAAACAAACAGAACCATCATGTTTAATTCCACAGGCTTCGTTTGAATTCGTGGCATGCAAAAACACAAGGAAGACGAGATGGACGAGACGGCGGTGCGGCTCTTTCCTCATCTACAAGTGATGTCAAAGGGCACGCACAGGTATTCGCCGGTGATACGAGGAGAAAGGAAGACCCAGGCTCAAGTTGTATCCGAGCTACTCACGCTGTCGGCGATGTGGCGCCTTGAATGTTTGTTCTCCATCTGCCGCTTTCCTGCCTCCCCCGGGCCCCGGCATGCTCGATTCTCGTTCCTCTTGCCGATGCGCGCCATCAGTTGCGCATTGGCCGCCGCTTTGGTCCTCAGGTCCTGGTTCTTGGCCAGGTCTATGAGGACGCTGAGGATACTGGTGGGCACATCGAGAGACAGGGCAAAGCGGGACGCCGGCTGGGCTCTCTTCGGCATCCGCTGCACAAGCGCGCGGTCCCCGGCGGGTGGCCACCAATTCGACACGCCGCCGCGGTTCGTGACGCCCACGGCGAGCACGCTTCTCCTCGCGTCCTCCTCCGAGTCAGCGAGAGGGGCACCGATCCTCGGAGCCGGGACCCCGCGAGCCAGCGGGGAGGCGGAGCACAGGCACAGGCACAGGTACAGGCGCAGGCACAGGCGCAAGCGCGCTGTCTTCATGCTCCCGGGTCTGTTGATGCAAATTCAAGGCAAGGCAAGGCAGGGCAAGGCAGCTTAGAGCCCTTCAGACACAAAGCGACTCACTTAACGCGTCCTTCAAATAGTTAGGGAGCAACATTGAACGGCAACAGAAGTAACAACATTTGAAAGCAGAGAGTTAAAAAAAAGTCGTTGACCAAAATGACCAAAAGAACGCAGAGCGCAACAACATGATTTGGGGACAAAAACGATGAGAGAGATGCGCGAGAAAAGACCTTCCTCATAGGCAGGGGGGGACAAGCGTGCGATTGTTCTAACCTGGATTGAAAGGACGAGGTCATTCGAACAAACTGCTTCGAAGCACTCCACACGAGAATACACGGGCAAATCGGACAATACGACAACTTCGAAGGTGTCGCCGATGAGCACAACTTACTCAGTGTCGCGATGGCGGATTGTCGGTGACTTGGAGAAACAAAAAAGGCACCTCAACTTCCAGCGCTGGAAAGAATTTGACTAGTTGAGTAACCAAGCCACCCCGCCCCCAAAATAAATAAGAAAAAAACGGTCCTCTGTCTCCTCCTTGGTAACGACAGGAGCGACCGGCGTGTCACGCAGCCGGACGTTCAAGCGGCACCGTGACCCCGCTCTTTACCGCCGTCCCCTCTCTCTGTTGGATGTGCCCCCCCCTCCCTTCTTGAAATCTCATTTCCTCCACCGTCATTGTGATGGCTTTCTCCCGTCTAAAAATAACACGATGGCACTCATTTGCCCGCGATGTCGCGGACGGTCAGCACAAAGAAGAAAAGTGTCGTTCTGCAAAACCTCGGATGCCGCGCACATGCGCGAGCGAGTTTGAGTCGATGGCTACACTCGCGCGGGCATTTGATTCGTCATGCGCAAGAGCAACATAGCGAACGGGATTACAGTGAGAAGACTGACCACAGAAATGAGGATCATTTTTTGCGTGCGTAGCCTCCAATATCCCTCGGGGCGTCCGCATTCACGTTCGCGTTTCTCGTCCTGACGAGCGTGCGGTGCGTGTCGCTCCAATACGGAACCAGAGCGACTGACGACTCACGGGAGGAGGCCAGTCCCCAAAATGTGCTCGTCAGTCACGTGTTTCCACGCATCCCCGCTAGTCTAAACCCCGTATTCTGATTCATACAGTGAAACTCCTCTACAACGAAACCTACATGGGCGAAAATAACCCCTAATGTGAAAAAATGTTCATGCATGAAAGCCATTAATGTTGTTGGTAACTCATCGAAGAGGACTTATGGACTTTGTTAATTGAACTCCTCTCGTCGCGTTTCACCGTGTCCTGTTGTGTAACATCCCAGCGGTGGATGATCCCACATTGGAGGTGCGCAGAGTCGGCGGCGGAGCGGCAAGAAGGAAAAACGACACGGCAGCCGGGGGGATGTCGGGCCGAGAACGACCTCATCTCCTGAAGTACCTCCGGTGCATCTCATCACTGAAGCGCTCCTCATCTCGCTAATGACTTGGAGTTAATAAACACAGACGATGGCCGGGCCCTCGGGGCTCTTGCGGCAAGAGGAGACATTGCGGATGCAGATCAACAAACGCGCCTCGCGCAGATGTCGGCCCTCCTCCATACAAATGTTCACGATTTGTACCAGTCGGTCGCGTGGCTGTCACTAATACAGCGCCAAGAAGATTAGGTTACGATTCAAAGCGCATCATCCGGGCAGCCAGTTTGGTCACACGGAGTTTCTCGCGGAGGCTCCGCGTCAGTGTGTGAGCTCATTCGGATGTACTGGCTCATAGATCTGTCCAAGTGAGGTTGAACCCAAATTGTCTTGCGGCGCTGGCGCTTCAAAGGGAACGCGACCTCTCTTCGACAGCCGTCAGTCCCGACCAGGGGGGGCCTCGGCTCGCTTGCGTGGCGCCAGAGGTCATCGGGAGGATGACCTCTCGAGAAATGAGCCACTGACACTTCATTTGTCCGAAAACCAGGATCGACCGATTGCAGATACATCGGTGCTTCAGCAGGATATGCTGATCATGACAGAAGTCGAGGCATCCCGGATTTCACGCTCGTGTCAATCATTGAGGAAACCGAGGCCGGGTGGTCAATCGATCTCTCGTTTGCGGCTGTGCTGTGAGATTTTTCCACTGTAAAAAGCGAAAGACTCGTTTGACACTTTTATTTTCATCAGAAGGAGAGCTTCCGTTATGTACAATAGAAGACAGAAAGGATAAATAGACTCTTGCTCCAGCCGGGTTGGATTTCAGGCGCAGCGAGTCCTGATTTCAGTAGATGACTTCAAGACCCCTCAAATTAGTTAGCTGCCACCCTCACTGGCATGACAAGAGCGGGCGATCGCGAAGGTGTGGGCGGATGGCTGTCCGCGCGGACAACGGTCTGGCGTGCTCGGGCGGGGAGCAGGCACGAGGCGGCTCAAAACCTCAGCCAGTACATGGCGCTGCGCATTCTGTTGTAGTCGGGCAGCTGCTCAACGGGGCCTGAAGGAGCCATGCGGGCAAAACGAGACGGTTGAGAAAACGTCAACGCACCTTCACCGGCCATCTGTTTAGAAAGCGCAGTTGAAAGGAGGACTCACCGACAGCCGCCACCGCGGGACACTTATCGTAGATGTACTTGGAGCAGACGTCGCGCACCATCTTGGGGGTCACGGCCTGAAAAGATGCAGGGCAAGCGTGGTGGGCACAACGGGGCCGCGTTTGCCGGCAAAGGCGTCAGAGAGACTCACGTCGATGCGAGCGTCCCACTCGGCCAGGGGGATGCGCCGGCCGTAGTTGAGAACGTGCCTGCCGATGTCGTCGCAAATGGGCGTCGTTCCTATTGCAAAACCAAACGCAGACTTGTGATTGCGACGGATTCGTTTCGGTGTCGCGCGGAAGGACGGACGCGTTCCGTACCGTCGAGCTGTCCCACCATAGTGGCCTTCAGAGCATTCTTGCCTCTGGCCACATCGCTCTCGGTGACGGTGGTGCACAGATTCATCCTGCGCGAGGCACAACGAGTTGTTTGCATGGTTCAAAATGAAGCACGCAGTCGAGGCGACCCGAGCGACGAGTCCCGCTTCTCACCAGGCGTTCTGCGACCAGTGCATCATGTCATCAATGTGGTTTCTGTCGGTAACAAAGTAAATGCCCAGCAGGCCGGTGTCACTGTAGGACGAGTGAAACGCCTGGAAGCTGTGACACAGGTTCTCCTCCACCGCCAGGCGGGCCAGACGGCTGCTCATGTTCTGCAAGAAGGAGTGGACGTGGCGAGGTTTTGCCTGACAAGTTTCCTTTCCCAAAAATAAATACATCAATTCACCCGCTGGGGAGCTGAACCCTTTTAACTCCAAAGTAGACAAATTGCACCCAGCAACATGTTCGCCCGACTTTTTCGCTAACCGTTTCCATGCTACATCCTTTTGAAATGGTGCCATCAAAATGGAGGACTTGATTGAAAAAGGAAGGGAAAAAAAAACCCCAAACACTCTTAAAGGGTTCATGTTGCTATTCTATTGTTTGGGGGGGTATGCAAACAATTTCACTGCAGGCGGTGCAGGGGCAGGCTTTGAGAGCGCTCCACGGTTTCCCCTTCTGTCACGGCCACTCAACACAAGCGGGCAAAGCTTCAACCATGTTTCAGAGAGAGAGTACACGGGCGTCTAACCTTGCCGCCGCCGCAGGTGAGGTCGTAGCTTCCGATGATGGCGTTGGCCACCATGAGAGGCACCGTATCTGGGCTGGCAGCACCGGGCCCCTCCACGGCGATGGCGACGTGCGCCAGGGGCAGAGCGTCGTCACGCATGCGGATCTGCGGAGAGGCATCGCACGGGCACGTCAAGGGCATTTTGTCTGCTCTTTTGTCAAACTGGTTCCGACATCCATTTTCAACAGCGCTCATCCTGAACAGGGTCGCGGGGAGTTGCCGGAGCCACTCCCGGTTGGCTCGGGCCAAAGGCAGGCTAGACCCTGAACGTAAATCGCCCTGTAAATCCCCGTCCGCATTTTCCTGTCAGTTTTCTGACCTCTGCAAAACCGAGCGCTAAAAGGCGTCAAGTATCCTCGCAAAACTACTGCGGCAGCTCACCTCGCTTCCGGTAAATCTGCAGGGCGGCAACACCGGAACGGCGTCTCCCTCATACTCGAAGGACACGCCGCTGAAGTGAGAGCGGGCCAAAGCAAGCAGCTCCTGGTGGCTCACACCTGCATATTCAGCACATCACATGAAGGGGCGCATCTTTCCCGGATTAGCCTGCCTACAGCGGCGGGAAGAGGGCCAACCTCCGGCTGCAGCCAGAACCATGCGGGGAGCCTTGTAATGGCTGTCGATGTATTCCACAAGATCCTGGCGGCTGATATTTCTAAAAGAATTTCAAAGGACGCTTCTGAAATACTTTACGGCGCAAACGAGCAAAAGCAAACAAGTGATGGCGGCGGTCCGATTTCAGTTGGGGGTCCCCCCCCTTTTACCTGGCAGTGTTGGAGGGTCCCAGTACACTGTGGCCCAGCGCGGTACCCTGGAAAGCGGTCGCGTGCAGCAGGTCCAGACAAACTTCCTGCAGGTTGCTTTCCACTTCCTCCAGTTCGCGTAGGACGAGACCTCGCTGCTGCTCAATCTCCGCCTCGCTCAGCGAGCAGTTCTGCACCACCTCCGACAGCAGCTCGACAGCTGAGGATGCACAAGTACAAGTGTGCACCCGATTCCTCCTCAGCGCGATTGCTTTGGTGAATTTTTGACTTTGTGCAGGACCACAGAAAGCGAGCGAAATAATAATAATAATAATAAGATGATATGAAACGCGCTTCAGGGTCACGCCGGCCAGTCCGACGTTGACTTATCGGCGATAGAAAAATAATCATCCCTATTAATCGCCGGGCTGGGAAGCAAAGGCATTCTAGGTAGGTCTGCTGTGAGTCAAACCTGCCGAGCGAAGATGCCACCCGCTGCATCAGAGACGTGAATGACAAAAGCCATTTGCCCGCCATGCCATTGAGAACGACTCGAGTCAATTGATATATTTGCACGATGTGACAGTGTTTCTCCAAGACAATGACTGCACATTGAAGAAATGGTTCAGATGCCAAGTTGGGGGCGGAACAATCCGAACCGACGGAATCTCAGCGCGTGACTGTGTTTAGAAAGGTGAAGAAATGAGAGGTACACCGGGATCGCAGAACGGCTTGCGGTCCGCTTTGGAGGTTCCGCGCTACGGCACCGCATGCGAGAAAGCTATCGAGTTCTGCTACCTTGAGGCAGGTCTTTGGCCAAGGTCTTCATGTAGTATGCGGTGTGTTCCCGGGATGTGTAAGCACTCAAGTGAGCACCCAGAGAGTCCACCCGCTGCTCCAAGGCCGACTGGGGATGCTTCTTGGTTCCCTAGAGAGAAAGGACAAAAGGTGCCTGCTTTTAGGCGCAGTGAATTTTTCACTCGCTACAGGGGGATCCTGTGCCGTTTCTGCAATGGCGGTGTAACCCCGATGTGGTGCCCAAACTCATTGTTTGTGCGAGGCTCGGAACCTCAAAGAATGGCAAATCCGGGGCCCTGTGGAAAGGCATCTGAAATGGTGTCGGCGCATCAACCCGCGACTACCTTGAAAGCCATGTGCTCCAGGAAAAATCCTGTCCCGTTGGTCTTCTCACTTTCATAGCGGCTGCCGGCACTGATCCACAGTCCGACCTGAAACGAAGAAGATATATGTAGATATGGAGAAAGTGCGTGCCCATCACGAGCACAATGGCATCCACTCTTGCAGTGGTTCCATTGATGGAGTCCTTACAGTGCATGTCGCGTGTCCCGTCTCTTCCGATGCGACCCTCAACCCGTTATCCAGGGTGCTGAGACGGGTTTCGGGGGCTCCTAGCAGGCTTTGGGCATAACTGACTGAGGCCTGTCCACGCCTCAGAGACAAGAGGAGGGGCTAGAAGGGTCACATACGATTCTTATCAAGAACACATCCATTGCCATTCAGAAATGTATGGGTGAGTATGGCATCTGACGTGATCGGGTTAAGATTCCAAAAATACCAATAAAGCCATCCAATGTATTGATTATTTTAAAACAGAGCAGGCCGCATTTACTTAGAGCACAGCGTCGCGTCAACCTGAACGTATATTAAGCCTGAACTTCTCATGACAAGTTGGGAAACCTCGAAGCAAATCGAGAATAGAGCCTCGATCTGAAACAAAATACAGAATTCAAGGTCACAATGCAGACCTTCGGTTACTATGGCGACGGGCCAATAACTCGTCAGGGGACACGTTGATTGCCGATGGAAGCACGCCATTCGATTCTTTCGTCAAAGTCACCGTATTCGCTCGCTCCTATCTCAGAAGCTAAGCTATGCCAGGAGGGCAAACTGGAACATAGCAATTTCGTCGACGACGAGAACATTCGCCACAAAAAAATAAAAGAATTAATAAGAGAATGAATTCACACACGAGACCATCAACTGTCAACGAAATGATCGCCGGGAAAAGCCGGCGTCGCTATTCGTCACTTGACCTTGCTGTCGCTCCAAGCCAGCCGATGCTAAAATGCTAACAGAAGTGACCGCTTGCGCAAAGCTGCGCAAGACTTCTTCGAGTTCTTGTGGGTTCGCTTGAAAAGACTTCAGGCTTCTTATTTGATGAGCTACGTGAAGGCAGACTTACACTGCGGGTTTGGGCGAGGACACGACCCATGGTGCTTCCGACTCGGCACACAGACGCCGCCATTTCTCATTCCAGGTTAGAGAAGGGGAAGAAGAAGAAAACAACAGCTTCCGCTGTCCTCGCTCATTGTCTCTTCTTCGTTTGAGGGCTAAATTGTGTCATCCGCCTCAGGACTCTCTACCGCCGTCAAGTGTACACAACGTGCCATTGAAGGTAAAAGAGCAATTGAACCACGACAAAATGAATCTATGACCATGTTTTCGTTTGACGTTTTCGTAAATACCGCTTCTATTAATAATGGTGTGAGTTAAAAAAATACTTTTAATGGTGAATTTACAGATATTGTTTTTTTTTTGTGGCATTACATTTTTGTGTAGGTCCGATTAGGAAAGAAACAAACTTGCTTTTGTGGTGTCACCATATACAGACAGAGAGATGGAATGCATACACCTAAATAAGACCAGTCTGCATATTTGTGTGTGTGTGTGTGTGTGTGTGTGTGTGTGAGAGCGACTTCATACAAAGAATCTAAAGCGACGTTTCTCAAAGCTACCCCATAACCAACAGATCCTGATAAATACAAAATAATCTTTGAATTGACGATTCAAAATCTGAATCGAAGGTCGGAACAAGTGGAATAACGTCAAAACCATGGAGTAAAACCCGGCCCCGAAAAGCTCTTTGAAAATGGTTTCCTAATCCTTGAAAACGCATTCATGTCATCAGTTTTTATTTGATCAGACGCTCACTTCCCCCGACAATGCAGCCATTTTGACTCAAAACCTTCGAGGCGTGTCGCCGTGACGTCATCTTGCGTCGTCTGGACTTGTCTCCAGTCGCCTGCTCCGTCACTAGTTCGAAACGCGCACTTCTCACTGCAAGCTGCGATACGCAGTTCTGACGTAGCCCAAATAGAACAGGGGTAAGATTCACTTTTTCAAACGACGAATTGACGGTGGAGTTGAGCTTACGTGACATGCTAATTTGCCACGAGCACGCAAAGGAGATCTGTTCGCATAAGTGTTACTGAGTGTGTCGCGAATTGGCCTCAGCCGAAGGCCGCGACTTGCCGGCGAAATGTGCGGAAGGACTGCGTGTACTCTGGCCCCGGATGAGGTGAGCCGAGCCTGCTCGTACAGAAACCGGCGCGGGCAGCGGAGGCAGCCTGGCTGGAGGGAGGGAGACGCGGACAAATACCGACCGTCCTACAACAAGACCCCGCAGTCCACGAGCCCCGTGCTGCTCTCCCGCAGGCACTTGGACGAGGTAACCCGGTCCACATCTGAATCAGTAATACAAGAAGAAACTTGATTCTTAACTTGATTCATTTCGCCGAGGAACATTTTGGTAGACAACAGCAAGTTGTGCAAAATGTCGGTCCGAAACACTGAACACTTTGACATGATGTTTGTGTGTGTGTGTGTGTGTGTGTGTGTGTGTGTGTGTGTGTGTGTGTGTGTATAGAATGCGCCCGTGGACGAGTGTGTTTTGGCTTCCATGCGTTGGGGCCTGGTCCCTTCCTGGTTTAAGGAGACGGACCCGAGCAAGATGCAGTACAGCACCAGCAACTGTCGCAGTGAGAACATCCTGCAGAAAAAGACGTACAGGGTACTTTGTGGTACATGATGATCTGACATTTCAAAGATGCATACTGTACATCACCCTGGACTGATCACTAGTCTGTCGTCGGGGTTAATCTCGACAACCATTCACACTTGCATTCGCACCTACGAGCAATTTGACCGGCGCCATCAACTCAACGGCATGTAGCCAGCACACAGCCATTTCTGTCAGAAGATACAGCCACCTAGAAATACAGCATATCCAGTACAGTACGCAGTATTTGTGTTTGACAATAAAAACTAGTTTTTAACTCAACACGGTATTTCAGATCACCATAACGATGATGGTGATCTGAAAATGTGTCCATATCGCCCGGCCCTATCGGTCAGGAACTTCAGAGACCAACGAGTGTATTTGTAGACAAGCCTTTCAAAACTCCCATTTCCATATCACGGCTTTCATGGCTTTGCTTTCTCGCCAAGGAGCCTCTGCTGAAAGGACAACGCTGCGTCATCCTCGCTGATGGCTTCTATGAGTGGAGGAGGCAGGAGAAAGAAAAGCAGCCGTTTTTCATCTACTTCCCTCAGGCCCACAGCTGCCACGCGGAGAAACGAGATCCCGTCAATGAGTCGGCACAGGCGAGTCAAGCTTTCGTGCCCGGCGTCGCCACCCTGCGGGCTAGCGCAGGGTTCTCCTCCTCCTCGGCTCCTGAGAGCTGCGGAGGGCTCCCGCTTTGATAGTGTGCACTTTTGAAATCAATTTGCTCAAACTACCTTGAAATGTGATCGTGAATGCTCCTCATTTCTGAGAAGGCACCGATCACATGAGCAATTTCTCACAATAATGACAAAACCGAGAAATCTCAATGGGCCACACTCGATTCTAAATATCTGCCGCCGATGACATTTTGAAATGATCGCTCCGGCAATATTCCTGGAGAGTCAGTGTCTCCTCACCGGTGAGCTGTTTTTTGCAATCGGCCCGCGTTTCCCACTGTTTCCCCCACTGCGTTCGAATAAGTTCAAGGGTATTTTTGAGGTAGTTCGTCTCTCGACGGTCCCGCAGGAGTCCCTCCCGCGCTCACGGAATCTGCCGCGGATTTCAAAGCCCTCGGGATTGCGCTCTGTGGAACCGACGCTTTTTCTCCACAGATTCCGGATTGGGCCGAACGAACGAATGAACATTTGCTGGGTTCCATTCGCAGGCAGGACAACCGTCAGATGAGTGGACAGGCTGGCGGTTGTTGACCATTGCAGGACTATTTGACCGCTGGACAGCTCCATCTGGTGGAGAGCCCCTCTATAGCTACAGCGTCATCACTGTGAACGCTTCCCCCAGCCTCCACAGCATCCACGACAGGTGAGGAGAAAAACAGCACCTTTGCAGCCTCGCTCTGCTTCGGAGCCGAAGCTGTTGTCCCTTTCAGGATGCCGGCCGTCTTGGCCGGAGAAGAGGAAGTGAGGAGATGGCTCGATTTTGGGGAGGTGAAATCTGGGGATGCTCTGAAACTGCTCCAGTCAGAAGACAAATTGACTTATCATCCCGTCTCGTCGCTTGTCAATAATTCTCGCAACAACTCTCCTGAATGCCTTTAGCCTGTGGACCTGAACCAGAAAAAGGTATTGCCTTGAATGTCCGACTTTGGGTGGGGGGTACAAATTAAATGCGCAGAGGAAACCAAAAAAGGTTGATTCAGCTTATCCTGTTATCAGGCTTTGGCTTTTGAGTGAGCTGCAAACACGGGCGCGCAAACGTCAGCCTGACTGATGCCAGGTCTGCTCCACAGGAGTTGCGCATGTCGTGTCCTCTCCTACTTTGTAAAATTAGACTGTCGGAGTAAACACGATTACATTTACCGGCGTTTTTTTTTTTCTTTCTGCTCGTTAGTGTTCAGCTCTTCAATTGGTCAATTATTAGAACAGTCGTCCGGATTGGAGGAAATTTTCTTATGCCCATCTGTCCCCCAAAGGTGGAATGTTTGTTGTTTGCCTTTTTTTCCTGCGGACTGTTGTTTCTAACAACTTGATTATGTCAGTCAAATCCTTCCTCTCATTTGCCCATGCTTGATTGTCCTGGCGGCAGTTGAGGAGATCAACGGGCAACCGGTCAAGAGCGCGCACCACCTAGCGTTCAGTCGGATTGGCATGCATGTCATTGGATTGGCTCCAGCTCAGCACGACGCCAACGAGGGTGACAAAGCGAGCGGTACTCCTCAAGACAAACGTCGGCATGTATTCCCCACAGGAGGCCGAACCGAGCGCCAGCGGCAAGATGATGATGAGCTGGCTGGCGAGCGGCTCTACCAAGAGGAAGGACCCGGAGGCTCGCGACGCTCAGCAGACCGACGCAGACAAAAAAGACACTCCCCGCATGTCGACGGGACTCCAGCGATGGCTGCAGGGGCCCAATAAAAAAACAAAAACCCAGTAAGGTCAACGTTTGTTATTCTCCGTTTCAGCTTTCTCGTCGTCGTCACATGTGAGCATCTGCGCCTTCGGTGGTTTCACGTTCCAATGGAATTTCATCAATAAATGCCTTGCTGAATTGGAGGTTTTTATTCGCCTTATTCCTTGAAAGGCAAAGACATTTTGAAACATTGCTCGGCCTTTTATCATACTTCGAATACAATGATGAACGCCGCGACTTCCACCGTCCCACTTTTGCTTTCAACGTTATGGTCTGTAAGCTATCTCGGAATCCAGAAGGCATTTCCGTCTGACCGGCTCTGACTGCTGAAAAGAAAGGTTGAGCACACGAAGGTGTGGAGGTTTGCCTGTCTGTCTTCCCCATAAAACGATTCTTTGAAAGGGTCGTCAATGGAAAGAAAGCCATCGGCTAAGTGGACCGACTTACAAGCCATCGTTGGGACTTCCTCTCCAGTACTGCCAAGTGGGAGTGACGTGCTGTCTTGATTTGTTTCATGTTGCACCAGGAAGGGAGAACTGTCCAAGAGAAAGTCCAAAGAGGAACGGCGCTAACCCGTGAGCCAGTTTCATGTCGCTCTCAGGGTGGTGGTTTGGGCAATGACTTCAACCAGAACAACCTGCACACTTGAGTGGCGGGACTCGCGATTGGTCTTTGTTTTCATCAATAGGCAACAGATGGCCACAGTTGTCACATTAGTGATCGGCCGACCTCCAATCTCAGTCCCTCACGAGCAGTGATATTCCGTTTGAAGGCCGCGTGGCACAAAGCCACGATGCATGCGGCTCAAAGGACGGGAACGGTGTTTCGTCTATTCATGCGGTTGTGGCGACAAATGACACGAAGACGACCACCGCCACAGCTACAGAGGAAACACGCCAATCCACCGACGCGATGAAACACAAAAGCATGTGGGACGTTTGAGCTCAATGTAAAACAAGCGATTGCGAAAGCAGCGATATTCGATCCGACTGAAAATGTCTGTTGCCATTTAAGCTCGGGGGGCACCTGACAAGAATAAACGTACGATGCGGAAGGTGTTCTTTGGGCTAGGAGACCGATACTTGATAGAAAACGGGTGGTTCCCACGCACGAGGAGGAGGCTGCAGCATGATGGGTCGCGTCGGTACTCTGTGAGCGGGATGCTGCTTGCGCGGGGAGGGAGGGGGCATAAGGGGTCGACGCGGCGGGTCATGGGAAGGGAGGCTATTTAGACAAGGCAGGACGGCACCAGGAGGGCCGTGGTGCAGGTCCGGGCGGTCCTCAGCAGCTGCAGGTCTCCGCCGAAGGCTTGGCTCGCTCATTCCTGTCCAGCTTAATGGGCTCCGGGAACTCGTTGTACAACTCCACTTCGGTCTCCTGGTTGGGAAGACAGGCAGATGGGTTTTCAAGCCTGCGCCGGCAGCGGCAACGGCGGCACCATCGGCGCCTTACCTGTTTGAGAGCGTTGCGCGCAATGGTCTGGAAGGCCTGCTCCACATTGATGGCCTCCTTGGCGCTGGTTTCAAAATAAGGGATGTTGTTCTTGCTCTGACACCAAGCTTGCGCCCGCTTGGTCGTGACCTGGACGTACACGGCAGCACGCGGAATATCGCGGCGCCGAGTGAGCCAAACTTCCAAAGAAAGTCAAAGCGGTAGCTCGACGGGAACCACCTGTCTGTTCTCCAAGTCGATCTTGTTGCCGAGCACCACAAAGGGGAAATTCTCCGGGTCTCGGGGGCTGGCTTGGATCAGGAACTCGTCCCTCCAGCTGTCGAGGGTCTTGAAAGTGTTGGGGGCCGTCACGTCGAACACCAGAACGCAGCAGTCCGCTCCGCGGTAAAACGCCACGCCTAAAGACTGGAACCTCTCCTGACCTGCTGTGTCCCAAATCTGAAACGCAATCAAAAGCAACTGAAACAGACTGAGCAGCAACTTGACTGAGGAAGCCGCCGCCAAAACTCAGCACCGCTTCAATGAAGTCAAGAGACAAATGATCGCCCAGGCAAAATAACGGTGGGATTCGAACCGCTGCTTAAGTGTCTTTGCGTGCCTTGAGAGGCGCTCCATAAATCTACGCTGCCATTGTTCTTCTTCTTCTTATCAACAGAGGAATGAAATGTGCAGCTCCCAGACACAATAGTCGCCCAAATCTTCCCACCTGCGCGGGGAACCGTCTCCGCCACACAAAGTTTGCGGCGAGCGCGTCACGCATTGTGTGTCTCATCTGAATATGGTGGGTGCTTCGTACTTGTTTCACACCACGAAGACACTTGCGAGGAGCACGGCAAAGATGCTCAAAACCAACGGCACCAGGACGCAATTGTATTTCCGACATCTCTCACGGAAATCGGCGCAGACGTTCACCTGCATTGTGACCAGTCTGTCATCCACCATGACTTCTTTCGTCAAGAAATCTGCACCTATCGTGGCCTTGTACTGGTTGCTGAACTTCTTATTCACGTACTGGTTCATCAACGAGGTCTTCCCGACTCTAGAAGGGAACCAAGCACAGGGCACGAAGCCCATTTGAAGGTCAGAGACCGAAACGCTTCATTTGGCGCTCGCGGCATTGACGGGTTCCATGCCCGGTGCGGTGGAAGCCGCTTGAGCTTCGAGGGCGACGACCACTCACCCGGAGTCCCCGAGGATAATGACTTTGAGGAGGACTTTCTTCCGTGAAGTCATTGCGCCTCAGCTGGAACCACATGAGGAAAACGTGAGCGGGGAACCTCCCCTGAAGTGGACGCAGCGTTCCAAAGAATCGTTGCGAATCCGTACGACGCCACAGGAAACGTAAGACGGACGGGTTTTAAGGATGGGCATGCCATAATATAGTGTACAAGTAGGTTAGGTTTACGAGGAAGTGACCCCCCACCCGCAAATGTAAGATGGTTTTCAAAGGACGATCAATAGGAAGTCGACTTTGTCGGTTCTAATCAGTTCAATGTTGTTCAAAGACTACTGAAAATGAACACACACCAGTCACATGACAGCATAAAGACTGGAAACAGCGTTAATCATTACACATTCTTACGATACGAGAAAAAAAAGATGACTGCGTCTTTTTCGTTCGACATAAATGAATCACTTGACTATTGTATTTAAATGAGTCGAATTGGGGGAGGGGCTGCGAGCATTGCATTGCTATGCAATGCCAGCATTGACATGCTAAATCAGACAAGTGGCGTGATTGACAGATGGAATGACGACTGCAGCAGAATGGGTCCTAATAAACAAAATTGTCTTGATCTGATCCGTGATCACTCGGCATTCTTCGCTTCAGCTGAGCGTGCCGAATGTCCCATTTTACCACTATAGTGCACTCGGCTGGACCGACCGAAGTCCAAACTTTGTTGTGACTTGACCGGACTGAGGTTATACTTTTCATGACCCAAACGCCCCCCACCCCCACCCCAATCAGTAAACTGTCAGGGGCATACTCGCACTCATTCTTTTGCTTATTTAGAGGAAAACAACGCACGTTGACAGACCGCAATGCTCGTGAAGGGTTCTGGCAGCGGCGCTCCTAATCTGCACCCCATGACACATTGTCAGGGACGGATCACATGGTTGCTCAACACACGGCTAACGGAATCATGACTCGGCAAGCGACCACTAGCTGGGGGAAAGGGGGTCCGATCACCACCGTCGGTGCAAAACAAACCAACAAACACTAAGTCAATCAGTGGCACGCACAAAGGCGGGTAATCGATTGCCCTGAATGCACCGTCATCATTTTACGGGAACTCGTGAAAACGCTCCAAGGTGTCAGCACAAAATCAAACGAGAGCCAACAAACGGGAATGGAACATCTCGAAAGGTTACCTCGTCAATACAAAGGCGTGTTTTGCCTGACTAGTTTGAGTCGCATTTTTGTTCGTTTTGGTAAAGAATGGCCAGCAGCTCAATCGATCGGGCTAACGTTTAGCTGCACAACGGGTGATTGTGGAGCACGATTTGCAAACAGCCTCGTTCTCAAATATTGGCGAAACCGATGCGGGGAAAATGTCACAAGGCATACCTGTGAGCCGATCCTGTGGCAAAACTATCAAGAGTGGACTTTTCCTCAGCCTGGGTTCCTGGCGTAAGCTAACGCGCAGATGAGCGCCCCAAAATTATTTAAAAAAAACAGAAGGAAAGAAAGAGGGCCGGCGGTTCCTTTTAAGTATCCGTCGTCGCAAAAAATGTCCCTCTGAAACCTCGACACCTCACGGACATCCGCTATTTATCCGTCGCGACTCACTCGCCGACTGGAAGTGAGCGCCGTCAGGGCAGCAAAATTCTCACTCGGCGCTTTGCTCCAACGGGGTCTTCGTGTCGCCGTTGACGTTGGCTTTCGCCGTCTGTCAAGCTAATGTGCTAGCCGAGCACGTTAGCCTCGCCGTCCGCTTCCTCCAAAACAAGCCCAGTCGTTGGCGGTGACGTCACACAGTGGCTACGCCTTTGCT
Organism: Hippocampus comes; assembly: GCF_001891065.2. NCBI lineage: Eukaryota > Metazoa > Chordata > Actinopteri > Syngnathiformes > Syngnathidae > Hippocampus > Hippocampus comes. The sequence continues at coordinate 95,366 of NW_017805625.1, read as the reverse complement.
CAGCTGGCCCGGCCAGCAGTGAGGAACGTTCGCCCACAATTGAGCCATCTTTTGCATTTGCATTTGGCTCCCTCCAAAATTAGACGACGTTTTCTGCCCCCGCCCCCGATGGAGACAAAATATGCTTGTAGAAATGAGCACCAAACATCTGGTCCCAACAAACACATCGAATACAACGTACGTCAAACATGTTCGGAATCGGCATTTGACAGAATTTCGTATTAAGTCAGAATTATCAGAATCAAAATCAGAATCATCTTTATTGGCCAAGTATGTAGAACACACAAGGAATTTGTCTCCTGTAGTACACGCTGCACTAGTATCATCATAAACAAGGACATGACAAATACGTATGGAAGGACATTATGCTATGTCGTGTCTCTCAACGTTCATTCAACCATTTTTAGCCCTCTACGGGTACTGTCGAACGAACATCATCCGTACGGGCATTCACCACGCCACGACTGCAAAAGACATGCTCACGTTCAAAACACATTATTCGTGCCCCAAACGAACTACATGCTCACAAAACTCAGGAGCACACAGATGTTGAAAGTCAAAACCAACAAAGCATGCATGTCACGCACGCACACACATGCAGTGCGTTATTCTACATATTGACTTGACACCAGTAGAAAACCCACATGGGTTACGAGTACAGTACTTAGCAGTGCCCTACTCTGCGCACATCCATGACAACTCCGTATTTTACTTTTTCAGAACGAAGGAATGTGACTACTGAAACCACCTCAGATTAGTCTGGATTGGGTTTTAATCATATTTGCTTTGTGCAAAAGATAACACCCACTGCCGAAACCCGGGATCGAACCAGGGACCTTTAGATCTTCAGTCTAACGCTCTCCCAACTGAGCTATTTCGGCCTGATTACTAGACTTCAGCGTAAAACACAAACATACAACGGCAATGCGAGGAACGCATTACAGAATTCGCCTGACTGCTAGCTCGGACGGGCCGAACATCCCGTCTGTGTGTACATTGTAATAAAAGCGTTAAAAAAACAAAGACAAACGAAGTCGACGAGCCTTCATAGAGACTCAGTCGCTTCCGGCGCAGGCCTTCTGACGTCATCGCTTCGTTTGAAAGAAGCGTCATCTCTTCTCACGTCGAGTGGCGCGGTGTGACGGCCTTTTGTTCCCTTCGAGCCGAACGTTCATCCCCCGCTATTCGTCCTCTGAACCTCCGCAGACATGGCGAGAAGGCCCCCGCTCGGCGCTTTCCTGCTGCTCTTGGCCGCCGCGCAGAGCTCGGCCACTTTGGTGAACGACGAAGTCAGGAGGACGGTGGACCTGAGCACTCACTTGGCGAAGATCACTGCGGACATAACGCTGTCTAACTTCGCACGCTACGACGTCCAAAGCTTTATCTTAACCGTGGATCCTGAGCTTTTCCCACACTTGGCATACGTCGGGGCCTCGGTGAGTTCAAATGGGCCAATATCGCACATGAACGCTGCAGTCGCGGGCTCCTGCGTGCTGCCTCTTTCATGCGGGAGACACGCGACCGTGCTGGCCTTTCTCGTCTCAGTCAAAGCTTTCTTATGCAAACGTGTGTGCGTTCATTTATGATTCGGCATTGTCATTTTGTCTATTCGTCATGCGTCGAACTGCAGCTTGAGCTAAAGTATGCTAATGTGAGTGGCCCGCCATGTTTAACAGGCAAGAAGTCGTTTATGGCTAACCTCAGTTTATCGTTAACGTGGTCGGTCTGTTTTGAAACAAAGCTTTGTTCGGAGTAGCTCTTGTTTTTAATCGCTGAATGTTAATTTGGCAAGCGTTTAACTTCCTTCGCGGCGCTCGTTAGCCGTCGGGACTGAATGACACGTATGCGCTGGGCAATGCACTTCCGGCCCCTAAGACGGAGAGGACCCGCCCACTTCCATCGGCACCAAAGGCATCCCTTGCTGCGACGATCGCTTACGTCACCAGCCAAAGTTGGAATCATATAATTTCGTTGACATTTCGCATATGTCCAAACGGTGTCGGAAAACTTTATGCGAGGTTTTGTGGCCTTTTCCGAACGATGTGGTGTCAATCTGAGGCGGAAGGTAGATGGCCTCAAGGTAAAATCTTTTTTTCCCCCTTATTCTAGCATTGTTTTCCCCCAACATTCATTAACTTTGAATCAACTTACACAAGGGGACTTCATCGGACTTATGAGGACTTGATTTGATTCCTCTAGGGGAAAAGTATCCCCCCCAAAGTAAAAAAAAACAAACAAAAAAACTCCAAAATAAATTCTATATATATATATATGTATATACACACACACACACACACACACATGCTAAGTCAAAGTAATTATTGTATTATATTAAATGGACATGGATCATTTAGGGAATATAGGTATACATTTTGGTGGGGATACAGAATCTGGTTTTATTTTATATTTATTATAATGCATAAAAAGCCAGGTGTTGTGTAATTTTTGTATTATATTAAAACCTTATGAATTATTGACTCTACTCGTCAAAATACAAATAAGTCAAAGTAATTATTGTATTATATTAAATGGACATGGATCATTTAGGGAATATAGGTATACATTTTGGTGGGGATACAGAATCTGGTTTTATTTTATATTTATTATAATGCATAAAAAGCCAGGTGTTGTGTAATTTTTGTATTATATTAAAACCTTATGAATTATTGACTCTACTCGTCAAAATACAAATAAGTCAAAGTAATTATTGTATTATATTAAATGGACATGGATCATTTAGGGAATATAGGTATACATTTTGGTGGGGATACAGAATCTGGTTTTATTTTATATTTATTATAATGCATAAAAAGCCAGGTGTTGTGTAATTTTTGTATTATATTAAAACCTTATGAATTATTGACTCTACTCGTCAAAATACAAATAAGTCAAAGTAATTATTGTATTATATTAAATGGACATGGATCATTTAGGGAATATAGGTATACGTTTTGGCGGGGATACAGAAGCCAGGTGTTTTGTAATTCTATTCAATTAAAATTCTATTCAAAGTAATTCTATCTCAAACCTACCATCCCAAACAAAGTAATTCCATCTCAAACCTACCATCTCAAACTTACCACAGCCACTTAGCGACTTTATTTTGAAAATCCATTGACCTAAACTTACCACAGCCACTTCTGTCGTATGTCTACCATAGCCTAAATCTACCTCCTCCGAGTCTGCAGCTGGATATTATTGGCTTTGCTCAGCTGGCCCGGCCAGCAGTGAGGAACGTTCGCCCACAATTGAGCCATCTTTTGCATTTGCATTTGGCTCCCTCCAAAATTAGACGACGTTTTCTGCCCCCGCCCCCGATGGAGACAAAATATGCTTGTAGAAATGAGCACCAAACCTCTGGTCCCAACAAACACATCGAATACAACGTACGTCAAACATGTTCGGAATCGGCATTTGACAGAATTTCTTATTAAGTCAGAGTTATGAGAATCAAAATCAGAATCATCTTTATTGGCCAAGTATGTAGAACACACAAGGAATTTGTCTCCTGTAGTACACGCTGCACTAGTATCATCATAAACAAGGACATGACAAATAAGTATGGAAGGACATTATGCTATGTCGTGTCTCTCAACGTTCATTCAACCATTTTTAGCCCTCTACGGGTACTGTCGAACGAACATCATCCGTACGGGCATTCACCACGCCACGACTGCAAAAGACATGCTCACATTCAAAACACGTTATTCGTGCCCCAAACGAACCACATGCTCACAAAACTCAGGAGCACACAAATGTTGAACGTCAAAACCAACAAAGCATGCATGTCACGCACGCACACACATGCAGTGCGTTATTCTACATATTGACTTGACACCAGTAGAAAACCCACATGGGTTACGAGTACAGTACTTAGCAGGGCACTACTCTGCTCATATCCATGACAACTCCATATTTTACTTTTTCAGAACGAAGGAATGTGACGACTGAAACCATCTCAGATTAGTCTGGATTGCGTTTTAATCGTATTTGCTTTGTGCAAAAGATAGCAGCCATTGCCGAAACCCGGGATCGAACCAGGGACCTTTAGATCTTCAGTCTAACGCTCTCCCAACTGAGCTATTTCGGCCTAATTGCTAAACTTCAGCGTAAAACACAAACATACAACGGCAATGCGAGGAACGCATTACAGAATTCGCCTGACTGCTAGCTCGGACGGGCCGAACATCCCGTCTGTGTGTACATTGTAATAAAAGCGTTAAAAAAACAAAGACAAACGAAGTCGACGAGCCTTCATAGAGACTCAGTCGCTTCCGGCGCAGGCCTTCTGACGTCATCGCTTCGTTTGAAAGAAGCGTCATCTCTTCTCACGTCGAGTGGCGCGGTGTGACGGCCTTTTGTTCCCTTCGAGCCGAACGTTCATCCCCCGCTATTCGTCCTCTGAACCTCCGCAGACATGGCGAGAAGGCCCCCGCTCGGCGCTTTCCTGCTGCTCTTGGCCGCCGCGCAGAGCTCGGCCACTTTGGTGAACGACGAAGTCAGGAGGACGGTGGACCTGAGCACTCACTTGGCGAAGATCACTGCGGACATAACGCTGTCTAACTTCGCACGCTACGACGTCCAAAGCTTTATCTTAACCGTGGATCCTGAGCTTTTCCCACACTTGGCATACGTCGGGGCCTCGGTGAGTTCAAATGGGCCAATATCGCACATGAACGCTGCAGTCGCGGGCTCCTGCGTGCTGCCTCTTTCATGCGGGAGACACGCGACCGTGCTGGCCTTTCTCGTCTCAGTCAAAGCTTTCTTATGCAAACGTGTGTGCGTTCATTTATGATTCGGCATTGTCATTTTGTCTATTCGTCATGCGTCGAACTGCAGCTTGAGCTAAAGTATGCTAATGTGAGTGGCCCGCCATGTTTAACAGGCAAGAAGTCGTTTATGGCTAACCTCAGTTTATCGTTAACGTGGTCGGTCTGTTTTGAAACAAAGCTTTGTTCGGAGTAGCTCTTGTTTTTAATCGCTGAATGTTAATTTGGCAAGCGTTTAACTTCCTTCGCGGCGCTCGTTAGCCGTCGGGACTGAATGACACGTATGCGCTGGGCAATGCACTTCCGGCCCCTAAGACGGAGAGGACCCGCCCACTTCCATTGGCACCAAAGGCATCCCTTGCTGCGACGATCGCTTACGTCACCAGCCAAAGTTGGAATCATATAATTTCGTTGACATTTCGCATATGTCCAAACGGTGTCGGAAAACTTTATGCGAGGTTTTGTGGCCTTTTCCGAACGATGTGGTGTCAATCTGAGGCGGAAGGTAGATGGCCTCAAGGTAAAATCTTTTTTTCCCCCTTATTCTAGCATTGTTTTCCCCCAACATTCATTAACTTTGAATCAACTTACACAAGGGGACTTCATCGGACTTATGAGGACTTGATTTGATTCCTCTAGGGGAAAAGTATCCCCCCCAAAGTAAAAAAAAACAAACAAAAAAACTCCAAAATAAATTCTATATATATATATATGTATATACACACACACACACACACACACATGCACACTGTCAGTCAAAACTTCTTTTAGAAATGTCACGTATAAGTTGAATTAATCAGAAATGCACTATGGACATTTTTCATGTGGTTTAAACGATCGTTTGCTTTAAAAAGCCAAGAATTTCATAATGACGAGCAAAAATTTTACAGACGGCCTGTGTTTGTAAAACTATGTGTTTTCATAGAAAACACACACACACACACACACATGCACACTGTCAGTCAAAACTTCTTTTAGAAATGTCACGTATAAGTTGAATTAATCAGAAATGCACTATGGACATTTTTCATGTGGTTTAAACGATCGTTTGCTTTAAAAAGCCAAGAATTTCATAATGACGAGCAAAAATTTTACAGACGGCCTGTGTTTGTAAAACTATGTGTTTTCATAGAAAACATGAAAAAGTCGAGTTGACCCCAAGGATTTTTTTCTTTTTAAACAATAGGTGTATCAACAATAAGTTAGCTGTAAATGTTACACAATGGATTTAGCACAGTAGCAACGAGCTACCATCAAAGGAGATGGCTTGGCTGCTGCTTTGATTTTCTCATATGTTATGAGTTAGACGGGCAGCAAAATAATCCCGACCTCGGGTCAAAAGTTTCCAGCACGTTGATCGGTTCCTGCACTTGTAACTCATAAAATGCACCCTTGTCGGCATGAAAGGGATTACCTTTCACAGGACTCCTTTCTCGTCACGCCGAATAGAACGTGACAGTGAGTCCGCTCATCTTGTTTCTCAGCGACAATTGAAGTGGCGAGGCAAGCGATGACTGTGCGGTGTGCGTTTACAGGTACAAGGCGATGAAGAGGACGATGGCCACCTTAAGGTCCAGGAAACCAAAATTAACGGCTTAACGTAAAGCGCCGCTCTCGTCCTTATGTCGCAGAACCGTGTGTCCATCTCCTGTCAGTCATCCGTCTGTCCGTCTTTTACAGCGGAGACTTTTTCAAGGTCACTCTTCCGTCCAAGTTGGTGGTGGGAGGTAAGGTCAAAGTCAAGGTGGAAATGACGTTCAGCCACGTCCTGCGGCCCTTCCCCTCGGACATCACCCAGGCTGAGCGCCAGCTGGTAGTTTTTCAAGGCAACCACTACTTCTACTCGCCATACCCCACTCGAACTCAGACCACCCGCGTCCGTCTGGCGTCCAAAACGGTGGAGAGCTACACCAAACTGGGCAATCCCAGCAAGACGGACGAGATCATCGAGTACGGCCCGTACGCCGACGTTCCCAAGTTCAGCGAGGTGTGCGAGTGAAAGACCGGCCGCGAGCCAAAACCTCGCAGCGTTCTCACCGCGCGTGCCCTCTCGCGCCTAGGACACGATGAGGATCCACTTTGAGAACAACGCGCCCTTCCTCACCATCAGCAGCATCACCCGCACCATCGAGGTGTCTCACTGGGGCAACATCGCCGTGGAGGAGACCATCGACGTGAGGCACACCGGAGCCGTCCTGAAGGGCCCCTTTTCCCGCTACGATTACCAGCGGCAGGCAGACAGCGGCATCTCCTCCGTCAAGTCCTTCAAGGTACGCGCTCGTGCGCCGCGCTTTACACGCTTGGCTTTGTGACGTGACGGCGAGCTCCCCCTTCTCCAGACCATACTGCCGGCTTCGGCGCAAGATGTCTACTACAGGGACGAGATTGGGAACATCTCCACCTCCCACCTGCAGATTCTGGATGACTCCGTGGAGGTGGAGATCAGGCCCCGCTTCCCTTTGTTTGGGGGCTGGAAGACCCACTACATTATTGGCTATAACCTGCCCAGCTACGAGTATCTCTACACTTTGGGTGAGTGGATTGCAAGCGTGTCCGGCAGGGGGATTTGTTTTTCTGTTAAGGCCAAAGCACTGTCCGATGAAACTGTCCAAGTATTCATTTGGCCACATCTTAGTGGTAACCGACAATGTTGAAGGCAGTCTGGGCATTTCAATGAGACAAATGTTGCTTTGCTTCCCTCTTGTGGCATCAATAAGCGGTGCTCCCATCTTTTTTGGGGGGTTGGGTGGCATCAATTGCATGGTGGGGTTTTTTTTTGGCTTAATTTTATGACATCGGGTCTACTTTGTGCTCACTTCAATGCAACTAAATTGCATTTGATGGCCACAGGAAGGGGCTGAAGAAGCCCTCGCTTTCTCCAGTGATGTACAACAGAAGCCTTGCTCATCGCTGCGTGCGTGTGTGTTCTTCCAGGGGACCAGTATGCACTGAAGATGAGACTGGTTGACCACGTCTATGACGACCAGGTCATTGACTCTATGACTGTGAAAATCATCCTGCCCGAGGGAGCCAAGTGAGTGTCAGCAAACAACATGAGCATTGATTAGCCTTTTTTTTTTTTTTTTTAATGTTTGTGTATATTTAGGGAAAATGCTCATTCTCGTTGGTCTTATTTCCTTTAGGAACATCCAGATGGATACACCATATCAAATTAATCGCATGCCGGACGAACTGCACTACACGTACCTCGATACCTTCGGGCGGCCTGTGCTGGTCGCCACCAAGAACAACTTGGTGGAGCAGCACATTCAAGATGTCGTGGTAAGGCTGCTGCCCGGCTGCTGTCGCAGGGTGTGCGCGAGATAAAAAAAAAATCCAAGGCAGGCAGCTTCGAGTCGCCCCCTGTCTGTGTACTGTAGATTCTCCGCCATCCAGGTCAAGGTCATTCCCGTCAAAGTTTGGCCTTTATTCCCAAGGGCTTCTTGGGTTTTAAGTGCGCAGGCCTCCTAGGTGGTTAGAATCTCAAGTCGCCCTTGTCGTCTCGGTGAGCTGAGCGAAGGCGTTGGACCTGTGTGCTGTGGCCAGGCGTGCGCTGGGCTCGACTCTGGAGAGACGAAATCCCTGCTCCCAAGGTGGTCGGGCCCTCACGAAGAGGGGACACGACTCATTGGCGACCAGGCAGGTGAATGAAGGGTTGTTGTGGCGGATGCTCGTTCGCCAGCCACGTCGGGTCACCGCCACCATGACGACGGCCGCCTACCCGCCAGGGACACGCTCACCAGAGGCAGCTATAAGGGAGGAGACTGCCACGCCTAAAATCTCGAGCTGAAGGAGCCATTTGGATGAAAGCTCCAGTTTGCTCTGTTCGACCTCTTTGAATAGATGAGCACTGGTGTCACCACATCCATCCATTTCCTGGCCAGCCACCATGACGACGGCCGCCCACCCGCCAGGGACACGCTCACCAGAGGCAGCTATAGGGAGGAGACCGCCACGCCTAAAATCTCGAGCTGAAGGAGCCATTTGGATGAAAGCTCCAGTTTGCTCTGTTCGACCTCTTTGAATAGATGAGCACTGGTGTCACCACATCCATCCATTTCCTGGCTCTTATCTGGGGTCTGGTCGCGGGGTCTCCACAAAATTCTTTTGGGAATGTGTGTTTTGGGTGGGGTTTACATTTTTTTTTTTCAATCAGATGTGGAAGACCGCCGCTGATGAAGCACCTCACTGTATTGCGGCGGTGTATGCTTTGTTCTCTGCAGGTTCACTACAACTTCAATAAGATCCTGATGCTGCAGGAGCCTCTCTTGGTGGTCGCAGCCTTCTACATCCTCTTCTTCACCGTCATCATCTACGTTCGGATGGACTTTGCCATAACAAAGGTTTGTTTTTCACCCACGATCTTTTTTTCTGTCGTCCCGCAGTTCAGTTCCTTCCAGTTTGACAGAAGCAGCGCACGAGTACAGTATCCCAAAAGAAGGGATGCGGGTCCCGGTTTATAGGTTTATATTTGCAACATCACTTAATGAGAGCAACACCGCTGCACATAAATAATAGGCCTGTGCTGCGGATGTGACGCTGGGACGTCATTGCGTCAGAAGGCGCATCCACTAGGAGACTCTGCTCTTTTGGGCAGACTTGTTCTGCCGGCGGCAATTGACAAATGGAGCCAGTCCAAGTAAATGCAGCGAGTGTCCCGAGCTTTGGGAGATACGGGGCACTAGGAAAGGGAGATGTCGTGAAAGACACCAACGAGCTGAAACGATCCCCAGTGCTGCCGCGTCAGCACTTCCAAATAGGGGCAATTCCTGGTGCGCTGCTCGGTGGCCGGGCCAAGAAAAGGAAGGGGCAGGGTAGCGATGCCTTTTGCTGTTTGCTTGGTTTTATAACTAGCCTGGATGGGGTTTTTTTCCTTCCTCTCCATGTACTTTCTGGAAGCACAACTTTAGTACTGCCAGGTTACTATTCCGACTTGTTTACAAATAAGGGTGCTGCGTCTCTCGGAACCGACTGCCAGTGGAGCACTTGTGATAACTTTTGACTCCTCCAGGTGGCGCTCGGGGTTTAAAGATACAGTGCACAGTTCATACGTCTGCAATAGGGAGTGGGAGAGTCGTGAGTGTCATTTACCCATCACCAAAATTAGGGAATCCCTGCTTGCTGGACTTTGGTCATTCCGAGCGAGAAACTGTTGCTTCGTTATATGCATCAGCACTTGGAGTATTCCCTTGTTTTACATTTCACAGTGGCTAACTTGGACTGTGTGTGTGTGTGTGTGTGTCACAGGATGTTACGATCAATTGTTGTTTTGGCATCTTGATGTTGATCTTAGCCCCCAGCGTTACACGGGAGCGACGGCTGACAATGTGGCTTGAAAAACTGCCTCCATGTCCTGTCTGTCTTGGACCGATATTTATCGAACGCAGAAGTAAAAGCTGTGCCATATCATCGATGGGTGCTGAACACTGGCACGTTCTGAATGATTTGGCACAAAATTGTGTTGTGTAGCAATTGTAGGAATGGAACCGAGGCAATTTATTGCACATCTTGAATATTCAACCCAAAAAGTCTGAAGGCACACAAAAAGCGCACGTTGGGCGTACGGCAACAATGCTCAAGGCGTTTCCGGACAAATGAGCCTTACTGTTTGCACACAAAGCTCTTCTGTTTGCTGAATGGCACCCGGCGCACACGTGGGCTGGCGTTACCTTCCGCCAGCCGGAGGAAGTTGGTCATTCCGCCGTACGTCACCGAGAGTAGAGCGGTTTGCACCTGAGCTATTTGGAGAAGACAGCGATCATGCGCCCGCGTGCGCTTTCTCCCTCAGGACCCGGTGGCCGAGGTGCGCATGAAGGTGGCTTCCATCACCGAGCAGGTGCTGACCTTGGTCAACAAGCGTCTGGGCCTGTACCGCCACATGGACGACGTGGTCAACCGCTACAAGCAATCTCGCGATACGGGCGCACTCAACGGGGGCCGCAAGACCCTGGAGGCAGACCACCGCGCGCTCACCAACGAGATCAGCTCGCTGCAGGCTCGCCTCAAGGCCGAAGGCTCCGACTTGGCCGACAAGGTGCGTACCGCCGCGCCCCTCTACCTTTGCCGTTGAGCGGGCCTCGGGTGACGGCCGCGGTGGTCTCCTCGGCAGGTCGGAGAGCTGCAGAAGCTGGACGGCCAGATGAAGGAACTGGTGTGCCGGGCCAGCCAGGAGGCGGAGCGACTGGTTGCCGGCAAGGTGAAGAAGGAGGCCTACGTGGAGAACGACAGGGCCGTGTCCAGCAAGAGACAAGAGCTCGTCGGCCGCATCGACAGTCTGCTGGATGCTCTGTAGAGGCACCGCCGCCGCCCATGCCGCGTGTGCGACAACCCCGACCCGCTTTTCACATCCAGTGACGCGTCGTCATGTGGGTTGCGATCGAGTTGGCTCCTGGGTTGTTGAGAGCTCCCTTTGGTGCTCAGATTTTTCATGTCCTCCGTGTTTGATTCTCAACTTTTCATGTTTTGCAAAATGAAGTCACAAGTGCGCAAATCTCTTCCCTCACTTGGACCGGCTCGACATTGACATTTTCTCAAGCGGTTAGGCGAGATTGGTGAATGTAGCTTTGCCAATTTCACTTTTTTTTTTCCCCCCTACTTTACCTTGATCATGTTAAAGCTCTGATTTTTTTTTTTGCGGCGTGATGTGACTCACTTTTTTTTTTTAGTGTTGTGTAATTTTGTTTTTACATTTTGTGGTTTTGTAAGAGGTGTCTTCTTCACTGAGATTGGGGATGACTGGAGACCAGGTTGTGTGAGAAAAGACACGGGGGTGAAAAATGATGTTGAGATATTGGAAATAAAAAAAATTGGGAGTGACAATCTCTTTTGATTGTTTTATTTGGATGAGCGTGTGCATCAATCCCGGGGCCTCTCCCCCTTCGACTTTGGGCCGGAGGCTGGGTCCACCCTGGAGTCTGGACTGGTCAATAGACAGCCATTTACACTTAATGCTCGTCTTCAATTCATCCGACATACATGTTTTTGGGGATGAGGCCAGAGTACCCGGAGGAAAGCCTTCGGAGCATGAGGAGAATTCAAGTGTCGAACCCCGAACCTCCCAAGCGGGAGGCAGATGTGTTCAAGCCCTTCCCAAAGGCCTGCAGGGGGCCAGCTGGCCTCAACTGCGACGTTTGCATCCGCTGAGTGTTCATTTCGACATACTAATCAAGGCATTGATTGGATGAAAATAACCTTTAGAAACAAAACAAAACTCAATAGATGAGTACAAGCACCGAGAGGGGGTTTCTGCAGCATTGTTGTCGTCGCGTAGCTGAGTGCGGCGCCTACCGAGCCCACGGGGGTCAGCCTGAGGTCACGGCTTTCCCTCCGAGGTGGTCACGAGACCCGGCGGCAGGTCATTTCCTGCTCCATAGTAACAGGCCCCCTTCCCCTCACAGTGCTCATGTTAACATTGTATGCACATACAATAATCATTCTGAAAGTACGCGGCAGGGGAAAGCAAAGACAATGTCCATTCGCGCCGATGCTCGGTGCCGCCGAAAGGCCACACAATGGCAGTTGCGTCTGCGCTCCGGTGGACTTTTGCAGTACTGGGACACACTCCAATTTCTCACAGTGGGACGGCCGACGGAACGCACGCCGGCGGCCGAGCGAGGCCGCTCCCAACTCCACAACTTTGGAGAGGTTGCCAGCGGTGATCGAAGGGTATTCGGAAGGCGCTTGGCAAAACCCGTGATGAGAAATGAGAATGTCACCCAAACAAATACTTTGGCTTTTATTCTGGCAGACAGTCTCTCAGAAATCGAGTGGTGCATCATCATATTTACCCGCTCTTCGTAAGGTTTTGTCCAAACTTGGACCGGTTTTGGGGAAGAATGCCCCAGTTTGAGCGAAAGAAAAACCACGCCAATGACGGACGCTCTTTTGGCAATTTTGTGTTTTCAACAGACCGACCGAGCGTTTGCAATTAGGACCATCACGCTTTTCCCACAAGTGCTGACGACTACAAGTGTTGTGAGCTGGGAGATCGTTCTCTTGTGACTTGCCAGAAATTCCCAAAGCTCCTCCAATGGCAGCCTCTTGGCAGCCTCCCGGAGCACCGCCGCATTTCCGTTCGTCTTTTGATCAATTTTGCAGCGGCATCCGGTTTTTTATTTTTTCCATATTTTGTTCTACTTCTCTGCTGTCGACTGAAATTCACGTTGAAACTGCCCTTCGGTGCGCTTTGCAAACATCACCGGTTGCCAGCCAATCGCAGGCGATTTCCTTTTTGCCAACTCATAAGCTCTTGGATCGACTTTCTTTTTCTGTTTTGTTCATGTTTGGGCCCGTTATGGCCGCTGCTAATCATGGCGTGTGCGTGTGTGCGCATGCGTGTATGGTAGATCTGCCACTCATTCCACTGGCTAGCAGGTCATCGAGCTTTTACTCGGTGCGGGGCCTAGGTTTCTGTCTTCCTCAGTTTTTCGCTCAAGCTCGGCACAGACGCCGAGTCAGAAGTGGAGACTTTGATATGTCGATATCAAGAGGCTGCACACGAACGCCTCGAAACTCCTGCGCAGTCCTCCACTTGAATGTCACAGCGACGCTCGCAGCACGACCGTTGCCTTGTCAGACAGTTTTGACGGAGAGGCCCTCGCTTCTTGGCTGAGCCTGGTCTCGATATTTCGAGGCCTTTAAGTCCTTTTTTGTTGTTGTTGTTGTTCTTCTTCTTCACTTCCAGCCATGTCCTCCGGTCCAGGATGTGAGTACCGGTCACAGAAGAAGTGCGGTTGATCAGTTGGCGTCAGTGGTGCAAAATACTGTTTCAACCGGAATTGGTGTGCAGCACTGTATCCTGATGTGGTGGACGAGGCGCCGAGCGCAAGGTGTGGGACCACTTGGCCCATGCGGTTGAGCTGTAAGGTACCCACACGCGACAAGCTGATTATGATCTCCCTTTCCTGAAGAGGAGTCAGGATGCAGAGTGTGCTTGCTCTTTCTTTATCTGCCAGAAATAATGAATATGTGCAAAAGTATGGAGTCCAACTAGGTTGCAGCTTTTCTAAAAAGGTTCCTGCCACGGTGACGTGGTGGTGATTGATGACACGGGTTCCTCACCTGCAGCTTAATCTTTCTCGCTCGGAGAAAATGCCCACGTACGCCGCGAGATGCAGAAAGAAAGCGAGCGGCAGAAGTCACCGGTCGGGGAACAATATCCTGCTCGGAAGACCCTCGCCAGCGCACTCTCATAAATCACCGAGACAGAGCCGGCACCCCTCACTGTCACCGCCTTATTATGTGCATGCACGCTCGCAATGACATGCTCTCGTTCAATCCCTCTCGCCCCCGCATCGAGGGATTGAACGAGGAAATGTGAACGTGAACCCAAAAGCCATCGCCGTCGAGTCCGCCTTAAAACGAGGCGCCTCTGTGAGCCGCCATTCCTCGGTGACAGGGCGCCGGGATGAGCGTTTAGCAATGGATGACGAATGAAAAGCCCCGCCCCTCGGGTGCAGGTGGCAGGTGTGTTCCGCCCGCGTGCGGACACGTGGCGGCGAACGGGGGGGTCGCGGGGAGGACGGAGGACAATGAGAGCGTCTGTGGCCCCGGTTGCAGCTGCCGGGAGCCGGACTGACAGACGCGAGGAAGCGGCGCCGAGATGGAGGTGGCACTTGCGAGCCGAGGAGTGAGCCGAGCCTTCGGGCGCGCATTCCTGGAGGCGGGGAGCGGGATTACAGGCGGGATCATCTTGTCGCCGAGGCCGTCAGGCTGCTCCCTCCCCGTTCGTGAGCACGCACGCCTGCGCGTGCAAAGAGACACATTTCCTCCTTTCTCGATGGGACCCGAGTCGAGTGACAGGGGCACTTCCCATTAGCTGTGAGAGTGGCCCTCTCCTTCCCAGGGCAGCCAATTTCCCCTACTCCACAGCTGATCGGAAACTTGGATTGTCCACCAAGTTCACCCGAGACAAAGAGATTTTTCCTCCCCCAATCCACCCATCTCCTCTTCGGAGCTCGCCTTCTCCCATGAATCCCTTCCAGCATTCTCTCGTCTTGCATGAACCAGCATTGACTGGTCCGCGGCCTGTGGGTCGGGAGCCCATCAAAGGGACACAGAGCGCTTTCACTGGCCCCGAGTTTCATTTCATGCGGCCACTTCCGCATCCCGTGACTCAACCTACGTCGATGGGCGCGATTCAAACTCCCGCATGCTCCGAAGGCCTCGGACACTGCGCAAAAGCCAAGCAGTCGAGCTGTGATGTGACGCAGCATGTCGGCACGATGGGCACGGGAGCCCTCCGATGGGTTACGGCGAAGCCCTCTCCCTTTCGCCTGTCGCCCCATTTTTTAGCTCAGGCCAAAGCGATAAATTGGAAAGGCACCCGAAACCAACAGACGGAAATAGCGTCCAGTTCTCTCCGAACGCCCCTTTGTACAGGAGCTGTCAAAGAAATGTGCTTTGCTTTTGGTTTACTGGGGTTGTGGCATAATAAGCAGACCTGGGACTGACACGACATTTTATTTTTTATTTATTTATTTATTTATTTTTGCATTTTATTTTATTTTATTTTTTGGACTGACACGACATGGTGTATTTCCGGGTTGTGCTGCTGACATCACAGATATGCAGAGCAGGAGATCAGGCTGACAGATATGCCCGTGTGGCGGCCATGTTGGCAGGGGCGACAGTCCCACAACCAAGGAGAGATATGCCGGACATATACACCGTGTGTGTGTGTGTGTATGTGTGTGTGTGTGTGTGTGTGTGTGTGTGTGTGTGTGTGTGTGTTTAGACATCTTGGAGAAGGTAAAAGTCCAGTTTCCTTTTCATTACTCAATTTCATTAGTCACTTATGTTGATTTGACATTGTTTCCTGTATGTTCAATGATATATATTCTCTTTAAAATGTCCTTTTGTTCGTATTCTTGGATGCCTGGAACGGATTGCTTGTATTTCGCTTATATTCGACGGGACATATTGCTTCAATTTTCGGACAATCCGGTTTTTCAGACTTCTTGAAGAGGATTAGGGTTTCGGTCTGAGCGCCGCAGCAAGCAGGTGAGTTCTTCAGCCCACCGTGGAGAAGCAGAGGTTCCCCAAACATTTGCATGCAGGTGAATTCACGAGTAGCAAGTTGGATATATGTAGAGGAACACAAAAGAAAATGGTGGCTCGGTGCTCATGAAGAATGTTGACCCGGGCTCAGAACAATGACTGCCCGCAGCGAATCAACATTTGTTTGTTTTGGGGTCATCAATTGACCCTGGAGCAGATTCTTGCATTGAGCACCTTCTTTGACCATCACTTCTCTTTTCTAAATGTGTGCCGACTCCCCACATGTACAAACTTGGCAGGTTGCGCTCCGGAGTGAGCTGAAAAAGCAAAAGGGCCATCGGCCGGCAAGCGAACAGGAAACATCTCTCTCCCTCTCTCGCCGGCCAAAGGCTGAGAGCACACTTCCTGTCAGAGCTCCTTAAACTTCCTGTGCGGCCACCGGGAATTCCAGCTGGGACGTTCCAGTTGGGTCACGGTCTCGCTCCCGTCTTTGTTGCTCAGGCCTTGACAGACATCCACGCAGCAAGTGCACCGGAATCCTTCTCCCACGTGGCTGCCGTTGCCTCTCTTCGGCACCAGGGGTCGCCGCATCACAGGCCATTGACAAGAGCAAGGGGGGTCGGGGCCTTGAGCAGCGGATTTCAGAGCCCGTCTCCTCTTTCGGCTCCGCCAACGTTCAAGTCCACGCAAACGCCAAGCCCTTCTCGTCTAATTTCATCCAATGAAACGGCACACGCGATGCGACGCGGATGGATGCAGGTTCGCGCTGGGGTGGCACAGAGAGGAGGGGGAAAAAAAAAAAGCAGCTTTGGTGACTTTGCGTCTGACCTTTTCGGAAAAGCTAATCCCGCGCTATAATAGACTCCAGGGCCGATATGGAAAACTGCTGCACCGTTATCTCGGTTGTCTAGGAGACCATCAGAGCACCACCGGGGCTGCCGGAGATGCCGCGGTATTAAAAAGGGGTGCGCGAGCGTGTGCGCGTGCGCGTGTGTTATGTTGAAGCGAAAAAAAAAAACAACCCTTAGCGATTTAATGCATGACTTCTACTGTTATATTCTAAACGCAAAGTGTCGGTCTGGCGGAGCGCATTTGTTTGAAAGCCGGCGTGGAGGGGAAAGGTCACGTTGGACAAAGGTGAATCGCGGGGGTGTCCTTCGCGCCGCTCGTTGAACGCCCGAAATCAAGTCGACGATTTGGAAGCGCTCCGCATTCAAGCAGACGCCTCGTGTCTATTGACACGCGCGAGGCAAAATGGATCCGGCGATCCAAGTCAACAGTGCCATACAGAGTGAGGATCGCCATGCAGCAAAAATCATCCAAATGCGGCTGCTCCTTTTCAAAGGGCGCTTGTGCCTCGGAACTCCGACGCACAATGAAAAGGTGAGCCAGCCAAGGTGGGACTAATCAGAGAGATAGTCATCAAATCGCCGCCTGATGTATATTTAATATAGCTGGTATTGATATGTTAAGTGGGATGTGCGGGTGACCCGGGCCAATAAACGCCCAACGCCGCTCGGATTGGCTGCGCGGCTCGCATCCGTGTAAATAGTTCTCATTCCGAGCGCCTATCTGTCTCTCCATCGACCTACACGACCCCCCCGCGCGCACAAATGATGCATTAGATGCATTCAATGTATTTGTTGTGCAAGTTTGAAAAGGCGGCGATAATCTGGGAGCGAGAGATAAGGAGCGGCAATTTATTCAGCGGCACTTTGGAGCCCCGCTTCCAGCCTCGGTCGCTGCTGACACCCCCAGCGGTTTGCTGATAACGATTAGGCCATTTATTATCTTCACGGGGAACAAAGATTGCGTGGTGCCCATGAAATATTACCCGTGGTAATAATCAGAAGGAGGCGAAGGAGAAGAAGAAGAAGAAGCAGAAGCAGATGAAGGACCCTGGCATCTGACGCCGGGTGTTAGAGCTCCTGTAGAGGAGCAAAGAGGCGCCTGCGCGCGAGCACGCACACACACACACACACACACAGAATTAGTATTATTATTATTATTTCTATTATTATTATTATTATTATTATTATTATTATCATTATTACTGTTGTTGTCGGTGGTGGCAGTGGGGGGAGGAGTGCAGTCAAGTGATTATAGAAATTCGACTACGCGAGCACGCACACACACACACACACACAGAATTATTATTATTATTATTATTATTCCTATTATTATTATCATTATTACTGTTGTTGTCGGTGGTGGCAGTGGGGGGAGGAGTGCAGTCAAGTGATTATAGAAATTCGACTAACAGCACTTTGCTAGTCTATGTCAAAATGTCGTCCACTGTCGATCGTGTATTTTTCTCGTCGCTTGTCATTCAAAGTACATATCGTCAAATACGTCAGCTTTGGTTGGATGTCATTTTTGAATCCTCGTTGGCAATATTGTTCCACATATGCAATGCCACTCCAAATGTCATTTCACCGTTTTTTGTTCATGAGCTTCATTCGCCAAATATGTAACTTGTTTTTTTTTTCAACAAATGCTGAGATCGGATCTTTGCTGCCGAAAGCAAAGCGTTTCCTTCAATCGCAAGTCTCCTTGCTTTTTCTTGCTTTCTTTCTGGTCGGGGCCGCCCGCTGTTCCACGGGGGGGGGGCCCGCAACCGCCCCTCTTCTTCAACGTGGCAGGCGGATCTTGGGGCAAAAATGTTCAGAACTGTTTTGTATTTGCACCGCAATCAAATCAAATGAAATTAACAGTACAAAAGATGGTATTTTGTGTCATTTTCAATTCAGATTTAATCGTTTGTCAAGTCATAGCTCGGGATTTTGTTCTGACAAAAAAAGAAAAAAAAAGAAAAGAAAGTTGGACATGCCATTTCTTACTATTTATTGCGTACGGCGACACCGATTTTGTCCCTTGCGCGGATTCAGAAATACACCGTATGGTCCGGTGTTTCGCAACCTTTTCTAGAAATGCAGAGGTATGTTGTACTTCGTCGCACCGCCAACCCAAATGTCCCAAAAATCGGATGAAGGCTCCCGGCCAATCACTTGGGAGACAGAGCCAAGGTGCGCTTCATTCGTTGTTCTGCCCGTCACGATACACGTCGCTGGCAGAGAGTGAATTTGTGGAGACCAAACAACTTTGACCCATCCTTGGTTTCGGAAGCGTCAGCGAAAAGCACAAAAAAAAAAACACCAAAATTAAAACAGAACAAAACAGAGTCATTCGCTTGAAATAAAAAAAAAACAAAGGCAAAGCAGACCCGTGCCAAAAGGGATATATAATAAGGGAACGCACCGTCCTGTCACTCCAGAGGCCGGCGGACGCAAAACGACTCCTCGCGCAATCTCGCGAGATCCCACATAAAAGGCGGTCACGGTCACACCGGAGACCTCGCAGCCCTTCCGAGTGCAATTGCAGCCCGGTCGTGCCGCGGAGGCTCTGCCTTATCGGAGTTGATTTGATTTGATTGTATTATTATTTATTTTTTTTTGCAGCAAAACTCAATCAAACCCCATCGAAGCCTGATGTTTTTCTTTGTCGACAGAACGGCGCGTCTCTCTTTGAAAGACTCTCGATCAGCTGTTGTGCCCTCGGGAAAGATGCAAAGCTGTCCGGGGGAGATACGCGTGAACGTTACCTGAAGTTTGGCCGGCGCGTCGCAGCCGGCTTTTGTCGTCGTTGCGGTTGTTTTTGATTTGGCTGAATTCCGCCGCCGAGCACGCGTGCCCGCGAGACTCCGGCTCCGGTCGAGCAAGTTTCGGCGGCTCTTGGCCGTGCCTGAGCAGAGCGCGACGATCTCATTCATCCTCTGCCATACCCGCGCGTCGGCTCTCGCGCTCCAGCTCGTCGAGTGCATCGGCGCCGGAACGCCACGGAAAGTCCTTCGTCGCACTTTCGACTCAAAGCTGCAATGAGCCGATTTCTTCCAGCGCATCTTTTGGAAGGACAAGCCCGACGTCTCTCGGCGGATGGAGAGCTGCCTTCTTCTGGGTGCCGTTTCACGGAGAGAGGAGCCTTGAGCAGCGGGTGAGTGAGTGCGTCTTTCCTCGAAAGTCCCGACGTCGACGACGAAAAACGTTTGTCGCGATGGTTTAGAATTTCGAGGAGCATCTGGGTTCAATGTGGAGGGAGGGCTGCTCTTTTGTTTGTTTTTAACATTTCCATAAATTCCCTTGAACTTTTTGCGTATTTGTGAGTGGTTGTTTTTCACCGGTTTCGCGATCGATCTGTCTGCAATTTTTGTTGTGAAAATGCCCTTGAATTTATGATCAAATGCAAAACCGAAAGACAACAAACACATTCAATCTATTTTCTGTGGAGCATCCGGGTTTATTATGATTATTATTATTATTATTTTTGCGCAGGAACAGTTCGTCTGAATTTGCTCTTTGAATTGGCAACCTATATACAAACACACTATTGTACCGGTACGACAATAAAGTGCTTTGTGCTTATTTTGTCATAAGGTAGACCTCATATTTTCCATTAAAAAAAAAAAAAAAGAACACCACTATCATTCATTATTTCGTAGTGTCGGCACATGTTGTCTCGGGCTTCGCTTGAACACAAAATGAAAGGGATGACAGCATCATCATCATCCAGGTATGACGACGACAAGACGCCCAATTGTCACGCTGCATGTAACATGATGAACGCGGTGGTCGTCTTTTCATGAGCAGAACATGCCAGGCTGCGGGCAGAACAACATCGTAGGTTGCCGCGTGCTTTCCTGCCTTGCTGCTTGGAGAATGTCCACGAAAAAACGGGAAACCCTGTAAAAATGCGGAGAGATTTGCGTGCTCCCCAAAAGGAGCCCATGTTCAAGTTCGTTGCCTTCACAATTGTTGCCCCTAAAACCTGAGGCATGCAGCGTAACTCAACTTTTCGTCTGTGACCAGTTAAAGCGCTTTTTAAAAAAAGTGTGTGTGTGTTTGTGTACATATATATAAAAAACCGAAGGCATGCAGTGCAACTCAACTTTTCGTCTGTGACGAGTTAAATCGCTTTTCAAAAAAAGTGTGTGTGTGTGTACATATATGTACAGTATATATATATATATGTGTGTGTGTGTGTGTGTGTGTGTGTGTGTGTGTATTTTGTTCCTGACCAACTTGTGCAGCACACTTCCGCCCATATATCCGAAAGGAAATGCTTCATGTATCGTGAAGATCAATTTGTGATGCATGCGCAGCCCTAAAATTTCAGGTTGGGCCCACAAACAAAAACAAACAAAAAAAGTCAGTCCAGTTGCGATCCGACCCAGGCCTCATCCACGCAGCGGAGAGCTGCTCGGGTGACTGCTGCAGGCCGCCGCCGCCGCTGCTGCAGGTGGCTCCTAAGCCCCCCCGGCTCCATCTAATTAGGCGTACGGAGCAAAGGGGACAATAATGCTTCAGCTGCTCTGTGTCATTCTCCCCTCTCGCTGCCTCTGCTTATCTTCACCAGCCTCCCCCTTGCCCCCAGCTAAACACACACACACACATACACACAAAGAGCGCTGACTTTTGAACAGTCACACACACACACACACACACGGCTCCACTCTGGATAATGATGGATGAGCGTGCCCGGTGGGAGCGGACAGGTAGATAAAGCCAAGGCCATTTCATCGTCGGCGTGCAGAGGCCAATGAGAATGTGCTCGCTCATTAGCGGCCGCACCGATACACTTGTAGCGCGCGCCTTCAAGCCGGCGCATCGAAAAGGGAGAGCGCTCGTCCAAAGCAAAGCCCTTCTCCCCTTTCCAACATGGGCAACAATGCTTCTGTGTCCTTGACAAAGCACCCCCCCCCCAACAATCGCTTCACCCTCACTCGTTTTTTTGTTCGAGCGCAGATACAAATGGGATTAATGAAGGCAAAAATGACAGAGGGCTAAATCCTGCTGAGTAATCCATTTGGCAAACACGCCAACGACAATGGCGATGCG
>NW_017805625.1:72775-73016 GCF_001891065.2 Hippocampus comes | reverse complement strand
GGTCGCTGGCAGAGAGTGAATTTGTGGAGACCAAACAACTTTGACCCATCCTTGGTTTCGGAAGCGTCAGCGAAAAGCACAAAAAAAAACGCCACCAAAATTAAAACAGAACAAAACAGAGTCATTCGCTTGAAATAAAACAAAACAAAGGCAAAGCAGACCCGTGCCAAAAGGCGGATAAGGGAAGGCACCGTCCTGTCACTCCAGAGGCCGGCGGACGCAAAACGAACACTCGCGCAAC
>NW_017805625.1:66641-71233 GCF_001891065.2 Hippocampus comes | reverse complement strand
GGGGGGGGCGGCGGGGGGGCCTGCTCCGGCCCCCCCCCGCCGCTGCTGCAGGTGGCTCCTAAGCCCCCCCGGCTCCATCTAATTAGGCGTACGGAGCAAAGGGGACAATAATGCTTCAGCTGCTCTGTGTCATTCTCCCCTCTCGCTGCCTCTGCTTATCTTCACCAGCCTCCCCCTTGCCCCCAGCTAAACACACACACACACATACACACAAAGAGCGCAGACTTTTGAACAGTCACACACACACACACACACACACGGCTCCTCTGGATAACGGTGGGAGCGGACAGGTAGATAAAGCCAAGGCCATTTCATCGTCGGCGTGCAGAGGCCAATGAGAATGTGCTCGCTCATTAGCGGCCGCACCGATACACTTGTAGCGCGCGCCTTCAAGCCGGCGCATCGAAAAGGGAGAGCGCTCGTCCAAAGCAAAGCCCTTCTCCCCTTTCCAACATGGGCAACAATGCTTCTGTGTCCTTGACAAAGCACCCCCCCCCCAACAATCGCTTCACCCTCACTCGTTTTTTTGTTCGAGCGCAGATACAAATGGGATTAATGAAGGCAAAAATGACAGAGGGCTAAATCCTGCTGAGTAATCCATTTGGCAAACACGCCAACGACAATGGCGATGCGGCGGCATGTCTGACGCCGCCCGCCTGCCTCGAAGGCCTCACGCATCAGCAGTCGCCCCTTTTTGGGAGCCGTGCGCGTGCTCCCGGCATGCACTCCACCTGGCAGTGCAGGCGTGGTTCGCTGGAATGCGAATTATTCAACTGGTCACTGCACTGCACTAATTGCTTGCTTTTAGGACTTGACAAGCTCTTCGGGCTGAGCTCCTCTGGCAACATGCCGTTGATTGTCGGTGGTGAGGGACACAAGGGGTCTTTTACCTGCATGAAGAATTTGTCAAGGTATCACCAGAGGCCGCCCCCCCCCAATCACGTGTCGTCAGACCCCGGCGTCAGCGTGGCGGCGAGCCTCCCCCCCCCCACCCCCTTGCGCCCTCCAAATTATTCCCCAGTCACATGCACGGCCCGGTCTTCAGCGACAAATGGAACGTCGCCGATATGATGGCCCAGTATTTGATTTCAGTTTGAAATGTGCAATCAATTTTTAATCTTAAGAGGCCCTCCGAGCAACGCTGCCGACATGAGTTGCCGAAAGCAAAAGCGCTGGGGACGTTTCATTTGGAGCGTTGCCCCTCTCGAGACACTCGGACGATCAGCAAGAGAAAAGGGCGCCATTCGTATGCAAACTGGGAAACGCAAACACTCTGCAATGCTCCGCAACTAATTCCAGACAATTAGTGGCTGACGACAATGGGCCGCAATGTGGGCTCATCAATCGACTCCTCCTCGTGTTGGTTTTGGAGCCGCTAAAAAGGCCTCGCATTAGCATCTCGGCGGGCGAGCAAAACAACACGCGCAATTATCGCCCGCTTTGTGCGGCTCATTCAGCAATTGACACGATTAGATATCCGCGAGTGGCTGTGAAATCACTCAAGAGGCCTTTATGCGGCGACTGCTTTCAGAGAGGTAGAGAGAGAGCGTCGAATCCGCGCGCAATTCCATTTTCTAAATCAGCTCATTAGCCTGATGTGCTCGGCAACGGCGGCGAATGCGCTGAGAAACGCTTCACGGCGGCCCATCACGTCCTGGGAGTGAAGCTCGCCGAGAGATATTGGGCCGCTGGCTGAGACCGTGGTGGGCGTGGAGGGGGGGGGGTTCCAAAGAGCCAGAAAGCCAGGCAGAAAGCGAGGCGGAGAGGAGCCGGCAGGCTGCGAGCCAATTGCTGCGGCGAGGCCGGCGATTGGGCCGCCGCACCAAGCCCCGCCCCCGCGCGCCTTGATATGCGATTTTACTGGCGCCCGCCGCGGCACATCTCGCTCACTAACGACTCCGAGCGGTGCGCGGATCGGGAGGCCGGCGAGTCCGAGCTGCAGTCAGCTGATCGAAACCGCAACAGGTGAGCGAGACGTGCGCGAGAGACATTCGTCGTGCCCTTTTCCGAGCCGGCAGGAAGGAACGCGCCACTCCGGTCCTTTTTTTCTTCATCTTGAAGCGCGCCCGCGCGTCCTCAGTTTATTATCCGAATTTGCGTTTCAATAACAGGACTTCTATTTTGTAGGTAAACAAACAGCAAGGACAACGACTACGAGCGAAAAGGAGAACCCGCGTCGTCCGAGGATTTTTCTTTTTTTTTTTCCCCCTGAATGAAGTAAACACGGCTAAGACTCTGAAAGCGGACGGGGACACCATTTACCAGGAGGAATAAAGTTCCACCGGACGGCCATCCAGCGTCTCAGCCATGGAGGTGGCAGCGGCGGCCGATCAGTCCCGGTGGATGGCGCACCACCACGCCGTGCTCAACGGCCAGCACCCGGACTCGCACCATCACGGCCTGAGCCACAACTACATGGAGCCCATGGCGCCGCTGCTGCCCCAAGACGAAGTGGACATGTTTCTGAACCACTTGGACTCTCAGGGGAGCCCCTACTACAGCAACTCTCGGGCCAGGGTCACGTACGGCCAAGCGCACGGTAAGACGCACATGCAGCTTTGGAAACGGAGGGATGTCGAGCATAAAAACAAACAAACAAAAAAACAAAATAAAACAATACGAAATAATAACAAATAATTTTGAGAACATGTATTTCCGGAACGTGCTCAGAAGGGTTAGATTTTTTTTGAGGGGGGGGGTGTGTATATTCAGCGACATAAAAAGGAATTTTTATGACAGCAGGAGGGAAAGGGAAGTGTGTCGTTTAACCCCTCAGTGCGAGGCCAAGAGTTTGCGAGGGGAGAGGGAGAGAGAGAGAGAGGGGGGGGGGTCACTTCCCGGATATAAAATAAAAACCGCAAAATCACCAATAACAATCGTTATTCCGAGAGCCGCGGGCGACGTCAAGATACTGTCCCGAAAGGACGAGCGTATTTTGGGGGAGTTTCCCCGAAGGCGTAACGGGCCGTCCATTTGCAGCTATTTCTTGATTTTGGGCGTCTTCGCGGATAATTGAGCAGCGCCAGAAAAGGTGGCTTTTGGCGGACGAGGGGAAAAGTTCAGGGTTCCCCCTCGGCCCTCGGTCCGCCGGTGCCAAGTGAGCGGGGATTTGGAACTGAAAGAGGCTGTGTGCGATTTCAGCTCGGCTCGGCGGGAATCAGGTCTGCCGACCGCACCTGATCCACAGCCCCGGCCTGCCGTGGCTGGACCCGGGCAAGGCCGCCCTGTCCGCCGCCGCCGCCGCCGCCCACCACCACCACCACCACCATAACGCGTGGGCGGTAGGCCACTTCAGCAAAGCCGGCCTGCACGCCACTAGCTCGGGCTACTCCTGCGGCGGCGGCGGCCCTGGCGCCGGCGCGGCTCCGGTGTCTTCGCTCGCGCCGGCGACCCACTCCAGCCCGCACCTCTACAGTTTCCCCCCGACGCCGCCCAAAGACGTGTCGCCGGACCCCGGGCCCACCTCACCCACCTCCGCGTCGATCCGCATGGACGAGAAGGAGCCCCCCCTCAAGTACCCGGCGTCGCTGGCGGACGGCATGAAGATGGAGAGCTGCAGCCCGCTGCGCGGCGGCCTGGGCTCGGTGAACGGCGGGCCGGGCCCCGCCACGCACCACCCCATCCCCACGTACCCGGCCTACCCCGCTCTGCACGCGGCGGCCCACGACTACGGCGGCGGCCTCTTCCACGCCGGGAGCCTGCTGGGCTCGTCGGCCGGTTTCGCTCCCAAATGCAAAAGCAAAGCCCGCTCGAGCTCAGGTGAGTCTCTTGGCAACGCGCAGCTCCTTTTCCGCACACACACACACACACGAAGAAAAATACCCTCGCGTCGCGTACAATTGTACGAATTGGTCCTTCCAAACACAAATTTTTCAAGGGAACGTTGTCGAAATATCGAGAATTTTTCCCCGGCACGCACCTTGCTCGGAAATAATATTTCAAGTCCAGAACAACCTCGTGCAGTTGATCTTTTTCACCGTGAAATGTGATTAATTAAGCACGCACACACAAGCGCAGATCCTTTTTAAAGTCTGACACCAAGCAGTAGAAATAATCAGACCCGTGCATTTACGGGGCTACTAATTCAAGTAGCACATTTTCAAGAAATTGCATTTTTTATTCCACTGGAATATTCAAGCAAAGAATGTTTTTGAAAATGATTTCCAGCACTCCCGACTCAGAGGTTGATGCGTTTTTTTTTCTCACGCGAACAAGTAGGAAGAGCAAGCGTCCCGTGGACCAGAATATTCGCTCGCGTCCAACGCAACGACTCTCGTGGACCTCCGCGAGCTTGTTTTCTTGCCCCTGATTACAGGGGTGGGGGGGGCGTCACGACGCGCTGGCTCCCGCCGCATCCCGCGTCGCTGCGAGTGAACAAATCCCGACCTTCACCCCTCCCCGCGCTCACAAAGAGCAGGCAGGCAGGCAGGCGGGCGACAGAGCCCCCGCTGCTTGCGCTTTTAAGTCGGGCCTTGGTGGACGAAACGCGCAGGCGAGCGAGACCGCTGCATGCAGGCCGGCGGCCTGGTTTCCTTTTTCGGGATCACACAGTCACGACGTTCTTGCATTTTTTTTTCGAGGGCGGGAGGGGG
>NW_017805625.1:48622-66521 GCF_001891065.2 Hippocampus comes | reverse complement strand
CAGTCACGCCGTTCTTGCATTTTTTTTTGGGGGGCGGGAGGGGGGGGGTGCGGCGGGAGGCTGAGACTGAAATGTTTCAACATGTTACGTGTTACAAGCACAGCGTTGAGCCTACTTGCCTTCTGAGGCGTTTTGCGTTTATGATCAGCTCAATTAAGACACAAGAAGTGTGTCCGAATCTAACTTGTCAGCATTTGTTTGAAAAAAGGTGTGTGTGTGTGTGTGTGTGTGTGTGTTTCTACCTTGGCGGTGCCGCCACTCAGATCATCTGACTGATGTGAGCTTTTGGAGATGAAAATTGTTGTCTTGTGACATTTTAATAGAAGCTGGCCCATAATCAGGAACATATCGGCGGTGGCATTCGAGGGCGCTTCTCTGTTGAAGTGGATGTTCCGCCCTGGTAAATGTTGATTGGCCGCTGTACAAAATGCCATGGTGACATTTCAGCCGTCTGCAGCGAGCAGCGGCTTCCCGTTGCCTTGGCCTCAAAGGCTGCGGCCCTCCGCCTCCCTTGCCTTCCCTCCTCATTTTTTCATTTTGGCACTTCACGTTTCCAAAGACGTGCCCATGACGAGTCGTGGACTGGAGGGGGAGACGAGAGAGCTGCCGCCGCCCCCCAAAATCACCGGGATGCATTTCAAAAGGGAACGAGGCTTTTGGCTCCGGTGGGGTTCCGCAGCCAGAGGGCGGGCCCTTGGGTGTCGCATCAGCAATCGCCAGGCGATACCCGAGGGAGAGAGGAGCCTTGAATTCCAAGAGGAGTTGAGCAACAGGTCGCATTCAAAGAGGCGACAAGAGAGAGCGAAGGGGAAAAGCGGGTTTGGCGTCAGCTTGAAGCCAAAGACCCCCACCTTGGCCTGCTTTGATTTGTCAGCACGTGGGGGTCGGTCTCGGCAGAGCAGGTCCCCATTTGGTGTCGCGCCACATCCGTTTTGCTCTCGACAAGTTTCGACTGACCTCACTTCTCTGGTTCGGTTGACATGGCTGTCCGCAAGCTAGTTAGCGACGCACGCACGCACGCACACGTGCGCCGTGACGCACGACCAGGTCAGGAGAGCCACTTGGAAGCGGCGGCTCGTCCGGGTTGGCCCGGCCGCCATTGCGCCACTGACCAACTGCTTAATTATATAAAATTTCTTCTTGTCCCCTCTTGACTTATATGCAGAGGGCCGCGAATGCGTCAACTGCGGCGCCACCTCCACTCCTCTGTGGCGGCGGGACGGCACCGGCCACTACCTGTGCAACGCCTGCGGACTGTACCACAAGATGAACGGCCAGAACCGACCGCTCATCAAGCCCAAGCGCAGACTGGTGAGGACCTCGAATATGAGCAAAGAGCAGATGCGGTCAACACAATTGCAGGAACGCCATCGTCTTCCTGGAATTGTGCGTCCCCCCCCCCCCCCTCCCGGCCCCTCGTGATCCACTGCTGCACGGCCTGCTACAATACTGCTTCTCTTGCCATTGTTCCCGCTGCCCCGATTGCCGCTACCTCCGATACTGTTAGCAATAGCGATGCCCACCTTGCTTTGGTCGGTGCGGTAAATGGCAACACCGCAGCTATGACCAATCAATTTAGAATTGTCCCCAAAAGATGATTCCTGGCTTTCAAGGGGTTGCTAGAACAGTTGGAAACAAAAGGATATGTCATTGGTGGCAAAGGCTTCCAGATAATATGTTGAATTCCTGATGAAACATCAAGAAAAGTGTGTGTGACTGCATGCCTTTTTTTATTTTTATTCATCCAGCCATCCGTCATCCCGGCGGCTTTTCCTCACGAGGTCGTGGGGGGTGCGGGAGGGGGTAGGCTGGAGCCTATCCCGGCTGTCTTCGGGGCAGTAGGCGGGCTCTTGCCTGAAATGGTTGGCAGTATTCATCCAGGCCAGTCGTGATGCACTTAAAAAAAAAAAAAAAAAGACAAACCAAAACACACGACTCCAACAGGAATTGAAGTTGAACATCTAAAAGATGTCCTTTTCTGGCAACAATGTCACTTTGCACAACAAAGCAAGCAAACATTTGCTCCAAAACAATTCTCGGAGTCGTTTTTCTTTAGATGTTTAAGTCGGGGGCCCCGGGGGCATAATAGTTTTGTCAACCCATTTCTCACTCATGTCTTTGTTGTGAACTGCGGGAAAGCCAATTTTCACAACAGCATGGCTGAAAATATCAAGTTGAAACGGCCAACGTCAAATTGGATTGAAGTTTGTTGCGTTGAAATTTGGAGTTGACCCCACTTTTTTTGTTCGCTTGTTTGATTTTTGGGGTGGCGTGGCCAACTCAATGCATTTAGCGATACAGGACATCGTTTCCATGAGACCCGCCGCCCACCCTGCCGCGCGCACGCACACAGTGGCGTTTGTGAGGAAAAATTCCTTGAGTCTCCCTCGGAGGAAAATCCATTGCGGCCGGTCCTTTTTTGGGGCTGCAGCTTTTGCGTTTCCAAGCCAAGTGTTTGTCGGCGCCGCGTCGAGAGGGGCATCCAGTTGCTTCCTATCCGGATATCTGCCCGGCCCAGATAAGGAAGTCGGGCTCCCGGCTGTTTCCGCCTTCGGCCGGCGCGCCGCATTCTCTCCGGCCGCATTGACATGCACTGCAAAGAGATGATGACAACACGAGAGGAGCCGCTGAGGCGCTCCCGAGAGATGGACGGCAAGGGGCGCGGATTGGAAAATACGCGGCTTTCTGTTCCACTCGCGTCGATGCTTCTCCGTTCGCATGACTGCGATGAGGGCGCTTTCTTTATATGGTCACTCCATTGTGTGACGTCACCGCAAAACGAAGAGTCAGTCGGTTACCGAAAGGCAATATTAGCACCCGAATGAATGGGTTTCATTTCAGCAGGAAAAAAAGAAGGGGGGGGTGCTCACACAGCGCCCCCGGGGCTTCTTGCACGTCAAGTGAATGTCGCTTCTTACGGCTGTGACGGACGTAGCCGGCCTTTATCTGGCTATGTGTCCCGCTTTCTAAAGATGCTAACTAGCTTCTTCTTCAGTACAAGGCGGAACTTGCGTTTGGTGTCAAATTGCTGTTGTCGGGGTCCTTTACTCGTCAAGGTTGATGTAAAAATCCCCGCGGTCGCATTGTTTCCATTTCACGAGAGTGCTTTTGGGGCTTTTGTTGGTGATTCGCCGGACGATGCGGCGCGTTGCGACCCGCTGTCCACAAGCCAGTCAATTGCAATGAAGGATTGAAGGCGTTTTGTGTGCTCGCCGCAGTCGGCCGCTCGACGTGCGGGCACCTGCTGCGCAAACTGCCAGACCACCACCACCACCCTGTGGAGGCGCAACGGGAACGGAGACCCGGTGTGCAACGCCTGCGGCCTGTACTTCAAACTGCACAACGTAAGTAGCCCCCAAACATGCACCGGAGGGCGGGGTGGTCGCGGGGGTGGGGGTCCGCCGGCCGGTCGTTAACCGCCAGAGTGGGCGGACAGCTCGTATCGATTTAGGGGCAGAGAAAGTGCGAGCGTGAGGCAAAGCCGGCTCGCCCTGTCGAGCGGAAACCAACGGCCGTCCTCCTTGGTTTTTTTTTTTTTTTGTCTTTTTGATGAATCCATCGTTGTTTCAATGGGGGGCGGTCCTCCCCTGAGAGTGCGCGGGGTGGGACCGCCATTCAGTGGAACGGCGTCGGTTACACTGATGAGGATTTGTCTCAGATGGCTCCTTTCACATCCATTCAGGCCCTCGCCCTCATGTATTCAAATTGACCGCGACCACCGTTTGCTTTTGAATTCGACAAAAGCCAAACACTTCACCGACTCACCTTCTCATGCAACGAGAGTTTATGCAAAACAGCTGCTCATTATTTATAGCCTACCGGTTTGAATTCGGCATTTGAGTCAGGCACGCGCAAAGCAAAAGCCACTCGAGACGTTCCTTGGCAAAAATGCGCACGTCGCATTGCGTCGCAAGCGGGAAAAAAAAAAAACAACAACAAAACCAAAAACGGGCGTGGGGGCGGGTGGCACGATCAAAACCTCGTATTCATGATGCGTGCGTGTGCCGCGATTGTCCGGGCCCGCGCGGTGCTCACGTGTCGCTCGGCGCAGGTCAACAGGCCGCTGACGATGAAGAAAGAAGGCATCCAGACACGCAACCGCAAGATGTCCAGCAAGTCCAAGCGAAACAAGCGAGCGGGCGACGGCTTCGAGGAGCTGACCAAGTGCATGCAGGACAAGGCCTCTCCCTTCGGCGCCGCCCCCGGCCTCGGCGGCCATATGACCCACATGGGTCACTTACCCCCCTTCGGCCACTCGGGACACATGCTGCCGACTCCCACGCCCATTCACCCTTCCTTCGGCCCCCCCCACCACAGCAACCGCTCGCCGGTTTGGGCGGAGCCGCATTGAGCACCTATCCCCGCCGCCTCGCCGCCAACTCTCAAGGCCCGCCCCTTCCTCGCCATAGCCCGGCGGAGTCGCCGGGCGCTCGCCCGGAGCGGATCCGCGCACTTGCGGCGGATGGAAAACCAACGCGGGGAGCAAAACTCTGCGAGGAACTGCGTGTTCCCACAAGGATCGCGAGAATGGAGGTACCCGCCTCTCCTCGGCCCTCAGCGGAGGTCTTCAAAAGTTGTCGCTTCACCAAGCCGCCCCCTTCGATTCGGACCCGGGCTGAAAAACGCCTCGTTTTTGTCAAGTGGTTGCATGACCTCCACTTCAAAACTGGATCTGGATGCAGAGGATTTGTTTTTCGTGCAAGCACTTGACAAATCGCACGGCAATTTATTTTTTCCCCCCAGGGTATGTGCACCCTCTCCAAACGAAAACCGGCAAGGACACGTGGAGCGACAGCGCCTCTGCTTCAAGGCAGCGGGGCCAGACTGCAGTCAGCGCACACATACACACGCACACACACGCACAGGCCGGATCGCGCGCCACGGCGCTCCTTTTTAATAATGGCCTTTTATGGGGGGAAAAAAAAAAAGACAGCGTAAAGAGAGTGTTTATTAAATGCCTGATTGTTATTACGGTTGATATCTTTGATGTTATAATTATTGCTGCGATAATTTATTTTCACGCTTTTGTCAAAGACATACGGAAAATGTTTGGACGTGGATTTTACGGTGATGACGCAAAGGAAGATCACCGGCTTAGAGATGAAAATTCCCAGAGCTGTGCGTTTTGATCATTATTTCCATCACAGAAAAAGTGAAGAAAATAAAGTTTAATACTTAAATGGTATGTCACTGCTTCTTAAATTTGGTCTGGCTCTCTTTTTCCAATTTTTTTTTTTTGTCACCACGACTCTTATTTTTTTCTCCCCATTATAGCATAAAGTGTCATCGCACATCCACCTCAGTAGGGGGCGGTGGTGCTCTCATAGTCAGAGTGTGCGCCGCTGTAAGTTGGGCAGAGAATATTTGAGAAGCACCTCCAAACCTGGATGGAGGGGCTGAGACGAGAAGACCAAAAGAAGTGGCCCCACGACAGCGGCTCGCCACGGCCAAATCCACAAGAGAGCCGGATGCTTCAAATCCAAAGTGATATGCAGCCGACGCATCAAAGTGCGATCCCCTCGCTGCACGCAAACGACTCGGTCAGGCTGGGGGCTCCCCGCGCAAAGGCGCCTGGCTCAGAGAAGGCCTCCTTTGTGGAGCTCGGCCCAGACGCGAGCGCGTGCCGGCGTTCGCCGAGTCCGGACGGCGCCTTCAGCGGCTAGCGCGCTCCCCGAATTTGCGGCGTCATGAGAAAAGGTCGGCAAGAGTCGCCGCGCCTCCCTGTGCCGGCCGCCCTCTTTCTTGGCCCGGGCGATTGGAGTGAGAGGAAGGACAGCGGGTCTTTAGCGGGACGCAGAAGAGGAAGGAAAGGCAATCAGGCGACCTGAGCAAACACGCGGGGGTCTGCACTGAGCGTTTAGGCGCAGATGTGCGCGCAGCTGAGGCCGCCAGGAAGCGGGCCACTTGTTTCTCATCTCATCCTTTTTTCTTTCTCTTTGTTTGTTTTGCGCATGTTTTTCCACTCTGCCTCATTGCTTTCTTTTGGCGGTCCTCTTTTGGGGGGCTTTTTGGCAAGGCTGACGTTGCCGCTATTCAACGCACGCGGGCCTCCGCTCTCACTTGGAACCATTACACTCTGCCTCATTGCTTTCTTTTGGAGGTCCTCTTTTTTGGGGGCTTTTTTGGCAAGGCTTCAGCGTTTCTCTGACGTTGCCGCTATTCAACCTACGCGGGACTCCGCTTTCACTTGGAACCATTACGGTCAGATTTTGAGCAGAGCCCGCCCTTAATGAGTGCTCCATTAGGGCCAATTAGGGGTCTCGCGCACCTGCGAGACAAACCGACCCATTAAAAGACTCGCGTGTAAAAGTTGACTATCGTGCCCGGCTGAACTCTGCGGCCGGCTCACATCTGCCGCGGCGCTCGATCTGCGGGGCTTTCCCACAGCCGCGATATCAAGGCGCCCGTTGGATTCCGATCTCTCTCCCGCGTCCCGTCGTCGCCCGCCATGTCTCGCGAAATACCGCAGCTTCTCTCGTCGAGCGTTTGTTTTGTTTTTGGTTGGTACCCGAAATTCCATCTTTTCCCTTTCCCCGCATGCTTCGCAGCGTACAAAGTTTTCCGTCCCCGCCTATTCCAACACACCTGCTTCCAGTGATGAGCTCATCAGCGAGCTCTGTCGAGGCCCGAAACCATCATGAACAATTGAATCGGGTGCGTTGGGAGGAGGGAGGCCTCGAAAACAGGCAGGAGACGACTCTCCGGGACCCCGATGAGACAATGTGTGACCGGAGCGAAACAAACCGGCTTCATTCCCGATGCTTCAACTAATTTATTGGTGTCATAAATCAGCATTGGACGATCATTTTCCTCAGAGCGCACGACACCCGCCGACCCCCTCGTCGCCCGCCGGGGAAAAGAATGCTTGAGTGAACAAAAGCGAAGCATACGTCTGAAGCGCTGACGGCCTCCAAACGACCGAGTTCTTGCAGCTCGGCGCCGCCTCGCGTCCTCCGTGCAGCCGGCCGACCCCTTTCCGGGCTCAGGCCAGGGCCGCAGCGAGTCATTTCCTCGCCCGAGGCAAACATAGGCAGGGCCCCTCCCTCCGCCCCCTGACTTTTTCAAAATTATTCTTATTTTTTGGGGGGACGTTTTTGAAATGGGCCACCTTGTCTGGCTTTTCAAATTGCTTCCAATGAGCGATGGCAACGTGAGCAGGACCTCGCCTTTTGCAAAGTCACCTCGTGAATTACGTGACGCGACGGGGCCATAAAATAGGATGCCGCTTATCTGCGCTCTCGGCGGCGAGGCCCCGAGATCTGGGAGGCATCAGCGGGGCGAACCCGGCGGCCGCCGACGTCGCTTTACGACCTGACCACCGAGCCGGACGTTTGGGCTGGGTCCCACCCGCGACCCATCTCCTCCAGTTGGCCTTCCCCCAATGCGAGGCTCCGTCTCTCCGGGTTCCCCGCCCCCTCGCTGAACTCCCACGCGCTTCCTGTCTCCCGCTCCCCGGATGAATTTGTTTTTTCATCAAATTAAATTAGCGCCATCAAAAGGTAGATGGCGGGCATCCTTTCACTCGCTTGAGTTAGGGAGAGCGGCCCGCCCGAGATGAAAGGAAGTTGAGTGCAGTTCAGACGCAGGTCTTTGTGTGCGCGTTGCCGTTTGGGGGTTGACCTTTGCCTGGGCCCGGCTCGAAGAAAAAAAAAAAAGCACGGCTCCTTTCCTGGCTAAGACCCCGAGAAGGCGATGAGAGCAGTGACGGAGGACGGCGTGGCCGGCGGAACAACGGAGGACAGGCCTTTCCTGCCTTTTTGTTGAGCGACGCGAGCGCAAGAGCAGAAGTCGGACTCGGGCCGTGACGAAGCGGTGAGGAAGCACTTCACTGTCTCAAGCGTAAATGCCGCCAGTCACCGTGAGCGCGCCGTAAAAAGAGCCTTCTCATTGCAGGGGCGCACAGACGTTCGGGGAAATAGCGAGGAGAGGCGGGCCGGCCCGTCTTCCTCATACAGCTCGAGTGGAAATCTTTCGGCTCTCGGCTCCGTTGAAGAACATCGATATGAAGTCATCGAAAAAGCCCGAGACGCAGAGAAGCCGGGCTGATGGCGGCTTATCGGCGATGACCTCCGTCGACAGGAAACGAGAGCGTGCTGACCCGGCAGAAGGGCCAATCTCACCACCCCATCTCGCCGAATGTCAGAAATGAGCAAGAAAAAGCCCGAGGTGTTTCCGATCTTGCATCATTTTACCTTCCGATGACCCGGGCGGCCTCTCACGCCTTTTCCACCACTTTGAGGCCACGGGCCCTCATCACATGAACGGAAAGCATTTCAAAGTATAAACATGTTGAATTCGCATCGGTCATATGAGCGCTTTTCACATTCTCTTCCGTTGCCCC
Source organism: Hippocampus comes (assembly GCF_001891065.2). Lineage (NCBI taxonomy): Eukaryota > Metazoa > Chordata > Actinopteri > Syngnathiformes > Syngnathidae > Hippocampus > Hippocampus comes. The sequence goes on along the minus strand of NW_017805625.1, from coordinate 58,180 downwards.
CCGCCGCCACATTTTAGGAGGTCAGTCTCCTCTGAGAGGTCGGCAGGGAGCATCTGGCGATGTTCACCTGGGACACTCCGGGCCGCATTCGAGCCTCCTTGGGCGACGGTCACCTGCTTCGGCACGCAAATTCCATCCCTACTGTCTGAAGACAAACGAGCCCATTCAGACCTGGGGGGGGGGGGGGCTTCCGTGCCTGCATAATGGCCCCCACCATGAGCAGCGCTCCCTTACAGCCAAATCACTTTCACGGGCGGGTAACTGGAGAAACGTATGAGTGGGTTGAGGACAGCTTGGCCCGCAGCCAGGCGACGGGGGGGACGGGAGAGGAGGACGCGGCGAGCCGCGCCCGGCCGAAGCTCCCGGCTCGCTCGGCTCTCCGTCGTGGGCTCACGATGGCTGGGCGGGATGAAGTGACACGGCCTTTCGTTGGCTCTCCTCAAGTCATTCTGGAGCGCGGCGCTTTCACGGCAGCGCCTGCGGACAAAGCCCGGTCTTCCACGAAAAACGGACGTATCCGAGTGGCTGCCATTTTGGAGATTTTGCAGACCGAACCGCAGGACTGGAAAGTCGGTGCGAGGGAAGCATTCAACTTAGAGGAAGGACTTGCGTGGCTGGCGACCGGCCAGTGTCGCTACGCACCAACGAAAATTCCGCCTCCCAGGTTGGCTTGTGGATTCAATGCGGCCACCGGAACAAAATACCGCCTCTGGCGAGAGGCACCGGCGCAACCTGGGAAGGGCTGAAAACGACCTGATTTTCAGAACATGAGCAGAAGGTCGTGGCTCCCCGTCCTCGTGGTGACGCAAGCTCGAGAGTGGCGCATAGAAATGGTTGGGATGGCTTTCCACCACGAGTGGCGCCGCCGCGGCTCACTCCAAAGAGAGGCCTTGGGGCTAATGATGAACCCGTGTCCCAAGATGCAACGCCGGCCGAACCGAAGGGGAAGATGGACGCCGCTTCACGGCGGAGCGAACCCCGTGGCCACCCGGCCTGCATTTTGGCAACGTCACGCTTTGACGGCAAAGCGACACTCATCAAAGAGTTTCCGCGCTGAGCGCACGTCGCACGGCGGACACTCGGTTTGTTTCCGCTCGTCGCTTCGTACTTCTGGCGAGTGCGCGGTTCTTCGCCACCGTCACCGAGCCGTGGGGCGACCCGCTGTGCTTCTCGTCTTCAATTTCTTGACGCGCCGCTTCGACCTCCGTGGGAAAAGACGCAAACGCGTAGCGGACAGCGGCTCCATTGAAACAAACAAAATAAAAAGAGAACACGGGAAAGTGAACCCAATCGCGATGCTTCGTCAAGACAAAACGGCGACGGTGGCCAAAAGTGACGACTTCTCTCAAGATCTCATTTGCGGCTCGAGTTCACGCTCGCAGTTTTGACTCGAAAAAAAAGCTTCGACTCCTATGACGTAAGGCACCCGCAATGGCCGACTGGAAAAGTTGAGCCTGTTGGTTTTTCAGAACGCGGCCGACATTACACAGAAGAGATGGCGAAATTTGTCAGAGGCAGAAATGATCGGTGGCATGATTAGCATTTGCAAGCCTATCTGGGGACGATCGGCCCGAAAGGGCATTGTGCTCACTCACTGGCGCCAGCGGGATGTTGCAACCCCAGCACCTTACGGGCGCTTATCTCTCCAGAGCAGACTGCAGCGTGATACGCATCTGTCATATTTGTCGGAAAGAAAAGACACCGCGGTGTGAGCAAGATGAGCAAAACTAAAAAAAAAAAAAAACCCAAAAAGCACAGCGACATCAACTCACTTCACTGCGGTTTCCGCACGACCGTCATCACTTGCTTGTTTGTGCGGTCGAGAACGCCACTTCGGACCGACACGTCCGAGGCGCTAAAAAGTGCTCGCTTTTGACTCTCACGTGAACTTGATTCAAGAATAACGACTTTACCGTGACTGCGATGTCAACAAAGGACAAGCGAGCGCAGACGTGTCAGGAGAGGCGCTCTGCATGTATGTGACATATCTTCTTTTCATCGTGTTACCGTTGCGGCGGCGTCCGGGTGGCCATTCTCTGAAAAACGAATCAAGAGCGTGACAATTCACAGAATCTTTTTGGGGAGTGGGCTTGGGTGGGGGGTGGGCTTGCTCGTGGATACCCCCCACTTGCTCACATGCTTTTTGAAAAAAGGAGAAAAGGAAAGAATCCTTTCAAACGCTTTTCTGTCATCCACGGGACCTCAAACGTGGACGTCTCAATTGAGAAAAAAATACAAATGCGAATCAATCTCAAGAGCGTGACAATTCACAGAATCTTTTTGGGGAGTGGGCTTGGGTGGGGGGTGGGCTTGCTCGTGGATACCCCCCACTTGCTCACATGCTTTTTGAAAAAAGGAGAAAAGGAAAGAATCCTTTCAAACGCTTTTCTGTCATCCACGGGACCTCAAACGTGGACGTCTCAATTGAGAAAAATACAAATGTGAATCAATCGCAATTTCAATGTGACTAATCATAAAAATAGTCAAAAGAAATGCTTCCACCTTGAGGAAACTTGGCAGGAGATGGCCGATTCCCACTCGCCATAAACTTGGATGAGCTTGGCTAATCTTCTTCACAGCCACATCCCAAGTTATCGAAGGGTGTGCGCACTTGTGCAACCACGTTCCCCAAGTGCTTCATTTGTGTCTACAATACAGTTTATGTTCAGCTTTTTTTTTCCAGTCGACTCGCACGGGTTCTCGCCGTCACGAACGGCGGAAAAGATTTTGATGGCGAAGTCGTACGCATCGGCAAAAGCCGGCGTTTCAATGCGGGTGTGCGGCAACTTGTCTTTTTCCACTGCGGTCAACAACAGAAGGCGCTTCAAAGCGGCCGCAGCTGGTTTGGTCACCGTCATTTCCTTGGGGAAAGCAAACATGGAAAAACGAGCATTGATGCCGAAAAAATCTGACAAAGGAGGCCGTCGCATAAACGCGGAGCTAATTCAGCCTCCGACGAGGCGGGATCCGATGATCACGCCGCTCTTTGCGACTCGTCTCCACACCTTGGATGGAATGCGTCAAGAAGCCCCGTGATGTGATTCTGATCGTTTTTTTTTTTTTTTTGTTTCCAAGCGGCACCAGTCGCAGAGACATCATGGCGCCGTAAAAGGCATTTCGGGCCTCTAGCAAACGTCAGTACGACTTGGACATGGCGGGCCCTAATCGGGGGGTCGGTCGGGGAGTGCCGAAGAGCGAACACGCGAGGCAACGCGACACGGGGAAGGGAGAGAGGGGCCCTCCCCATCCCCATTCGCTTCCTTGGCACCGTGACAAAACCGCTCAGAATGCGGCGAACGAGAAGTGATCAAGAGCTCAAAGGAAAAAGGGGCGACTCAACGAGATGACAGACACGCTCGAATGAGCCGGACTGGCCGCGGCTCCCGTTGATTCATTTCCCCTCTCCGACTCAGTCCACATTCTTCCATTGTCCGTCTTGTTGCACAAGCGCCAGCGACATGCTCGCTCATCCCTTGGCCACGACGCCCCTTTTGTCGCCCGATGAAAGGAGCGGCGTGAGGGGCTTCCCTCGGCACGCCGATGTGTCCGACGCAACGCCGACGTCGGTCGGCTCGAAACGACACGCGCGCGCGCGCCACAGCCGCAGGAAACAAAGAAGAAAGGTCACTCGACGAAGGGAGCGTTCGGCCGGGAAATTGGGATATCGCCCCGACCCTCGAGTACGGAGGGGGCCCCCCCCCAATACGTCGATGGACCGCTAGCTTGCCGACCGCTCCCCAGTCCATCGCGAAATGGGAAGGAAAACAAAATGCTGCGTCTGTGTTAGTCATGTTCTAAATTTGGATGTTAGTGCAAACTGTGCCCGAAGGCGTCCTATCCGTTTCACTGTCACCAGAAAAGTCTTTCCAAAAAGAAATCCAAAAGTAGGTGACCTACGCGGCGCGCCGTCTGCCTCACCGGAACGACGATAGCTTCTGCGCTTCGGATGCTGCAAAAGTGCGTCCCGCGCCTCCGCGTCAGCTCTGGCGCCGATCTTCCCTTTTTTACCAACTCACAAACTCTTGCACGGACTTTATTTTCCAGTTCAGCCGCCGCCTTCTTCTTCCGGTATCCAAAGTCCATGGCGACGGTGGCTTTTGGGGAGAAGAAAACTCCAGTTTCCACAATGCCAGCAGGGATCACGAGTCGCCGGCTAGCTTATTCAAGAGTCGGAGCGTCGTTTGTCTTGATGACATGCCCCATCATGTGACAGCGGTCGGGCCGAGTGCCCGCCCCCCGCCACGGCTCCGCATCTTCTCGTGCCCGTCTCTCGCCCCCGCCGCCTCATCCGTACTGGCGCCTGTACGCTTAGTTAGAAATGGCCGCGGGGCATCATGTGACAAACAAGCGGAGCGACACACAAACACCATGCCCTGTTCAGTCACGCACACACTCCAGCCGGCGCGGCCGTGCGCGCCCGTCGACTGGAAACACCAGCGCATTCATTCGTCATTGCGCCTCCCGTGGACTTCTTTCATGTGGCCGACTCCGATGCGTGGCGGCGCGCTCGGACAATGGGAGCCTTTCTCTCGACGGCGCCGTCGTCGCTCGTCTGTGTGTTTCCGAGACACACCTGGAGGCAAAGCTTCGTTCGTTTTGGGGGGATGACAAGTTCATCGGTAAATCCCAACATAAAGGCTTTGTCGTTCTGGGTGCTGTTCCCAATCATATTTCTCGGCCAGACGTCAGTTGCGGGCTGCGAGGGGCGTGATTTAGTCCGGGGGTTCCTTCAGAACCACGTCGAGGTGTTGAAAGAAGATGAAATACGGCGGCCTTGAAATGGCTGGCGCGCTCTCGTGACTCGGCCTCCTTACCTACGGGAGCCAACCCTACCCCTTTCCTGTCTGGCAGCCGTCCAGGGGCTGAAACTGGAGACTGGACCTTCTTCTGCCCGCTGCAAAATTTAGGAAGCCATTAGCAACATCACATCATTACTTCTGGAAAAGGGAGAAAACCGTGCATCTCAGACGCACGCTAAATACAATCCCTTAGTTTCATTTCAGAGTTGAGGGAACGGGGCTGACTGAGAAGAAATTATTCCCCGCCCCCCCCACTCCCAAACAAAAAAATAAAAATAAATATAACCAAATCTATATCCATATACAGTGTGTAGTAGACGATGGTCCTATGGCCGTACCGGACGGCGGACGTGGATTCAAAGAAGCGCCTCAGCACTCGCACCAACACGCAGTGGGGGTGAGAAGACAGAGGACAGCCCAGGATGATGACGCAAACGAATGTGAGATACTTTTGCTATCCAGCATCATGCGATCACCAAGTTGACCTTTTACTCTGACAAGACTCTTCCTCGTGCCTCCAAACGGCCCATTTCCCGATTTTGCATGTCGCGACCATTCACTTCCTTGGAACTTCAAAAAGAAAACCCTTCTGGGTTACTCAAGTCGCTCGTGTTGCTCTGAGGATTGACCCGAAACAAACGAGCCGTGAATGTCTTGAGGTTTCTTGAAACCTTGCATGTCTGAAGGGAAACAAAAAAAAAACCCAAAACCTTCCAATACACAATTTCTGAAACCTCTCAAACGTATGCGGAAACCAGACCGCGATGATGAGAAAAAAATCGATCCGCATTTCTGAAGAACTTCATTGCGCTGACTTTCTTTGTTTCTCATTGGATGAAACTTTGATGCCGAGTGGACGAGAGAAATGCGTCTTCTCCCCTTCTGTCACGGAAATGGAAACTGAGACAACAAGTTGGCCCTCCTTCGGTTGGATGTCTCCCCCCCAAGTACCAATCCAGATCGTTTTGGGAAAGCAGGAGGAAGCCGGCCGGCATAAGCGGACAAAAACCCACGCGAGCCAACGGAGGAACGGGCTCGCTCCGAGATTGGCAGCCCAAAGCTCCCAAGCGGGAAGGCGGACGCGCCGGGCGCCCGATTGACCTTTTTTCCAGCGAAAGGCGCAACTGGTAACGCGTGGCCGCTACCACACAAGCTCCCGCGGAATTTCTGCCGCCAACAAGCTGGCCGAAAGGGCTGGTGTCACGCGCCCCGCCGCTTTGCCCTCTCCCAACTCTCAGCCGGGCCCTTTCCGCTGCCGCGCCGTCAGCCCGACGCTAATCCGGTTCAAATGTAGAGCGACTTAGGCCCTCATTCCTCACTTACAGCGTATCAAATGTATCAAAGCAGAGGCTCAGCGGTGTCCCTGGTTACAGCGGGTTCGGGCCGGGGTCAGACGAGGCCACACGCTCCACTCGATGAGCGGAGCCGGATCGTCTCTGCGAGTACTCGCGCGAGTGTGTCCGCGAACGTCCGCGCCGCTGCAACGCGATTGTAAATGTTGGGTTCATACGTCGGCTCCTGGCCGTAAGGGAATCTGTGTACGGGCGCGTGCGTGCGGGCGTGCGTGGCTCCGGCGGAGACATGAAGTCTCAAAAGCGTCAACACCCAGAAGGGAAAAAATGTGAAAGGTTGTCTGTGGGCTAAAGACAAATAATACAGTCAGTGTCTGCGACAACATTTCTTCTCCGCTTCAGTCGGATGCCCCAGAGGAGCCTTTGATGGCCTCCAAAAGCATTTCGCCCGACAGCCTTGTTTTGCTTCTTTGCACGCCGCCCGTCCATTCCCAGAATCCACGCGGAGGAATTTTGCAAGCCGCATTCAAGGAGAGCGGGCCTTTCATCAAGCGCCTCTAACCGTGAACAATCGGCAAGACGTTCGACTCAAGACAAACAAATTCGTGATTTTTTTCTTTCATTTCTGCTTCAATTGCTCTTTTAGCCTTGGAAACGGATCACTGAGCCACTTTTTGCTTTGACCCCCCCCAGGGAGATTCTCAGCGTTGGCGATATAAATCCATTCTTTTTGCCCTCGGCCCCTCCTCACCCGTCTCACTTTATCGATGGTCCTGGTCAACGCGTGGGAATCAACCGCAAGCCCGGCTCCCGATACGCCACCGACGTGTCTGCGGGTCGGCGATCAAGCGGTAGCGTCCCGGGAGACTCGGCACTCTCGCCGCTGAATTCCAATCTCGGCGGAAACATAGGGCGTCTTCTGTCACCAGCCAGAGCTCGTTGGAGCCGCTGCCACCAATGAGCGAAAGGCAACGATTCCATCCAGGCAAAGCCCGAAAACAAACAAGCAAACAAACAAGCAGGACGGCGCCCGCATTTCAAGCTCGTCAAGTGCTCCGTCGCATGGGAGTCCACATTTATGGAGGGTCCCCGAGGGCCGTCGGAGCAGAAGGGATGGCCGGGCCCATCGCTCCGCCCCGCCCGCCGCTCAAGTGTCACTTTGACCCCGATCTGGGAAGCCCCTCTTATCTGATCTCTCGGGGGCTCCCTCGGGGAGCCGCCAAGCGCTCGCAGCGCCGGGGAGCCCCAGCCAAGCCAAGCCAAGCCAAGCCAAGCCAAGCCGCCGACGGTTACAGGAAGCGCCTGACCTCATGCGACGGGGGAAAGTGCAGCAATGACCTTTTTGCGGGCAGGGATCATGCATCGCGAGGACCAAAGACTGAATTCTCTTCATCCAGAATTCAACAACAAGGTCACCTTTTGACCACATTGAAATATGAGCACAAATTTCAGTTCTAAAGCTGTTGCACTGTGAAAAAAAAAAAACAAAAATGGAGGCATGAAAACAAACTGCGGTCTCCAAACCTTTGCCGGCGCCCCCTCGGTGTCCGTCCATATGCTGAGAGCACTTTTCATTTCCTTTCTCGAGCTGTTTATTAAACGTTAGTCTCCTGAAGATGTGCAGCCATGTTGGATTTGACTAAAAAAAAAAAAAAAAAGAAAGAACATGACATGTCGACAGCAACGTTTCCTGATAGATGGTCGGCATTGCTGTTGTCATTTTCTTTGCACGTCTACGCTGGCTCATACGCGTGTGACTTTGTGGATCATACGTCCCGCTTCCCTATCATTGCACCTCCTGGGGCGCTCGTTGTTGTTCGAACGGAGCCCGGAATCGTTGGCCGACTCATTTGCACGTCGTCCTCGGCTGCGCGTCAGGATGGAAATGGGCCCAAAGCGACATTTCTGGCCGCGCGGCAAGGCCAAAGCGCGCAAAGAGTCGCGGCCGCGAGGCTGTAGCAGAGAAGGGACGGGGAAAGAACGGTCGATTGAGTGACGGGGAACATGAGCGCTTGGATCGCCGGTGTGGCCAAACGAAACGAGGATGAGAGGGAAGGTGTCTTCCGCTGCCTTCGCGATCAAACTGGCCTCACCTGATCAAGGCTCGGGATTCGTCTCCGGCCCGTCGAGCTCCCCTTCCTCCAAAGGACTTTTAACCAGGGCTGACGGACTGCTTGTGCACAAACGACTTGCAACTCTGAATGGTTGGATGGATGGATGGCAAAGTCGATCGGCATTACAAATTGGAATGCAGTCGGTCAGCGGGGGATTTTCACAAGATATTTCGGAGCTTCCAATGCTCGGCGCTGTTGGTTTGCCGCACGCTGACTTGAGAAGCGATTTGGATGTCCTGCTTGCGTCCTTTGAATCAAGAGAATCAACATGTCAAATTCATACCAGATTTAAATTTGTCTGTCGTATACGATGGCATTCTACTTGGACAAGTGCAGCTGATCAAGTATGACCCGACAAACTGTGACTTCATACTTCCTTTGGTACAGTGGAAACTTGTTAGTATCCCCCCCCCCCCCCCCATGACCTACTGCATCGATCCCGTCACATCCCACACGGCTGCTTTTTAGGGAGGCGTGTTCTTAAGTGCAGAGACAAGGGAGTCGTGTCCCGCGGCCCATCCGTTGGCCGGTTCCTAATCCAGTTAGCGCTGGGGGTCTGGCGTTTCCCGACTTGGCAGGGCCGGCTGCGGTAAATGAGGTTTGGACTTGCCCCGGGCATGCAAACTTGAATGGAGCCAGGCCAAATGAACAACAACGGAGAGGGCGGGCGAGCCGGGCCGGGAAGAGTTACCTGCACGGCATGCGACGTCAAGGCCAGTGACAATCATTCACAGCTTAAGTGAGGAGTTAATGCGGCAAACTAAGCCAGGAGATGCAAAAGCGTCAAATTCAGAGCCAAACAATAAGGAAGGAAACGCAGAACCCTTCCCGCTGGGGTCCCCGCCGCGAGCGGTGGACTCCAACGCATACGCAGCCGCCGATGCGCACGTTCAAATGAAAAATAAAAACTAAAAAAAAATTGAATTGTGGCAGTTTTCATGCCATTTGGACATCCGCTCCTCCACGTCCATCGGAGCTGTCAATCTGAGGACGTTTCACGTTGCCTCCCCTCTCACGCCCGAGCCACCTTCGGAGGTCTGGAATATTTGGTTCAGTCGGTTGCCATTGGAAACAGACAGATGTTGGCCTCTGATTAGCCACCGACGGTCAAATGAAATCAGAAGAAGCGAGATAAAAATCGCGCGGTGACACAGACTGGAGAGCGGTGGCTGCAAAGTGAACAGTGGGGGGGAAAAGGGGGGGGGGAGGCAGAGACGGGAGAGCCGGGCAGGACGACACTCACTCTTTATGCCGCGAAAGAGCACATTTGAAATCTCTCAAGCATGTTCAAAGCAAGAGTTTTGGGTTCCCCCCCCCCCCCACAAAAACGGCAAAAGACAAAAAGCTCAAACA
>NW_017805625.1:5868-48486 GCF_001891065.2 Hippocampus comes | reverse complement strand
TCAGATGAAGAGTTTTGGGTTCCCCCCCCCCCCACACCAAAACGGCAAAAGAGCAAATGATCAAACCTCGTAAAAGCGAAGAATCTGCAAAACCATGGGCCCCAAACTGCTAGTTGGCAGATGTCGACTGTTGTTTTAAGTTGTAATATCACCCGATACTACAACATGAGGAGGACAAATTCACACATTCAAATGGCTTTGAAAAGAGTGCTTCGATTTGGTTCTGCCCCACCTGTTCCACAAGCACCTCATGACATTCAAAGTCGCATGTCCGGCTAGTGAAACGACACGAAAAGGCTCGCCCTCGAGGTCCTCGGCGAGTTCACAGCGACCGATCAGAGTGGCAACGAGTCGAAGTCCTTTGTGAAAAGAACCCGGGGATCTCGACCCCGCCCCGCCCCGCCGCGCTCTATTTTCCAATCAACTCCAGCAATCAGATCAGCGCCGCTTTTTAAAAGGGCGACTTGATGGCAGCGGGCCACATTAGCCGCCGGTGTCCTCGGAATCCGATTAGACGGAGACAGTGACGCTTTCCAGTCCAAGGAGGCAGGTAATGCGCACAAATAGCGCGGCTCGCGGTCAGACTCCAATCAGGCAAACGTGCGTGGTTGGGAAGTGGATGAACTGAGGTCTCACCTGCCATCTACCAGCAAGGCCTTTGGCGGCCATCTGTGACCGCAGCGGGCCGCATGTCATTCGGAAATCTTAGCAGAGAGACGGGGCCGAACGGATCCGGACACTCGGCGAAGCCCTCCTCCTCCTCCTGCACGGACAGCCGGAACTGGAGGCCACCCCGATCCAAGAGATTCTCGACAGGCGGAAATGACCAAACTCGGGACGCGGGCGAGTGGTCCGCAAGGCCCATTTCCATCTTACAACTACGGCCACCGAAGCCTCCGGCTTGAAATCGAAGCAAAAACACGATCGCCGGAGATGAGTTTCCACCTTGAGCAGCCGTTAGCTGATAAAAGCTTTGCTGTGCCGCGCGTTACGCGAAACAACATTTGTGCAACGCCACGCTCGCTGACGCCTCCTGACCGGCGGATGACGGACTGTGGATCAGCTCGTTAATTTGGGGCAGAGAAAAGCCTCTCGTCTCTGCCGAGGTAGATTACCGGAAGAGCAGCCTTTTCATCTTTGGATCTTTTTTTAACGTCTGCATCTGTTCATTTGCATGTGTCAGAGATAAAGCTGCGTTGAGGGAGGGAGGAGGGACTGCAGATCCTCAAACCTGAGCAAGATTAGCGCTGACCCCAATGCTGTTGATGTGTCTTAATACACATCAGAAAGGCTCACGCGCAGGTGCGGATGAGGCACTCTGCTCAAGATCGACGGTGCGTGCACCACCGCCGCGCGACAGAAAGTTACCATGGCCCCCTCGCCGCGACAAACAAACCGTGCTACGTGCCGGACGCCGTTAGCCCGGACCGTCTCGGGCCGCGGCCTGTCAAACCTCCTCAAGGGCCGCCTCGCCGCTGCAGATACGGTCGCTGCAGACGGGCGGGCGGGCGGGTACTTTTGTCCAGATCATCCGCGAGATGAGATGAGACGAGAGGCGGAAGGGGAAAGCATTGTTCTTGCCGTGGCGTTAAGCCCTCGGGCGATTACCCTGTCAGGAGGCAGAAACTCGGCGCCGCAGCCGACTGCCACAAACTTGCGCTAAATCCCGAGTGATCGCAAAAGAGGACGCTTTTACACTTTGGAATCCTCCCATCTCTTAATGCCGAGGATCTTCTCGCCTCTCCTCCCTCATCTTATCCGGCGCCGCTCCGCTCCTCTGCCGGCGGCGTCAGCCCCTAAGCTCGCGCTGCGGGGATAAGACTCAACGCCTTGTCAGGCCCGATCAACGTGATTCGGCAACGGCGGTCCGAGAGGCGGCCCGCGTCGCCGATAGAGGCTGCCCAACGGCACGCGCTCTCTCACTCACGCACGTTCAAGCACAGCTCAGAGAGTACCGACGATCCGACGACCTCAGCGTATCTCCGCCGTTTCCTCCAACGGTTCGTCTTATCCTCGCCGAAACACACCCCGGGCCACTTTTGCGAGTTCCTCAAGTGGTCCACTTGACGAGACGTCCCGCGAAGGTGACGCGGGAGCCGAACGGGCGCTCGGCTGCCGAGCGCGCGGCCTCAATGGCGTCGGCGCGACAGCGCGTGCTACAGTGGCGGCTTTTTGATCGCACTTCTTTTCACGCCGCGTTCGGTGACGGAGGGGCAAAATGATTGAAGGTGAGAAGACAAACAATCCCGATGTTTCCCGTGCTGCATGATGACGTCCTCCCCAAGGCTTGATTTCCTGCTCGCGTTTGATTGGATGATGCGCTCGTATATCATCCGCTCCCGCTCGTCTCTTCTCTCCCTCTCTTTTGGTTTTACGAGTGACACTTGGGAATAAAGCGGAGTGTAAATCTCTGGCGGTAATAAAGCCGTTCTGGTCAACGTTCCCGGCGAATGCGCCATCATCCCTCCCTCATGACCGATGTGTACTTTCTCCAAGAAACTGCCTTTCCTTTCTTTGGGAGTCACCTCTTCATGTCAGCTCTCGCTCCGGTTTGAAGGACACCTAAAATCGGACAAAGCAACCGAAAAGGGAGCCGGATGAATCAAAAGAACGAGCTTGTCTTGCGTGAGCGCACCCTGAATGACCAGCTCACGCGCACAAACACGGACTTCGCCTTGGCGAGGAACCTGCGGGCCGCTGTGCCGGACGCCCGGTTTCCGTCCCTCCCTCCCTGCGGCCACAGGCCCGATTCAGACGGGCGGCTCGTCGGCGAGCTCGGCCCAAGCTGGAGAGCCGTCCGGATCGTTTAGATTGGAGAATTGATGTTCATTGTAGGCCGACGGGAAACCTTCCTTGGGCCACGCAAGTGTGCTCCCCCCATAGTGGGGACTTGCACATCTGCTTGGCGTCAAATGTGCCAAATGTGGGAGTTCTCGCGCTCTCTCCGATCCATCTCTCGACTTTCAATCCCCACAGCAAAAAAAAAAAAAAAAAAAAACAAACAAAACAAAAAAAAAAACCCACCACCAAAACCACGGTTGAGGCAAACACAGTTGGGCCAAAGGTCGAATGGTAAAAAAAAAATAAACGAAGAGTGTGAACTCTCATGTCCATAAGCGGACGGATTGAGCAGAGACCCAAAGGAAGAGACAAAGACATGATTTTTTTTTTTTTTTTTAAGTTGAGCTCTATCAGGAGCACAAAATGTCATCAATAAAACCACCAGTCCCGTCCCTCCCACCCCACGCCCAGGAAAAACCTCTGTGACGGACGTGGTGACAGGCTGCTGCATCTGGGCTGTTGCTTTGAAGCGCCGATCAGAGAATGTGCCGGTGCATTCGAATTCCTGCCTCGTTCTCCCAGGGGAGGAGCCGCGATGAGAATCAACGCCGTCACTTCCCGCGCCCGTAGGCCTCAACCAATCATCTTCTGCTCGGAGCTGGGCTCCATCTTCCCTCGCCTGGGAGAATTTGTCCCGAAGCCTCCGTGGGCGACCCGCTTCCCCCTTGCCGGCAAAGTAGTTGTTTGGAGACAACGTTCTTTTTTGTCCGCTGCGCCGTAATTACCCCGCTTTCATCTGCCCCCCTGTTCCCCTTGACCCCTACTCTGGGGTCAGCGGCCAGGATATCCACCAATAATGTGCCTTTTAGGCCAGATGAAGAGGGGCATTCATGCCAGGGCAGACAGGAGCGTCATCGCTCCATCGCACTTTGTTCCCCGTCTGCCCCGGCTCCCGACCAAATAGCCAAAGCGCTCGCCCGACTCCTGACATCAAAGACCTGCACGTGGACCGCGGCGGCCTCGGCCCGCCGCTTCACACAGGGGGACTCTGTCACCGGCGGCCCAGCGGCTCCCACGCGCAACAGCGTGCAACACATATCGCAACACACTCCACGCCCACTCGAGAAAGGAGTGATGTGCGCATCTTTGGTCCTTTGGCATTGTGAGCGACTTGCAAATTTGCCCTGGATATATATGTGTGTGTGTGTGTGTGTGTGTGTGTATATAAGTCACCTGATTGTTGTCTGGTTGACTTTTTTTGTTCAGCCAAGATCTCAAGCGATGAAGAGCTCAAACCCGGCGGTTGACTCGCTCCAACGTTTTCCCACTGGTGAGGTCGTACAAAGTACCAAGCCCATTTTGACAAGTGAAGGAGAAGAAATGATTCTGATGTTTTCAGATAGAAGAAGTTAAAGCAAAACGGCGGTGGAAAAATACTCGCAGCTACACCTTGAAGAAATCCACATCAAACCAAACTTGCCATTGGTGCTAAACGGAACGGGTGGATGAATATGAAAAAAAGTCCTTTGGGGTGAACCGCAACAGAGATTTGGAATCGGGGCCTTTGACTGGACCAACATTAGTGACCCCCAAAATGTTCTTGCGGATGAAAACAAAAAAAAAAGCGATTGACTCCCTCCTTTTTTACCCCTCCCTTCATCAAATAAATGCAAGAGACTGACTTAAGGCATCACTTTGAACAATTGCGAAAAGTGACACTCGGGTCAAACTTGTGTGTGGGCCGCTAATGCCGCAATGCTGTTTGGGCATCAACCAGGATGCCTGCAGCCTCCCAGCTTTGAGTTTGACGGTGATCAATAGTTGGATTAATCGCTAAAAGCACGGAAGGAGGAGGAGGAGCATGAGGAGAAGTGCGTGTGCGCACGCGCGTGCGTGCGTGTGTTGATCTTCCGAGCCCCAGGCATGGGCGGCCTTCAGGGGGCGGGGGTGAAGATGCCGCTGACAGCTAAGCAAAGGCGAGCTGGAGCAGAAAGAGCTGCAGAGGGAGACTCGGGCCGCGAGCCCTCCCCGCTCACCTGGCGGCGGAAGGGGGGCGGCGCGCCGTCAGATTAGGATCTGAGACGGGGAGATAACGGCTTTATTGCCCCCTGGACAGGGACGCCGGAGCCGGGCAAGCGGGAGGGCAGGCCCGCCGCCGCTGGCCGCCTGCGTTTGCTCTGACCTGGGGAGGGAGACGGAAGCAAGCCGGCGGCGTCTTCTTGATGACAGAGCAGCCCGGGGGGGGGGGCCGCTTCAAATCCCAGCCGTCGTAGCGATGCCTCCATCGCTCTTGGCACACGCCAACACAAACGGGCCGTGGAGGAATCGCGCGCATCAATACGGCACCTCGCTTCAGCAAGTACTTGTCGGTGATAAGCTTCAATCGCGCGCATCAATACGGCACCTCGCTTCAGCAAGGACTCGTCGGTGATAAGCTTCGCGACGACATTTATTGGGGGGAGGTGGAGAGGGGAAAAAAAATGGAGGCTTTTCCATGGATTCATCTCCGCTAATTTCGCGAGCACAGCGGCGCCATTGGAAATTGGATAAGCCTGATGTCATTATCGCTAAACGGAGAATAAGGTGGCAAATGTAGATGTATTTCACGGCCCTGTGATCTTCTGTCGGCGAATTCCGCGCACGTAGCGCCGCGCCTGTATTAGCGTTGCGTGTCTGGCCCAGGCGCCGGAGGAGAGATAAGGGGAGCGGATATGAGAAATATGAAAAATAGCACCGTGATAGGATGATCAGGGAGAATGAGCAACACGGACCGCTGTGACAAATGGGACGGGGAGCCAAAGAGGAGAGCCATGCAAAAGCACATTAGCGCCAAGGACGGGCTGAAATGAGACAGCCGTTCGGAGGACAAATATTGGAGCAAGCGCCTGCAATATGGAGTCCTTCATGTTCATGTTTGGGCACGCAATCCCATACGCCGCACTTTTTGAAAGCGCTTCACCATCCTTTGGAAACTGGCTGCACTCGGACGTCAAGATCTCGCAGACGTTTCGCCAAGTCATCAACTATGGAGCGAATGAGAGCGCACCGAGGACGACTGGCTAAGGAAGCTCGTTCCTTCATCGTCACTCAACGTCCAGCGCGGTGACATTTGCGGCCACGCCAAAACACAAGCGTGCATCTTTTTTGTCCGGCCGTGAACCGTCTCAAACATCAAGAGGGATGCTCAAACAAAGTAGCGCCCGTCACTAAATGGTGACCACGTGTTCTTGGACGGAGATTAAGATTAGACCAGGGGGGTCCAGACTTTTTCCTTCGAGGGCCGCCTACAGAAAAATATAGAAGGATGAAAGGGCCCCTTTCCAACGTGTCCATTTTTTGAAAGGCGCTCAAGTTGGTCCAGGAAGCAATTTGAGATCTTTTGGATCGTTCAGCCGCTTTCTGTTCAAGGTGTGAAGGCGAATCGTTGAGGACGTTTTGGAGGGTGGCCAACAGCCCTCTCTCTCACACAGTAGATGCGGCTCCGCGCTCAACACCGGCCCAATCTCGGAAAGCCCGAAAAGAACAAACGGTCGTATGGTGAGCGTTTTTCCAACAGGAGGATCAATCATGTGATGTCTTCATCAATTGGCACCAATTTAAAGTGGAAGGAACTATTTTTGCCTCGAGAGTGGAGCATGGGGCCCCCGGGCCATCGTTTGGATGACACAGTCTGTTTTGCGAGCAGTATCCATAGCACAAAGAGAAAAGAAAAGAAAAGAAGAGAAAAAAAAAGGGCGTCTTTTCGTCAAGCACGTGCGCGTTGGTCCCTGACACACCCTCGGAGAGCTTTTGGGGTCCCGCGGAGCGGCACGCGAGCGGCCCTCCGTCAGCTGTGTTTGCTCAGAGGAAGGCGAGGGGCGCCGTGCATCTCGCTGGAAAGAGAGCAGAGAGGGGGAAATGGAGGCAAATGGCAGAAAGGAATCGGGGTGGGGGGGGGTGTACTCTGTGCAAAGGCCAAGGCCCAGAGAGCAGAGAAAAGAGCAGGCGCAAACCAGCTTTGTGCAGGGGACAGGGAAAGGGGAGGGGGGGGGGCTTGGAACAATGCCCCTCCTTCAACTGCAGGTGCAAGAGCTAAGGCTCCGTGTGTCTGCGTGCGCCTGCGTGCGTGCGTGTGTGTGTGCGCGTGCGTGCGAGCGCTTTCTTTTCCGTGTCAATTGCGCTGATCTGTTGTCTTTTCTCTGCTGCCAGTCGAACACGCGGCTGATTAACATGTGGCCCTCTTGTGTGCGTGTGCGCAGAATGACAGAGCGAGCCGCTTTGCTCGTGCAAGAAGAGTCATGACGTGGCCTGAAGTTGATTTGCACTTGTATGGAGCACAGAGCAATGGTTAACACATCCCAAGAAAGGCTTTGTGTGCTCCATGTGCTACAATTGCCGGCGCACGGCGGCGTCAGTCACCCGCTAGATTCAATTGCATACTCGCGGGATTAGACGCTTTGGCATGGAACAACAGTCACGCAGGATCACAGCACCACTCCCCAAATTTGGATCACCCACCGTCTGGAGCCGATCCCAGCTGTCTTCGGGCAGCAGGCAAGGGACACCCTGAACCGGTTGCCAGCCAATCGCAGGGCACACAGAGACGAACAACCATTCACGCTTACACCTAGGGACAATTTCGAGCATTCAATCAGCCTGCCATGCATGTTTTTGGAATGTGGGAGGAAACCGGAGTACCCGGAGAAAACCCACACAGGCCCGGGGAGAACATGCAAACTCCACACAGGAAGGCCGGAGCTGGGATTGATTTCATGCACACTTGCGGTGACCACAGAATCTGTTCCGCCGGGGATGGGCAACTTGGAGGGGCGCACCATTTTTCATCCAGGGGGGCACATATAGGAACACGCGCTTCTGAACCAGAATTTTGAAATATTTCCTGGGGGGTGGGGGGGGGGGGTCTTTCTTTTTTTTTTTTTTATTTTGGATTCTTCCTGGATTGTTTTGGGTTTTTTTACAATACAATACAGATTTGTTGTTATTGGATGGTTTTTTTTTCCTGATCTTCAACAACTTGGGTTTGTCAAAAAACATCAATTAACCTATTCAACGGAAGTGGAGGAAGGGGCCATTCCGAGTCGTGTTATTCATGCGACCATCCGATTCTCTCCTCCGCCTTTTGTGTCCAGGGTCACGGGGTGGCGGATCCTAACCAGGTAGACCTCGGGCGAGAAGCGGACACTGTCCCGCGCCGGTCGTTCGGCAATCACGGGGAACGTTGAGACAGACCGTTCACGCATCCGCCACGAATTGATGTCGCCCCAAAGTAGTTTTGCATTGTTCAACTATTTGTCATCAGCATTTCGGTGCACCGCGCATGTGAGGTGGATGGCTTCAATCGACATCAGGGGAAGTGCTCGCTAACCCTACAGATGGAGACTGATTTTCAAACAATGTTTGCACCAATAGGCGTCTGTGGAAAACAGCCTTGAAGTTCGCCTCATGAAAAGGGGGGCAAAAACAAACGCACTGCCCTGTATATTTCCGTGCAAGGTGAGCAGGCCTTCCTTTGATTGCATTTCACTCGAAAACAGCAGTGGCGACTGAACCTATTAAGATCGGCGTCCTGCCGGCGAGGATCTGCTCCCCCCCCACGCTGCGCCATTGCTGGCTCCGCCGGCGGGTCCTGTTTGGACAAGTGGTTCCTATCCACGGCTGACGTGAGCCCGGGCTGGCAGGAGGAGGAAGGGCCCGAGAGCGGCCTCGGGCTGCCCGCGTATGCCACCCGCTGGCTTTTGCCAAGTGCTCCTCGCAAACCAAATAGGAGGACTGGAATTTGGGCACGTGGATAGTGCGGATCCATGCATGCTGGCCTTTAACACATGCACACACACACACACAGGACGCACCTCAAGGTGAGAGCCCCGGGGCCATCGGCAGGGAGCGAATAACGCAAACCACATAAGAGAGAAAAACCTGTGTAAGAAGCTGCACTTCACGGGGAGGGCGTCCCGTCCCATCCCGCGTGCACGCCCATCCGCACACCTCAATCCGTCTCCCTCTTCACAAATTACGGAAGGGGCCGAGTGAGGGAGGGAGAGAGAGCGAGAATAGAGGCGCAAGATGGGGAACGCTGATATGGAAGCGACAAAGATGAAGACAGAAACGCATCTTTGCTCTCCGTCCCTCTCCGCCGATATGAGCGCCTGCCTGCTTAATTAAAAGGGCAGCACGTGCTAAGTATTATTCCAGCTGAGATGGCTATCTCCGGTCCATGTAATAAGATCTTCGGCAGGCTTACAGCTACATTTTCCAGCAAATTTCCTTCCTATTTTTTCCTCTCTGGCGATGCGTTTTGCGCCGACACCGCCGTCTCGTTGCACGCCTGAATTGCGAGCGTGTCGAGCGTGACTCTTCGGCACGTTCCGGGCTGTCGCATTCGCTCCGGTCTTCCGGTGTGCTCCCGGAGAGGTGCGCAGCCGGCACGAATCGCCTCGGACGCGATGAGCTTTACACTCGGACGTACTCGAGACGCCACGAAGAGCGTCAAATAGTGCGAAGGCTTCGCACATTCTCGCTCAGGCGCCGACCGCATTTTGGGCTATCGGTGGCAAATAGGCCACATCGCGCCATCCCCAACTGCTCAATATCCTGACGATGATTCGTGTCTGACATTCTCCTGCTTCAAATCCAGAGACGGTGGCTGGCTTTGGCGTCGGGCTCGCTGTCTGCTTTGAAATGCTCGACATCTCCACAACCTGAAGAGCGGAACAGGAAAAACTGCCCAAGAAAAATTCTCTTTATCAGGTCGAGGCAACTTTATTTTCATTCAAATCACGGAGGACAACTCCTAATTGGTTGGGGGGGGGGGGGCACAGACAATAACAATGCAAAAAACAAACAAACAAAATAACAACCACAAAGGACTGCGCTGACAGGCATCCAGAGCAAAGCATCACCAACGATGGCATATTTTCAGCATTGTGGGGCAATGCTGAAATGCTTCCTCTTCCTTCCTTTTCTTTTGCATTGAAAAATGATCTATTTATATTATTACACAACAAGGGGTAGGACTAGATAAGTTGTATACTTCTTCCTACTCCTTTGAGCATATAACGATGCTGATGTTTGTTTTATTTACTTTTTATTTTTATTTCTCCTTTTGTAATTTTGTTTGCCTTTTGTCAATTGTTGTTGTATTGTATGTTCAATAAAAACCAAATCAATCAAATCAATCAAACAGCGATTTGAAAAACAAAATGGCACATTCGAGAAGAAATCCAACGTGCAGATTGACACGAGACACACAAGGCCGACCACCGAAGGACCAGCAGACAACTTCAAAAGCCCCGTTTCTCATGAGGCAAACCCACATTTGCATACATGTGACACACTCACAGTACAAGGCTCCACCGTGGGCGCCCCCCCCCCCCCCCCCCCCCCTTTTTTTTTTTTTTTGCATCCACTCCAAATCAGTGGCTTTGGACTCCCATTCAATCATCTGCTAAATTAGTTTAATCCTACGACAAATCTGTCGCTCTCCTGGGACGCTTCCAGAGGTGTCAATCTGAGATAAGGTCAGCGTGACAATAAAGCCACCGAAAAAGCAAGATGGGGGTGGGGCCGCTTCGGGACCCCTTTCACGCCATTTCATCGAACTGTTGGAGAAAAAGACGGAGATGACGAGGGCATGTCGCGTTCCAGGCAATGATTTCTCTCCCGAATGCAGATTTCCTATCTTGGTGGAGACAAGCCATCAAACAATTGCTCTTGAATCTTCCTATTTTTTCATGGGGAAAAAAAGGCAGTGGACAACTCAAGATCCAATTATTTTGGGGGACTACAAGTTGACGTCGCCTTGATGTGATTGGCGAGGTATGGTTTTTCTGTTCGGCAGGAGCCGCTCGCTTCATCCAGGCGGGCTCGGCAGCGCGCTTCTGCCCTCTGTTGACCGCCAACGGGACTGCGGGCGATGACGTGATTGGGTGGGTGGGGGGGGGGGCTCGATTGGGAGACGTTGAGGAATTGACGGCCGGCCCGGCGGCATTTGTGAGACGCAGAGAGCCACGCCTCGTGACGAAAATGTCGTTCCCGAGCGGCGCTCTTCCTGATTGCAAATCGGGGAGTGAGAGCGGCGAACAAACAATCGGTGTCAGTGAAGGCCTTAAACGGGGGTGGGTGGGAATACATGCGGACTTTAGAATTGCTCTGCATATCAATGAGCCGAAGTACCGTTGGATGTCATTCACCCCCCCACATGCTTTCAAGATAGCGCCTTTTAATTAAAATGTACACGAAGGAGGCTTTCAGAAGTTGCAAGCCACTCAGATCGCCGAGGGTACCCCGGAGTTGTTTTTTTTCCTTTTACTCCATGAGCAAAAAATGTGAGCGCTCAAAATGAATCTCACTCGTTTGAAAGTGTTCACGAGCCATTTCCAACTCAATAACTTTCAGCTCGTGAGGCACATTTTATTTGAGATTTTTTTTAAACCGCCAATATTTTTATATTTTAGATGCAGCAGCACTTTTTTTTAAACGCAATTTGTACTGTTCTGGTTTCTCCTCGTTTTACTTTGAGTATTGGTCGTTTTACTCTTTGGCACATGTACCCCAAACACTGGCTAATTTCAACTCGCTCAATCCATGTCCCAAACTTTGGCAGCACGGACCGGCCCAAAGTGTGGAGAGCGACTTGATTTCATGCAAATCCATTTAGCATTCAAACAAGCGCCCGACCGAAAAGAAACAAAACCAGCTCAAAGGGAAACTTCAAACTGTTCTTTGAGGAAGATGAGATCACAGGCAGCAATTATATAATTCTTGTCAACTGATGGTGCCGATTGCCAGAGTGGAATGTGCGCGCCCGCGCGCGGGCGCACACAGCCCAACTCGAAGGAGAATAGCTCCCTTGACTGCATTTTTAAATGCTGGGAATTTATCGGCGGTGGGGGTGGGGTCACATGGATGTCAAATACAGACGGTTGGGGTGTGTGTGTGTGTGTGTGTGTGTGTGTGTGTGTGTGTGTGTGTGTGTGTGTGTGTGTGTGTGTTATCATGGGCCCTGACCATCAGGCCCCATGATAAAAGCAATTCTGATATCCTCCTTGGCTTTGTTTGCATTCAATCAGTATCTTTTTGGTGGCGTCGAAAGTCAAAAAGCCAAGTGTGCCCTGACGCAGCTTGCAGATTTGAAGGAGCAAGACTTCTGAAGAAGGTGGCGAGTCCACGCATGAGTGAGAGAGCCGGCGGGCTTTCGGTCCTGACGCTCGTGACGGCGGGATACACATTTGTCAAACCAATGCTCAGTGAGTCAGTATAGGAAGCCGATTCTTGATCAGCGCTCGGAAAAAAAACAAAAAAACAAAATCTGTGCCGCTATTCCGACTTTACAAAACCCGTTGACAACACCAGGGAAACAAAAGGTCCCGGGCTGAGGTCGCGCGCGTGCACGCACGAGTGGCGGGGCCAGGGGGTCTGCTGCGAGGTTCCCAGGGAGTCTCGCTGGTCTGATGGAGGCACTTTGTCTGAAGCCGCTCAGACTACGGCAGACTCCAGAGGAGATGCCTATCAGCTGCTGGCTGTGCTACGGCCCGGAGGAGAGAGAGAGAGAAAGAGAGAGAGAAAAACGGAGGGCAACAGTGGGACACGTGAAATGAAAAGAGAACCGGCATCAACAGAGGAATCCCAACAAACGGCTGCTTTCTGCAGAAAAGGAGGACATCTTGCACCCAATCCTGCCCGTCGAGTTTGGTGGAGTTTTCAAACAATGTTTGCAGTAGTCGCTGGAGCTGATTTGAAAACTGTCCAGAAATCACCAAATACATTCACGGAATAGAAAAGCCAGTCGGGCTCGGGGCTCTGCACATTCGGCTCAGTTTGTTGAGCCCAGCTTATAAAGCAAACATGCCGAAGCTGCATTTCGCGGTTACGCCGCACGCAAATCCAAATAAAAAAACGATGCCCCCTCCTCCCATTCAAGAATGATTCAAATTAAATTGACCACACGGTTGTTCAGTCATTTCAGAGAGCTACTTTTTTTTGGGGGGCTTTTGCTTTTGAATGTCTTTGAATCTTTTGGTGCTCAAATGTCGTGTCCACAGATGTTCTTTTGTCTCCGTTTGTTCCCGATGCTCTGCGAATGTCTTCACGTGGGTTAATGCGTTGAGACGTTGCGTCAGGCACATCGAGTTGAAATAAAGTTGCCTCGCCATTTGCAGTGAGCTATTGCGGCCGATTGCGATGTGTTTCTCCATAAGTAAATTGGACGAACTCTGCCGCTCTCCGCTGAAAAAAAAAAACATCCCGCCGGAACGGGACTTTCCGCAGACCGCAGTCGAGGTGGAGGCCAAATGCAAGCGTTGACGTGCGGAGTGGCGTGAGGTCGGCTACACGGTGCAGGGTCAACGAGGGGTGCGGCCTCCTCCGGTTCTGGCGCCCCCGTCATGCCAATGTCAATGCCGCCTAACGATCAATTACAGTCGACGGAAAGTTGCAATGCAGACAATGTCGGCTGTTGTCAGGTGCCGCGCAACGAGGGTATGCGCAAAAATCAGATGCAAGCACCAACATGCAATTTCTTTTCCTCTAATCTCGCTGATTAACCGAGGTAGGATGCGGGGGTGGGGGTGGGTGAGGGGTGACAGCAACAGAGGTACAATGTACACCGTGGGCTGTATGGCGACTTCTTAGTTACAGTGTGAGGGCAGAAAGGAGAGGGGGGGGGCGGGGCTGGAAGGGCTCGCACTGCGACCCCAGGATCTCCACGGCCTCAGCCGGCGGAAAATTAGATTACAACGCCGGGAGCGGGGAGTGACAGAGGATGGGGCGTCGAGAAGTCTAAATATGGAGAGCTCAGAGCAGCCGTAATCACTTTATACAAGTTAGACGAGCAGAGAGACTTATCTCCTCCTCGCTGTCCAGATTGCCTCTGCTGGTGTCAAGCTTGCGCGTGGGTGCCACAAATCCTCTCCAACAGTTGCACCTCCGTGGTGTCCTTTTACAGAGAGAAAAAAAAACCCCAGACGGGCGGATTCGATGCAGTTGCAGCCCAAAGCGGCCGCCGAGCCAATGGGAGCGCGACATTTCAGGACGGAAACGCCACATGTGTCAAGATGATCGGATGGAAAACTGCTGTCAACTGTCATGTTGTTTGCCTTTTCCACAAAAGCTAATGGCCAACACACACGTTGGATTGATCAATCGTCGGGCTTCGGTTCTGGTTTAAATCAGACACTCGGCATTTAGTCAGCGCATGCAACAAAAGAAGAAACGTGACAGTGGCTGGGAACGAATGCTGGCGAGAATGGAAAAGAGCAGATGGGGGGGATGGCGATGACAAGAGACAGAGCACAAAATTGAAGTGCATGAAACATGACACAAACGGACACAAGTATTTAGCTAATGATTTATTATTCAAGAGAGCAGAAGGCCGTTGGCGGCGCAATCCGCCGGCCTAGCCCGGGTTCCGGCCCTATTGTGGCGAGATCGGGGAGGCAGATAAGCGGGGCTCTAATGGTAGTCAGATGGCAGGTGGGCCGGCCGAATCCGGGGTTAATCACCACTAAGTGCTGCGGAGAAGGGATGACGCGGGGCCTGGCCGAGGGCAGCGCCAGGCCACCCGAGTGGGCCCAGGTAAGGTGACTCACCTCGGCCGGCCGCCCGAGCCAGCTTTTTTCCCGAGCCAGCCGCACAGCCCCCCCCCCCCACCCCTCTCCCCGCTACCGGCCCCTCGCATTTCGCCGACGCCCAAACGTCGCCGGCCTCTTTTGTGCGCGTGCCATTCCGCCCCATTGCCCGGTGCGCTTCCGAGCTGCCAGTCACTTCCACGGATGGAGTGAAGCAGGTCGACTTTCATATCTGAGGTGGAAAAGCACGCCAACTTTTGAGTGCTTGTCATTCAGGGGAGCGCATAAGATGTGCGCTGCCGGGCGTGAGGACTGGAAATTCAACGGTGCGCTCCAACTCCAGCCTTTGCACGCTGACAAGATCAATTCCGAGTCCAGACAGCCGCCGCCATGACCGCTTCAAAACAAAAGCGAAGTCAGGCAGTGTTATCCAAGTGCAGTGTGACTCTTCTTTTTTTTTTTTTTGGAGCACTTTCAAACAGACATCGCTGCATACAAAGTGCTGTACATGGAGCAACGAACATGGACACAACAATAAAGCTATAAATCAGTAACAAAGATGGAAGAAGGCATCAAACAGTAAGACTAAGATCAGATCTAAGTCAAATGCCAAAGAATACAAGTGAGTTTTGAGGCGGCTTTTAAAGATGGGCAGCGAGGGAGCTTGCCGACTGTTCAGTGGGAGGTCATTCCAGAGAGAGGGGCCGGCAACGGAAAAGGCTCCATCTCCTCTGAGCTTCTGTTTAGTTCTTGGTACTTCGAATAATGTCGGGTCTGCGGACCTGAGGCACCGGGCAGGTGTGGAGGGGCGGATGAGCTCAGAGCGGTAAGGTGGTTTTATTTTGAAGCTGACCCACGCGCCGTTTGGCATAGCAGCCTATGAACAACCGTGGTGGCGGCCATTCGCCGTCGGACGTGCGTGTCGTCACAGAAGGGCCGCCGGCAAGACGTTTTTTATTTTTCTTCCCCCCCACTCTTTTTCGCTATGACACGGCTTGGATGCAGCATCAAACTATGCCCTTCGGCGAAAGCTGTCCAAGGTGCCCAAAAAGTTTTGGTACCGGACCGCTGCCTTGAAAAGTAAGCAAGCAAACCGATCACGGGGTCCCAAGTCAGAGGTGTTCTGATTTTTTTCCACCGGGCCAGCCGGTATGCTTGTCTTGTTGTAATTCGCAACTGAAAACAGGGTCTTGAACAACAAAAAGAGGAAAAACTTGACGACGCTTTATGAAGACGACAGAGCAGGCAGATGTGGCGCAAGTCGGCACCAAACGGCAACCGGTGGCGCGTCTTCCTTCAACCGCGGCCAAATGTTGACGTGCGGGCCCGTTTATAGGAAACACTTGCCATCTGATCCGTCGGAGAGCCAGCAAACTTCAAGAAGTTCAATAGCTCTGCATTAAGCTGGTTTGAGACGATGTCGGAGAAGGGGGGCGGGGCGGAGGGGGGAGGCGCTGCGGGTGAAGCGAGCTGCCTCTGCTGCCAGAGCATGAAATGCAGGCTGCTGTGTGCCTAAATAGCGGATGACAAACCCATAATGAAGGCGGTAATTGGAACAACATTTCAAGTGGACCGCGCACGTAGCGCTCTGCTATCCCCGCCGCCATCGGGCCCCTGCCCTAAATCATTCCCAAACATCCAGCAAATCAAAACAAAAGCATGAGGGGAAGAAGCAGAAATGCAGCCAGCAGTGATTGGAGGCGGCGCGGAGGTGGGCTCTCCACGAAGCTCTTAACGAGAAACAGCCTGACGCTCGGGCTTCTTTGAGCTGGAAGGCCGGCGCGGAGGTGGCACTCCGACACGCACCGACTCTTGCGTTTGGACACAAAAGAACAAAGATCCCAAAACGGGATCGTCAATGAGAAGCCACAACAATTGGCTTTCCCTTTTGGCCTCGTTTGAAAAACCGTCGCTCATATCGAAAAGGAAACCCACCGGCAGTACGTGAAATGTCTTCTTTTTCGCCTTTGTCTTTGCAATTGCTCTTGAAGCAAGCCCAAAAATCCCATTGATCCCGAGACTCGATGATCCTGATTATTGTAACGTTACGCACGACACTCGAGCGCTGAGATATGCAACCGCCGGAGTCCGACGCCTCGCTACACTGTCAGATTTGCCATATTTTCGTGGTCGAAGGAAAGCCTCGCCGTAGGTCCCCGGGATTCGGCCGTGAAAAGGTCGCTCCTCAAAATGACGGCGGCGCGCCTCGCATCAGGTCGCCAAACCGCTCCTCTGAGAAGAAAGCCTCATTGCGGGCCTCCGGTAATGGCAAGTGCATTTTCAAAGCTCCACAAACCGTTTGGCACACGGCTCCGCCGATTTACTTTTTGCCCTTCGTCTCATAAAACGCATTTGTTGCGAACAAATAAACAACAGCGGCCGGAGTCCTTTCGTATTAGAATAATAAAACAAGGTCGCGTCGAAAGGCGAGGCCGGGGCTAAATCACCCGCTTGCAGTAAACCGTCGAGAGGAACATCTATCAGCGAGGCGCGCGGCTCTGACAGTATAATAAGCTAGCGAGAGCTGCGGTGCGTGCTGAAAACAGATGAAGAGAGAGACATTTTGGAAACAAAGAGAGTGGACATGGTGGGGGGGAGAGGGGGGGGGCAAAGCCACTGAGGAAAGTAGCTCGTCACTTTCGGGCTGACGGTGGCAGCATCTGCAAGTCTGCAAAGCAATGCACGCATTCCGTCAAAATAAAGTGCATTGTTCCAAACAACCCAGTCTTGCTGGTCGAAATTCAAAAGCATTTTAAAGGCACCGATGAGGTCAGTGATGGTGCGCTCCGTTCAGTTAGTCTCCTGTCCAATAAGGGATCAGACGCTGTCACGATTTCATACACGCAAAGTACTAGTTTGTGCACACCAAGTAAGAATTGGTGTGCGCCAAAAGGCAATTAGAGGATAGAAGACAGCGGTCCAAGATTACGGCAAGCCTTCCTGGACCGAACGCCTCTGCCGATGAGGTTTGCCATTTCGGGCCGCCAGCCTCTCGGCTCACGTTCGTTTTATGGTCATCAAAGGCAAAATGGCTTTTCATTTGACACTTCCCCAATGCCGCTGAGGACTCCCACATTTTCCCGGGCCTGATTCGAAGCTTTTTGGTGACTTTAATAGGCAATCCTTATTTTTAATTCATGCATCTCTCCCGCAAATATTACAAGTTACAACCTCAGCAGCATCCAACACTTCCTCATAAAACTTTTGCGTGGCCTCGCAACATACTAATGGCCTCGGGGCGTGTGTGTTTTGTTCAAAAGTTAAATGCCACATAACAGAGTAGACTTGCTTACACACGCGCGTGTACACACACAAACACACACACACACACACACACACACACACACACACACACACACACACACGCTTGCACACACATTGAGCATGCATGGGCTCAATGTCAATCAAGTAGGTGTCTAATTAAAAGGAACAGGGGAAAGCTGCTGGGGACAGCAATCGCTATCAGACAGCCATTTTCATATGAATGGCCTTTTTTTAATTAAACTCAAGCGCTAATAAGCCTCGGTATCCAGCCCGTGTAGCAGTTGAACAGACAAAGCGCCTGAAAGAAAACACGCGCGCGCGCGCGTTTCACTCACGCAGAATGGGGGATGAGCGCTAAAGACAGAAGGGTGAATAATGAAGAGTCCGAAAGCGGGGCCGCGCCCGCCTTTGAACCTGTTGACTTCCCTTTGTTTGGGCCGGCAGCCGTCGTTGCCGACAAAGTTTCTTTTGCGTCGACGGCGTCGAGCAACAGAGAAGCACCGACCGCCATCTCCGATGAGCTCTCCGCCCCTTTCGCGAATTCTCCCGCCCGCTGACTCGTAGCCTATCGTGACCCGCGCGAATATTGGCCGACTATAACAATAACATGGCGTGGCGATGAGCAAAATAACCGCGCGTCAAACGCTCCCGGAAGGTGGAGCGCCAGCTTGCAACAAAGGGCCCAATTTGCGCACGACATGCCTCATGACTGCCCGAGCGAGATCGCTTGCAAAGTGAGAAAGAAACCACACCGAAGCATTCTTTAAACTTGCGTAATGGAGACGCTG
Source organism: Hippocampus comes (assembly GCF_001891065.2). Classification (NCBI taxonomy): domain Eukaryota; kingdom Metazoa; phylum Chordata; class Actinopteri; order Syngnathiformes; family Syngnathidae; genus Hippocampus; species Hippocampus comes. Next base: position 30,089 of record NW_017805625.1, on the reverse strand, counting down.
CGGGCAAGTGGGCAAATTTACCATGCAAAAAATCTCCATTCCGCATGCGGCACTTCAAAGACGAACGGAGCGGCACCGCGGGGAGCCACTGGGCACGTGGAGCAGTTGGGGGGGGGGGGGTACGAACCCGGCCACGCATTATTTGTCTCCCATCGTGACAGAAATTGGCATGCAGTGTTGAAATTGAGAGCTTTATCTGATCTAGGGCAGACGAGCACTTCAGTCCACGCCGCAGAGTTCTGGGATGTCTTCGAAACAGAGGGCGTTGCCCAACGCTGCGGCGGCGGCGACTTTGTGCAAGAGCCAAACGCGGAGGAGGCCGCTGGAGACGTTTTTACCACGTACGTTTAACTCAACAGAGAGCAAAAGGTAGGACCGGGGATGAAAGGTGCCGAGGCTCAGGCGGAGGTCCTTGTTACGCGGTGGACAAGGAAAGATGGCGGGGCCACCATCAGAAAACGGCCCGACGCGCGCCGGACACCTGAGCGTGGCCACGCTGCTAGCAGCTCAGGGAAAAAGCCACAAGTGTCACACTTCCTCTTGTGCTCGTCTGATCGATGGCCCCGCCCCGATGGGGTTGAAATCGGGCGGCGTCCACTAAGAGGAGCCTCCGCCGCGGGGCGCTCTGTGTCTCTGACCGTGCATGACAGGGGATCGTCGTCATCATCATCATCATCATCATCATCATCGGGGCCATGAAACGAGGCTCTGAGCTCATGGACGACACCTGATCGCAATCATTTGTCACGTTTCGGAGGAGAACCCCGCGGTCACGCGTGAGAAAGCACCACGAGGCAGCGTCCGCTCGGCTGAATTGGAAACTGAATGGACTTGGACTTTTGAAGCCAGATAGCGAAAATCTTTTTGTCTCCAGCTGACACAGCCTCAAAAGATGCAAAGTGGAATTCCGGCATGAATTACCAAAAGACGGAATATGTCCACAAGGCAAATTCATTAGCAGAATGCAGATAGCAAAGCCTTGGATGAAAGAAGCTTCAACAAATGTGATTGTTGTTGTCGTCGTTCACACACACACACACACACACACACACACACACACACACACACACACACACACACACACACACACACGCGCTCACGGGATGGGGCGAGGCGGGGGAAGGTGGGGGGCGGGGGGCGTGTCATTTGCCTTTTGAAACAATGCCGGAGACACAGCGCAGACATGACACCCCATTGTATGGCGTTGTCATGAGCGGTAAGGCGATTGTGATGATCCCATCCTGCATTTGGGCTCCATTCACAGCGTAGCGAGATGAATACGTTGCGCCATCATCAGGGAAGCTCATTACATTGTCGAAAAGTATCAAAACGGCAAGCGCGCTTCCTTTGTTTTCGTTGTAGACGGACCCCATTTGGGTTTCACATCATGAGAAAAGCTTTTATTTCACAGCGGGATGCACAGAGCCCCTTTTGTTTCAAGGAGGGAAGAAGGTTGAATGTTTGGTGGCCTCACCCTCCCTTGCAAGAAGTGCATCAAGCCTGCGAGCCACTTGGAGTCTTTCTTCACTGGCGGGCTTTTCCACCAGGCCTTGTCTCCTCTTCAGGAGCCGAAACGCACGTCAGGGTCGGCCGAGTGACGTGACAGTTCTGGGACCTTCCGCTTCCCCCCGCTGATCAGGTCCTTGTTGGCCCCGTGTTTTCGGGTCATTGTTTGGGGATGCATTTTTTCGAGTTGGGTCACCGACCGAAGACGAGTGAGCCCGTTCCACCAGCAGCCACGACATGACCTCAGAGATGAGCCGGTGGCCAGATTCGATCGTGGCCAACGCGAGCCCCTCGCGTTTGTCAGCGGAGCCGAACGCGCGTGACCCTTCGGGCGGCTCCGTACAAAGGCGGGCGGACACGAGGCTGCGCTCGCAAAACACGAAGCGATGCCAGAGCTCAGAAACGACAGACGACAACAGCACGCCTTTCTCCCAAAGCAGCCGCGCGAAGCTGAGGTGCCGGCCACGCGCTAATTCACAATCGTTACGCTCGCCGCTTCTGCGCTTTGCAACGAGGGCCCGAACGCGAGCCTTGCGGGCCGCCGGCATCCAATCAAAGCTGTATCTGCACTTTGTCTAATGACGCCGCCAAAGTCATTTTCCCCCATTTATTCATTTGAATCCATACTCGAGCCGTGTCCTTTGCTCCGCTCTCTCTTAAGTCCCCCGATTGGAGGGAACGCAACGTCCAGGACAAATTGAAAAATCCGGCACGTATCAAAGTTTCTGCTGTGAAAACAAATCGAAATGAAATTGTCAGACTCTTTGAAGACGACGACGAAAAAAAAAAAAATCCGTATTCATTTCGGTTTGCTTAAATACACGTCGCCTGCACCCCAGCAATCACCCTGGCATTTCCTGCGAGCGCTGGCGTAACCCAAAGGCAGATCATCAAAGCACATTTCAAAAAGAAGTCCATTTGGACTTGCGCTCTTCTCTTTCAGTCCACGCAAGATAACCCAACATGAATTGCTGCCGCGTTCTTCTCTCCACCTGTCCGGTTGCTCGGAAATGGGCGAAAAATGGACACATGAAAGGGGTGTGTGTGTGTGTGTGTGTGTGTGTGTGTGTGTGTGTGTGTGTGTGCGCGCGTGTTGATGATTGTTAAGTGTGCTTGAGAGACAGCCAAGAGACAGACCCCCATATTGAGCCAAAACAAAGCAGTCTGGATGCTGTGCGCAGGCTCTGGCTGTGTGTGTGTGTGTGTGTGTGTGTGTGTGTGTGTGTGCGTGCGTGCGTGCGTGTGTGTTGAGGTGCGGCAGGGATGGGAGGTGTCAACATTTTGCCTCGGCGGCCATTTGCATACTAACCATTTTTCAATATGCAACAAAGAAAAGACAGACATGCAGCCACAAAACTCAGCTTGATGAGAGAACAATGGTGGCTTGATGCGGATTATTCGGTGGGCGCAAATGTGGATGCTTGCTCGCCCACTTTTTCAGGTCCTTTGAAAAAGTCAAATTCAACTCACGAGCGCAACTTTGTGCGACTCCATGGGCGCAAGACCACGAGGGGGTCCCGGGCTTCACGGCGCAACACGCGCGGGAGGTTGCCCAGACGCCCATCCGGCAAGTATTGGGGTGAGGGGCCATTCGTGGACAAAATTATCAAAGCCCGGAATCCGATATCAAAAGACGTCATCGAGACCTCGGCTTCCGCGGCCGCCTCGCGCATCGGTAGGCTGAGCCGACTCTCCCAAATACGTCACGGGCCACATGCCGCAGAGGCATCTCGCGGGCGTCCAATCCTTTGCCGAAGGGACGACGGGAAGAGCATGCGCGCACGCGGCTGGCAGAGGGGCCGGCGGAGCGGAGGAGCGCTGATCGGAGGGCGAATTAGAAGGCGCGAGCGCAGACACAGACGCATGATGGATGGTGGAGATACAGGCGGCGGAAGCCTGGCCTTATCTGGGCAGCGCAAGCGAGACCTGCCCGGGTGATGGGTGGCCTGTCAGCCCCTTGTTTATGGCCACCACCCATCCTTCATCCCCTGGAAGCCCCAAAAGCTCAAATCACTCCAAACTTCCTCACCAGTCCTTGTCTCGACATCAGCCATTTTTTTTTTTGTAGCTGTTGTTGTTTTGGTCTTTGACAAACACGGGCTGAGTTGCTGTCTTGGGCTGAGTTGGTGCGAGATGAACGGTCACAAACTTCCACGAGAGTTGATCCTTCTCGCCAGCGACCGGCAAAGACGACGCAGTCCACGTATTTGGAACCGCGGCGCCATGACACCCGTCAAGAAAGCGGAGAAGCGAAGGAGAGCCCGCCGAGGGGAGACGAGCCTAATTGCAAGCGTATCCCCACGAGTTGCACGCTTCCAATTAGCGGGGCGTGGGTTTATCTGTCTGCAATGGCTGATTGCTGTTTTTAATCATTTTCTTTGCTCTCCCTCTATCAGTCTTTGGCGCTCTTATCGTCTCGCCTCCGCCTCCCGCCTTACTTCTCACCCCGGCCGCGCGCGGGCGGCCGCCGCCGTTTCGACGGATTCCGATGAAGCTGCGCTCGTGCGAACGCGAGCCAGGTCCGGGTGCGCAAGCGTGCAAGTTTGGATCTGGACTTCTGTTCATATTTATGACCGTCACTGATGTCGCTGCTCCGACTCGCAATTGTTTCGGCGTCTTTCCCGATAGCCGGCAAAGTGTTTGCTACCGCCGGCCGCCTCGGCGCCGCACCACAGAAACCCGTAGCCCGGACGAATGGCCGCGGGACAGAATACAATGACGCTGTATGTCGAGACGCCAGCGTGTATGTCGAGACGCGCGGCTGGGCCACGCCGCGCTCGCCCGTCAGACTGGCCGCGGGGGTTCTTGCTCAGCGGTTTCCAGACGGCCCGCTCCGTTTGATCGCTCCAAGCCAGACCTCATTGACACGGCGCCTACGCTACGTCGTCGCGGCAGACATCGAGCAAGTGTGGCATCGGCACGCGGCCCGCGGGTCTTTCTTCCCGACGCCCGCGGTCTTGCTCCGACGAGACGCGAGAACATCCTCTTCGTGCTGATTTTGGCCATCGCTTCGGCCGGCCCAACTGTAGCCGTGGCATGGATGGACCGGCCCGGTTGTCGTGGCAATAAAGGAGAGCGGGCGTGCATCCCCTTCCATTGAGCCACGCTCTCACTCGGACAGAGACACGCAAGAAGGTGGCAGCCAAGCGCGACGCTTCCGCTCGCTCCCCTGCGGACCATTTGGATGCGTGCCGACACCCGGCGCGGCCTCCTTCTTCTCTGCTCAAGGTGCTTTTGCAAGCCGTCATCTCGCCCGGCGCCTCAGCCACAGCGGGACGCCCGGCGTGGCGATCCGGCCGGCCGAGCGGCGGGTAAGAGCGGGCTGTTGTGAGCCGCATCCTCTTGGGTGGCCAATAACTCATCTTGCGGGCAAGGATGGGCCCTTATCTCGGCGGCCCTCCGCAGGCCTGCCCGCCGGCCGCTCCGTCTTGCGAAAGGATTTTCTGCGGCCCGGCGCCTGACTTCCAGATGGGGGGGTTAAGGTGACAGAGTAGGCCTGTCACTTCAGGTTGTCTCTCTGGATTTATGTTTGGCTGTGCAGAGTAACGTCAAGGTGTGCGCACATCTGCCGTCTAACGCACGCGTTTATATCCCAGATTAATAGAAGCGAGTTGCGCCGGCTCATCTTCAAATATCTCATCTCATAAGGCCAAGTATTCGTCTCTCGTAAGTTCTTTAAACGTGTGAAGGGCATCTTTACAGTTGCATCTGAGCTTTGCCCCTCCTTCTTCCGCGTGCGCACACACACACACACACACACACACACACACACACACACACACACACACACACACACACACATATATATCTCTCCACCCTTCTATCCCGTCCACACCGCCTCTCTGTGTCATCTGGGCCTATCAATCAAAAATGTATTAAGTCCAGAGTCGGGGCCGATCAAAGGCAGAATTCCTGGGAGGAGAGCAGATAAGGCCTATCTCATTAATAAGTGCTTTAGCATGGTGGAAGCCTGCGCGCCTCGCCACACCCTGCCTGCCTCCCTTTGATATCTAATTATCCATCCGTTTCAGTCTGTCAGAGGAGCAGAGGAAAGATTCACAGTGTCATCGCGGGCAAATACGGTTGCGGGAGTGGATCGTGGGGCTGCGAAAAAAAAAAAAAATCTAGATGCGCAAAGACTGGCACGTGCAAACAAATGCAAACGAGCGACCGGGCTTCACCCTCCAGATGAGCTGTCATGGCAGGTCGAGAGCAAAATGAGCTCTTGATCCCATGTACGCCCCAACACCAGACTGCGGCTAAAAGTGGGGGAAGGCAACAGGAAGAAATGCAACCGTAGCTCACAGAACGCTTCGTGGAGCGCTGCCTCAAAGCAAATACCGGGGGAGAGGCGGAGGAATCGTGGGGAAGCCGCAGAAAGGAGGGAACTCGCAGCGGGCATTCTTTTGCCTTCTCTTCTGGGAAAGACTAGCACGGGAAGATAAGGCCGAAAAGCTCCGTCGGTGTGTTGCGGAACAATCCGGTCTGTGTCTCCTGCGCTAACTCCCTCTCGGTCTAATGGCACAACTCGGATTTCCAACGATGCCTCTTGTGATAGGGCTCATCATCCGTATCGGCGCGGTGCGGCGCTCGCATCGCTACTCCGACCGTGAAGCCGGAGCAAGCAGACTGGAGCAAAAAAAATGGACACAAACGTGGACACGACCGCATACACACATAAATAAATAAAAACAGTCCTTTCAAGAGCAAACCTTCCAACCAGTGTCATTTATTGAGACGCAGACTTCCAATTCAAAGGCGCATTAAAGGGGAGAGCTCTGCGTAGCCGTCCCAACCTCGCTCTGTAATCTCCCAGCGCAGAGCCGGGAGAGGAGACCAACACAAACCGAGGATTTAGACCAAGAACAAAAGCCAGACAAAAGGCAGACCCGAATGCTTCAGACAGACTCCAAAGTTGTCCTTTTCTATTCGACGGACGGAAGCCTTCATCTCATTCGAAGGAGACTTGCTTGAAGAGGAGAAAGGAGGCGTGTCAAAGATAGGAGTCCCAATGTTGCCAAAGAACGCTTTTCATCCGATCATAGGGCAGCCCCGTTTCAAGGGATTAAAAGAAGAACAACATACTAATTAATTTAGGAGTGAAGCGCTAACAAGTCTCAAGAGAACTGAAGGCAAAATGACTTTCTTTGACTGGCGCGTCGAAAGCCATGCTCAACAAGCCCTGAATATTCACAGACTTTCTTCGGCAGTTAGTTCGGATTTGGAACTCTCTGTGCCACCTCTCGTCTCGCTCTGACCCGCCACGAAGCTGCATATTGCAGGATCCCTCCATGGAGACGTGACACGAGACCGCAACGAGGAGGCGCCGAAAACCCGCTTCGCACTATGTTTGTGGCCATTCACCAAAAATATTGCGCATTTCTCCCAACAAAGCGGGGCGACCCCCCATTCATGTCCACTTGTCTGTTGGAGTTGAAAAACTCCGCCCATTTGTACGAGAAGTTGCTCTGTTCGGTCGGACTTGGCTGTTCACGTCTTCGGCGTGGGATGCCAAGGTACCAAAGAGAGAAAAAGACACGACGCGCTCATGGCGGCAGATGGATGGACGGAGACCTTCGCGCGTTTCACCGGCTTCTGCTTCCGAATGGCCGGACGCATCCATGACGAAGCCGCTCGAGGCACGCAAGCGTATAGCGTTAGCATTAGCATTAGCCAGACTTGTTTCGTCGTGTTTAACATGATGGTCGTTTGTGAAAAGCTGCAGCGCGCGTGCAGTTTGTCTTTCGGAACAAGGGCACAAAACAACACAAAGAAGACAGACCACGCGCGGCACAACGCCTGCCGCCTGCCACCGCGGCCGCCGAAGCTGCTCTGTCCACCCGAGGCCTCGCCGAGCCGGCGTCGCGGGGTGCCAGAGAGGACTGGCGACCCACGAGCAGATGAAAGCGAAGACGACCCGCGGGGATGAAGCTCTTCTAAGGCCTACCTGGGTGGCACGGACTGCGGCCCCACGTCGACGGGGTCTGCTTGTGATTTAGTCGGGCGGAGTTTTCCCTGGCTTTCTTTTCTGTTCCCGGGATACGTCGGCTAACGTGGTTTGGAAGGGGTGACGGCGAGGTCAGGGGCGGGGGGGTGCCCTGAGGAGGAATCCTGGGGAGGGACAGTGGAGCGGTAGTCCAGGGAGGGAGGGGGAACCCCTCTGGGACCGCCGACCCCTCCCCAATGCAAAATAAACAAACAGAGTGGTCCTCTGATCTAATCTGGCCAAAGTAAAACCCTCCAAACACAGCGGCCAAAGCAGCGACTACGCCCACTGGACAGTGGACTGTCTCGGGTCCCAAAAAGAAAAAAAAAAAATGGAGAGGCAACAACATGGAGCCACTTGACGGATTGCGCTCGGCCTTGAAACTCGGCGCTTTGACGTGCCTTTCGGAAAAGGGCTGCCCGATTTTTTTTGAGCCCAGATCTACTTTTCGAGCAAGCGACCTCCCGCGATGGACCCGTGACCGCACGTGCGCGCGTACGCATGCCATGATGAGCGACGGCCATCACGGCCCCTAACGTGGACCTAACAGAGAAATCAAGTCGATACAAGATAACAATCGCAGACTACTGAGCGCTCACCACTTCCGGCCATGCGGATCGTGCGCCACCGTTGGTTCGAGGTGACCTGCTTTTTGATTTGATGTTATTTAAAAAAAAAAAAAAAAATCGATGTACTTTTGAGTGAAAGTGAAACGGAGAGGACGCTTAGGGTGCAGTGTGCACAAAGACAAAAAGATTTCATTTTAATAACCCGCATACAGACACACAAATTATGCACCCCGCCCCCCTTCCCATTTCCCGCGACCCCACCCCCTCGCGAGCTACCGGTCCATCGCGACCAACTGGTTGGGCAGACCCGGTGTCGATGAATGTTTCCAGATGAGACGAAAACTACTGCTGTAAACTCCGAACAGATTCATTAACTGAGGTCAGTCGTGTTTGTTTGTGTAACACAGAGGAACAGAGCCAGGCTTCTCACCCCGAAACATTCCATCTGTGTGTGTGTGTGTGTGTGTGTGTGTGTGTGTGTGTGTGTGTGTGTGTGTGTGTGTGTGTGTGTGTTGCACAGCATTTTGGGCGGCTGGGACATCAGACAAAAGTCGACTAAGTGGCATCACCGCACGATGCCGAACAATTGGCCTTCTCATGGCGGCGCCACCTTCTGGCGGCTGACCGACGAGCGAGACGACGAGGGTGAGATTAGAGGCATCGGGGTCACGCTCAGGTTATCACAACCACTGCACAACTAAACCAAAACAGATGGAGAACATATTCCCGCAGCACGACTCAACTACGCGGCCTGTCGGCCCGCTATCTTCGGGCTCGCTATTCCGCTTCACTGGGCTGGAAGAATGTCAGATTGAGCTCCGATTTGGAAATCCGGGTCGCATTGCTTTCACAGCCGTTGTGACGATCACCTGACACGTACGTGCAAATGTACAAAAAGAAACCAAACGGCAAAATATCTTTCGCCGAGTGTTTTTTTTTTTTGTGGGGGTGGAGGTGGGGGGGGGGCACATTCAAATATTCGACATGCACATGCCCAAGAGTCACATAACAAGCCACTCAGCAGTATTCCCAAAACAAAAAAAAAATTGCACTCACTTTGCAAAAACTTGCTTGCAGCTGAAACGAAAAACCCAAAAAGGAAACCAATGTTCAAATAGGAACGGGTAACATGCAAACCCAAGATGCCGCCAAATAATCCACAGCAGGGGGGGGCCCCGTGAGCACCGGGTGGCTCCCCAAAGTCCGGGTCAGCAGCCCCCCGGGCCCGTTCTAAAAATAGCTCACAAGGGACGGAACATTGTGATTTGGCGGAATGTCTCCGAAGAAAGCGCGGGGAGACGGCAACGCTGGGAGAGCGTCGCACGTTGGCCTTGTCCGTTTCCGAATCGTGTGAGAAATCACAAACCTCGATCGGTGCCCTAAATGGATGGAAAGGCACCCGTAGCGCGCCGGCAGCCCCTGGCCTGGCATTCATCAGTACGCCATCGGGAGCTCTCCGTTTGGAAAAGTTTCGGCTCATGCGCAACGCTCCCGTCCGTCACCAGCGTGTCCGTGCTTTGCCTGACTGCTTGCGTCTAGTCTTAGATGACGTCGTTGTCGTCGTCCTCCCCTGCTCGTCTGGTTGAAGGAACGGCTTCTTTTGCTCGGGAGCCTGAAATGACAAGTTGACGAGCGGCGGCGCGGCACGAGGACATGAGATGCTCATTGAGCCGGAAAAACAAACAAAGCGAGCGACAAGCAAACAAACAGAGTGCAAGCGATGCGCTGGTGGAAATACGGACGGCGTCTTATCACAGACGCTAATTGTTTCCGTGTGGGAAGGGAAAGGAAGGCCAGGCGGCGGGGGGGGGGGGCGCTCCAGAGAGGGGAAGAGGAACTTGAGAATATCCCGCATGTGCCTTTGGCCCGCGCCTGACTTCAGAGCTAAGCCCTCTCTCAAGAGAGGGTCAACACCGGGTTCAACTTTTCACCTCGGCCGCACCGGAGAAGACGCGAAATACCCGGGATTATGCTGCGGCCCGCTGCAATATTGTCTGGCCCGCCGCTTTGTTCGGGAGGACGCGCCGCTTTCAACACACTCGAGAGTGCCTTTGCGTCCAGGCAAATCGGCCATCTGCCTCAATGACGTTCTATTTTTGAAAACGACCGTTTTTGAGCGCAAACGGTGATGCGCCCTGCGATGGGCTGGCATCCGGTTCAGGGTGCCCCACGCCTACTGACCGAAGACGGCCGGGAAAGACGGCCGGGAAAGATGGCGGCACGCCCGCGACCCTCCTGTGGAGAAGCGCTTCGGCTCATGGACGGACGCACGGGTGGATGATCACACCGAGCAACAACTTGCTGTTCAATTTTCCGAGGTGCGCGGGGGCAGGTGCGTGCCGGCACTCGGGCGTCAACGCGCAGCCAGGCCGCCGGCCAGCTGGCGTCGGAGGCCGCGCCGCACGCACACGACGGCCCACTCGGCGCTCTGTGTCACGCGGTAGCAGCAGCAATCGGCCGGGAAACTTTGAGCGCTTCTCTTTCCGCGTCGCTCATCCCGATGAAGGCAAACGCGGCTCTGAACGGCAGTTTGCGAACACGACACGTTTGGCTGTTGCTCCAGCCGCCGAAATTCACACGCCGCTCTGTCATTTCACCTGGGGGGGCTAACGGATCAATCGAATCAGGACACATCTACTATTCATGAACGTTATTCGAGGCGGTGAATCATTCCATTTCATATTAACACTGAACATGGTGTCAAAGAAAAATAATTACAAACCGAATAATATACTGGACGAATGGGATTAGGAATGGACAGATTATCGGATGGGCCGACATTTGACATTTCAATTAACGCAAATGGGCAGCGAGAGGGAGGGGGGGGGGCGCCAGCTGATACAAGATCATCTTGGAATTGGGTAAACCTCGGGGAAATATTGTTTCCTTTCAATCTCCAGTTGACTTTCTGCTGAGCCCGGGACTCTCAGCGTTTTGTTTTGGTGACAATGAAAACAAAGTGAAGTTAAAACGTTTCCATTTCAGTTCTACCGACATTTCGGACATCCGTATTTACTGCAGAAATTTTTCGGGAACCATCGGGATTTCTGTGTGAATGTTTTCATATTTTTCAATTTTAAAACAAAAATGTCTATTGTCGAAGCCCAAAATAAAAAAATAAAAAAAAACTTGGGAAAAAAAACAGTTGAATAAAAAATGTTGAAAGGCATTTTCAACAAGCTGCAAATGAATACCGGCTGCAAATATCGCTTTCCAGCCACCTCGACCACTACTAATTGCCATCGGCACTTAAAAAAAAAAAAAAAAAAACCCAAACAAACCAAAAACGAAAATCGATGTGGCTCTAAACGCTATAATGGAAAGGATGCCAGTTGGCTTCCAGTTAACTTGTCTCAAAATTCATTGATTTTCTCCAAGAATTTTAATAGGTATGGTTGAAATTCTCCCCACAATTCACGTAATGGCTCGAGCGCAACAAAACAATGCAATGATTGCGTGATCGTGTTCATTCGGCGTGCCAAACGAATGAAGTTGATATGCGGTTGACGGTTGTGACCTCCGACGCAAGGGACAGACCTTACGCGGCTCTCTGCCGCCCTCTGCTGGAAAGACAGGAGACGTTCGTTTTAACGTCTCCTCACCTTCCTTCGGCCCGGACCACTTTTTTTTCCTTTTTTTTTTTCCAAAGCTTCCTCCAACCCCGGCTGACCTAATGTTTCTAACCTTAGGGGGGATCAGGGGGATGAACAGCGGAGATGTTAATGTCAGCCATGTGTGAAGAAGTCGCTCGAGCATTTTCAGCAAATACAGTGGGGCCCTCTCAAAGTATTGCCGACACCCTGAGCCATGCACATCTGGCGTTAATCACTAACACACACACACACACACACACACACACACACACACACACACACACACACACACACACAGAGAGACAGGCAAACACTGTGCAAAGATCCCCTTCAGAAAATCCCTCTCAACTCCTGAACTTATAACTTGACTAGGGTCAGCACACTTGCTCTGGATCTCGTCACACCACAGCAAAGTCATCAGAGCTGCAAGGTCGATACAGCACTGGTGGTTGCACACGCGTGCAGTGGGAGAGAAGATACTCGCTCCATTAGAAACAATCCAAAAGTTGAGCTAGCACGCAGTTGACGACCACAGCGTGTTAGGCGCTAGCCTCCTATCTCCCAGAAAAAGAACAGAGCAGTATTTATCAAGTCCACCCGTCGACGACTCGTTGTCACTCAGGCTGCAGGTAGGCCGGAGCGCTCGGACATTCTAATCGTTAGTCCACCCTGCTGTCGGATATCAAATCAAGTCAAGTAAAATTGGGGATCTGGACTGCAAGATTGAAACTCCAATTTCATCCCAAAGGAGCCGTTGAGTTTCTTCTCGACTTTCGGAGCCTGAAGGGCCACCGCGGCGTCTCCGTTTGACAGCAAGTTTGTTTGCGTGCCACTTCTCTCGTTCACTGTCTCTAACTGAAAGTCCACCGTGGCGCCCACCGCCAAACCTGAATGGCCTCCGTTTTTGGAGGTCATTTGAAGTTGAGGCCAAACTTTCTGGAAATATTTGCCTCAAAGAAAACTTGGAATTTGAGCAGATAGCACGCGCAAGAATCGAGGCTTCGGCCCAGTGAGAAGAAGCAATGGTTTTCGAGGTTGCAATTTTCGAAGTTTTTTTTTTAGACAGACACACGTGACAGACGTGACACAAAATGTCGCCATTTTCGAAACCGTCATTACAGTACGATAAAAACAAACAAACTGCAGATAGCCGCACGAAACCGTCCCACATACGTCACCTGGAGTATTTCAGAGTCGATACTGATAACGTGTCACAAACTTGGAGAGTAAAGAATAAAAGGCATCAGACTCACCAGAGATGCTGATAATTGTGCACCTTTGCCCCAGACATGCTCTGCTCTTGTTGAACTTGGCTTGCTCGCTTTTTCAACTCATGTTGACTTTATTGTGGTCCAGGACGCTGACCCGGTGAGGCGCATTTCAAATGTGATTGATGAAAGAAGCAGCCGACACCATGCACAGCGCTACACCGGGGCGGGGGGGGGGGGGTGTAGGGCAGACGACAACCGTCAGAGATCTGTCTCGCCCCCCTTCAGCCAGGCCCCAGCAATTTATGGACTGACTTCGGGTTTTGAACTTCACAAATAGGCAGTCCATTCCAAAACAATTGGCGTTTCTGTGTTTGTGCCGCAGCTGCGTCCCACTTCGCGTGCGTTTGTTTGTGAGGGCGGGGAGGGGCGGGGTCACTAAATTGCGGATTGAGGGGCGCGTTCGGAAATAATTCCCGCGCACGCACTGATTCACTTGGACTGTTCGGGAACTTGGAGCTTTGACCAGATTTGTCGTTCGGCTCTTTTCAGACTGCACCAAAAACGGCGACGTGCACTCGGCGCTCCCGATGAGGGACACCGAGTGCGCTCGAACCCCTTCGACACCCCCCACCCCCTCTGATTCGCGTACAGGACTGGCGTCCGAGTGATTTTCTGACCACCCCTGAGGTTTGAGTTCGCTTCAAGTGCTCGCTTTGTTATAAGGGAAAATAAACAACTTCCAGTCTCCCGGAGGCTAAAGATGAATTGGGCAATTGGAGAAAATGAGCCCGGCCCAACTCCTGGAAGGACACCAGCCGCAGCTCGTAAATGCGGAGGCTTCAAAATAGAGTGCAACAATTTAGGATTCTCTAATAACAAACCGGGGGGCAGAGGGGAACATTTTGGGCATTTCTATCACACTGAGCATGTCCGAGTGCTGCATGTTTCAGTACTTTTTGCACAACTTACTGTTTTATGGAGTGCGGCCGCACGAGCGTGTCGCTTACTGTGCCTGCGTCCTAGATTGAGAATGGTTGCGCAGTTGACAAGTATCCCGGATTTGAAGAATTTTGGTTGGTCCGGCGTTTCATCCTCTGTGCGAGTGAGTGACAACGGCTTCATTTTGTTGGATTGCTTGCTCGGATCATATCGTGAAAAATAAATCAAGCCCAAACCATTGCAAATTTTATTTGATCAGAGGCCCCTCTTATCACAAACAGAATGAGAAGGTTTGGTGTCTAAGCAGTTTTAAAGAGGCCGGAAACGATGTAGTCTGAGGCCTCCCCGTCAATGAGGCCTGTCCCGTTCCGATGGATGAACCAGCAGGGCACGTTCTCGCCGTTCTTCACGTCGCTTCGGAAGTCTCTTTGCCAGCCCCTGCGAGGAGCGGGAAAATGCCGCACTGAACAAAGGCCGAAAAGGGCAGCGCTCGTTTTCCGACGCCCGGCCGGGTCTGACCTGGTCACGTTCAGCTCTCGTCCCTTCACGTGCATGGTGGCGTCGGGTTTCTCCGGGACTTCTCCCGGACGCAAGTTGGAGACCGTGTACTCAATCCCGTGGTAGAATTGACCTGGAAAGGCAACCGCCAATCATTTGGAGGACTGTCTCGTCGCAAGCTTTCGGTGCTTCTTCCTGTCACTTTTGGGGTATAGCTTAGGCGAGGAACTGTTCCTACCCCCCCTACCCCCCTCCATCTGTCTAAATCCAAGGCCAAATCCATTCATCTTTCCAGTGCTTGTCCCCAATTGGATGACAGGTGAGTCGCAGGGCACCTCACACTGCCGGACACTTGACGTGCACGCTTTGGCAACGTGCACGGGAGGAAGCCTGAGCGGAAGACACCCGAGTGCACGGAGCGGAACGGATAAACTGCACGCACAGTAAGTTCCGACGAACTGCCCTGGCCAACGACGGCACATTTCAAATGGGATTTTGGTTGGGAACAAAAGCCAACCGTGAAAAAAGTCCAATCGTGGGGGCCCGTAACTCTCGCTATTGCCCAATTTGTTGCAGAGGAAAAGAAATGGGCTCATTTTGTCATCGCGGTGGCAGAGTGCAGCGGAGCGTGCGGTGAGCAAAAGGGGGAGCGGGAGCAGAGCAAAAAGCGCCCGCCTTCGTCCGAATGGAAACCAAGGTGGATCGTCACGGCGGCAGAACGGACACCGTGACGATCACGTCATTTCCATCGAATGGCTCCACCTCTCGATGGGGGCGGTGGACTCGATGAGCGCGCGCGGTGCTCTACCTAGCAGACCGTGCACAGAAGGCGACAGCAGGTGGGTGTCCAGCGTGTAGAAGCCCAAATAATCCCGGTGGTACGGGTGCTTCTTCCACACTTTGTGCAGCAGGATCACAAACTTGACAGAATCTTTGAGGGTGACTGTCAGGCTGCGGTCTTTGGTCAAGAGAATGTCCATCCTAGGGAGACAAGGAGAGACGGCTACAGTCGAGAGAAGGGGCATGGTGACAGACGTGTGCGCGTGTGTGTTTTGTCATTCATGTCAGCACGTGTCACACGCACACACGCTGGTAGCGGAGCAATGTGTGGTACAGGCCAAAAGCAGGTCATCCACCCAGTGGGGAAAAAAGGGTATCAATGGAAGGAAAGGCACAAAGAGGATATCGGTTGCGTGTGGGGAAAAAAACAAAATGGAACGAGACGGCAAAGCTTTCGTTGCTGCGCTTGCGCGATTGAGATGAGGACGCCCGAGGCACTTTGCACTCGGGCGCACAAGCACTCACCCGTCTCCTTTGATGGAAGTTGTGTTGGACCACCGCAACTTGAGCCGAGAGTCGTCTTGGAAGACCGAGATGCCGTTGGTGCTGACCTCCATTTTCACCCCTAAATTTCGGTGAATGATGCCAAAGCGCCAAAAGTAGGTGTAGATTTTCCCGTCGGCGGGGATTTGCTTGTCTCCTATGATCTGGCCGTTCACCAAAATCCCTGAGGAAAGCGGAGACAAGGGCCCGTTGGCGTGGGGCCGCGGGCATCGGGACAAAGTTCAGGGTCACGACGGTCACGTAGTGTGGGACAGACTTCATCTGCATCGGGAACCGGATTTGTCCACCCGGGATGTTCACCCGCGCTTGCTCTGACCTGACTTGGTGTCTTTCACCAGAGTGAAAATAGTTCCCGGCTTGTCATTGATGTTGAAGCAGAGGGCGTCGTCTTTGTTTGGGAGCTCGATCATGAAATGGGGATCTCCGTCCACTGCAAAACCAACCCCAAAAACTCATGCCATTGATCAAATGGGAACCCCTTTGACAAAAATGGAGAGTACTTACCAAAATATGAGGGTGGAGCGGGGGCATTATAGGATGGAACGGGGACATTAGAGGATGGAATGGGGGCATTATAGGAAGGGAACGTTTGACGATGATGATAACGTGCTAAGGTACAGCCCAGGAAACAAAAACGGTACACCGGTTACATGCATCCATTTTCATTTTCTTCACAAACACGCAGCATTGAAGTATGCAATTTGGGAAGGGAGAAAAGAAAAACAAAGGTCTTACAGTTTCGTTCTGCTTGTTGTCTTTCCTCTGTGGGAGACAAAAGAGGAGAGCAAATCAATTGGGGAAACCTTGAGCGGCGCTTTCAGTGGATCTAACGATCGAAACCTCTTTCAATGAGCTCAAGAGATTTGTTGGGAAAAAGACATCACGAAATAACGAAGCCTCCGCGTCTTACCCTCAGTCAGTTTGTCAGCGATGAGGGGGCTGTCTGGTCCCTTCTCGGTCTCAGGCTTGGTGACCACCATGGAGGTGAGAGGGGTGACAAAACTGTAGCGCAGGGACATGTCCAAGGCCTTGGCCGTGGCATTGACTTTCTCATCCGAGCTACCGCTCTTGCTGGAAGAAAGAACATGTGGAGGGGGCTTTCCTGCCAGGTTCCAAGATGCCGTCGGGAGTTTTTCACGACATCCTCCTCGCTAATGACAGCGGAGACTACGCGTGCCCTTTTGGGGGACCTGACCTGACTGCAGCGACACCGTATGTGTCGCTGCAGTCAGGTCAGGTCCCCCAAAAGAAAGGGCACTTTCTCGTCAGAGCACTTTTGTCCTCTCTGGAGGAAATCAAAGCCTGTCTGGAAGTCGACTTTGCCAATTTGGCCAAAAGAAAGCAGAAGAGCGAATTGACTGACCGCTTCTCCAGTAGCTGCTGGATGGTCAGGTAAGCCCACAGACGCTCTGTGAAATCCCCAAAAATGTACTTTTCATCTGGGTAAGTCGTGGCCCAATCCAGAGCGGCGCTCTTGCCCTGCACCTGGAAGTTGTCCTCAAACTGGAGGGAGGGAAAACAATTAGAGGAAGCGCTAACTGCCGCGGACCACAGTGAAATACGTAATATGGGGCGGCGAACCCGAGCCAGTTCCCTTCGTCAGCCTGCGAGGGTGCGTACGGCTACGGCATTCAAAAAAAGTTAGGCGAGGTCTCACCCCCTGGCCGACCACTTCCACCAGGAAGTTGTCCAAGTTATTGTCCGCCAGCCGACCGGCCACCACAATCTCTGAGCCGTTAAACAACTGGCTGAAGTGGTTGGAGGTCAGTAAGTCCACTGCGTTGTCGGGGTAACGTAAATCCACTTCGGAAAGCAGCGGGCTGGACACCTCTTCGTAGAAACCCTGCAACGAATTCATCCACGTGCTTATTTGTCCGCCCCGGGGGGCAGCCGATGTCTATGATTACACGCTATTATTATTTCAACACAACCAAATCAGATGTTAACATGTGTCTGTTCATGCTTGTAGTTACGAGAGCCCTCGAGATGCCGCTTTTCGTGTTAGCCTCGTTGCTCCGATTCCCTCTCTGCCATGCTGCCTGCCCTATGGTGTTCCACAGGGTTCTATTTCAGACCCCCATTGGTTTCACTGAATTTTCCGGCCCCAGACTCCATCTTAGGAAAACATAATACTTGCTTTCTCTACTGCGCGGATGACAGTCGGGTCTCTGTCCCGCTGAGGAAAAAAGGGATGGGTTCTCCTAAAGACCACTTTGGGAAATCAAAGCGTGTATGTCACAGATTTTCTGAATTGTCCACGAAACCAAACGCAAGTTATGGCGTCTGCGGCCATTGGCCCAAGAGGGAGCACATCGCCCTGATTCTGGCTTCCCTTTGCCGGCTCCCACTCCTCCGATTTTCGAGTCCGTTTTAAGAAAGCTCCATTTTTTTTTCAAATCTTGCAATGGCCTGGCCCCAGCTTAGCTCCCTGAGCTCCTCCGCCCCTGACGCCCCCGCCCGGTGCCTCAGGTCTGCGGACCGCTATTAGAAGTTGTGAGAACTACGCGGGGCCTCAGAGGGGTGGAGCCTTCTCCGTCGCCGCTCCTTCCCTCTGGAATAACCTTCCGTTAAATGCGAGGCAAGCCCCCTCGCTGTGCGTTTTTCTAAGTCGTTTGAAGACCCCTCTTTGTTCCTTGTCTTTTGACCCCAGATGAGACTGACACGGATCTTTTGTCTGCATGCGTGCGCGCGTATGGATGGATGGATGGAGAGAGTGGCATTATACGGTATGGTGGCCACCTTCAGCTGAAGAGTTGCATCTGAGCCCTCAAAGATTCTGCGAGCCAATCCCTTGTTTTTTTGACTCAGCACATTCAAGAAGCTGTAGTCCACATCATTTCCAAATCCAAGAGAGAAAAGTGTCATGTTGCCAGCATTGGCAGAGGCCATATTCTCCTGGATCCTTTTCGGATCGGTCTCACCTGCGGAAAACAGAAGCGCGCCCAGATTTTATCGAAGCTGGAAACGACGTCGGGAGAGTCCGCCCATCGGGAGACGAAAAGCCGCGCGCACTCACCGTGATTGGGCATGCCGTCAGTGAGTAAAAGGATCATATTGATGCTTCTCTCCGGGATCCTCTTCTCTGCTCTGTCCGTCAGCAGCATGTTGACACCTTTTAACAATGCACCATTGATGTTGGTGCCTGGAAAGACAACAGACGATCAGGGAAGCCTTTGCGGGTCCATCATCAATCGTGGCTCTTCCGTTCCGTACCCCCTGAGGCGTACAACCCCTTGACGTATTCCGTGGCCTCAGTCACATTCTCCTTTGTCGCTTTGGTCAGCGTTTCCTTCCACCAAATGATTTCGTCATCAAACGGGACGATGGCAAAATAGTCGTCCTCTTTCAGATCTTGAAGGATGGCTACCATTGCCTCCCGGGTCTGGAAAGAAAACATTTGCGCATCGCATGCAGAAAGCAAAACCCCCTCAATCCATGTTTGTTTGTTTGTTTTTGTTTTTTTTTCTGTTCCCTGCGCTGTCTGCGGTCGTTCTCACTCGAATCCATCTCCCGCGTGGTGTTCTCTTTTTCAAAAGAATGGAAGCGGGACTACAACCTGTTGGGATGTAGACCGGGGAGCGCATTTTAAAGACACGTCTCAGTAGCATGCCTGCGGGGGAAGAGAACACCGGGGGCTGGCTGGCTCGCTCACCGGGGGTCCAGATTGTAAGCCCATCCAGCGGTCCAATATTTCATCCAACTTTTGCGTGTGCCGTTTGATTCCGCCTGCCGCAGTATAATCTGATCATCATTGATATTTTTCAGCAATGCTAACATAATAATAGCAACAAAAACAACAATGCAATACAAATAGCTTGGTCGCAATTGGCGTGGTCCATTCCTCAAAATGTTCCACACAATCCTGACAATGTGTTTCTTGTTTCCATTCGAATCGTCCTCTTTTTTATTCCTTTTTTTTACGTACGTGTGCCAGTATTTGACTGAGACAGCTCATGCAAAGTGACACAAATGTTCCGACAATCCCTTACCTGGTGCATTTTATTTCCAGACATTGAGCCGCTCCGATCAATCACAAAAACGACATTTGTTGGGACTCTTGACAGGCCGGGCGGGGCAAAGAAGTGCACAAAGTATCCGTTGACAATCTGGAGGGGGAGGGGGGCAGAAGAGGTCCGTAAGTCCAATGACAAGCACGCTGTGGCAAGCCAAACAATCCCTTAAAAAGAAGTTCACAGATGACCTGAATGTCCCCGAGGCTCGAGGTGCGTTTCACATCGTACATGATGACGAAATCTCCATCGATCAGTGTTCCATCACAGCCTGGACATTTTCTCTGCTGATCCAGACTGGGCGAGAAGGCAATGTGTGCCTAAAAGTAGGAGCAAACCTAGAGATCAACCAACTCGAAAATGACAAGCGGTGAGGAACGCGTCCCTCTGAGGCTCGTTCCCATTGAGAGTTTGCGATATTGATCGTCACCAAGGCCGCGCTACGCCGCGTGATTAAAAACAAACACGTGGACTTGGATAGTTTCAGATCGGAATCGGGCCTCTGTCAAAGGCGGATACAAATCTGATATGTAGCAGATAGCCGCCAAGCCAGCGCAATGTCACATAAACTACGTCGAGGAAAGCTTGACGTCTTACAAATACCGTGTATGGTGATGTAAAAAGAAAAATCCGATTTTGAGGGTCGCAAAACGTACCTTCTTCTCGGTGACAGTTTTTTCCACCAGGGGGAGCAGCTCATTGGAGAGGAACGTGGCATGGGTCTCGACGTAAGCGATGCCTTGAGGCTCGTAGATGTTTGCGACGATCTGATTCAAAGACGTAAAGCAATTGTCACGCTTGATTCGGCAGCGGTTGCGGGGATCGGTCAAGGAAGATGCGCTGACCTGAAACTCCTGGACAAGTTGTTTGGGTTTCACCCGGGTCAGGATCTCATACTGGCCCAATTTCCGCTGAAGCAGCTCCTCGTGGGTCAAAACGAAAGTCACGTTACTTTCGGCCGCGATGTTGACCGACACCGAAAATGTCTCCATCTTCCTGCCGGAAGCCCTGCGTCGGAGCACCACATCAGTCGCGGGCGACGTGATCCGGGAAAACCTTTCGTTTGCCCTCGCCGACTTACTTGACCAGCCCGGCCGTCTGTCCTGAGGAAACGGCCTTTTCATACTGTTTCTTGGCTGTCTCTTTCTCCTTCACCTCTCCCACGTACACTTGGCCATCGATTTCCCTGAGAAAGGTGAAGAAAGCGTCAGACCGAAGCGCCCCGGCTCGCAACGGACATGAAGTGCGTTCCTGGTCACGTAATAGGAAAGCAAGGCTTTGGGGGGGTTTGGCGCCGTGTGCCGAACCATGACCGACGACCCAGGGTCCGTACCGCACCCCGATTTTAGGCTTGCCACGACACCCCGACCGATCAAACATTTCCCCGGTCGACCACGGCTCCCCTGAAAAGGAGGCGGGGGGTTTCCACCGGATCGACGCGGGGTTTGACACGGCTCCTCTGAGATAGCGTCATAAGGGCCGTACATGGAGAAGTTGGTGATGAAGGCCGTTTTGGGGAGCTCCACTTCAAAGAAAATTTCCTGCGAGACGTTGGCTTTGTTCAGAGCCGTGGAGGTCATGACGGTGTGAGCGAAACGAGACGTCACGGCGCAGTCCACTTTCACGCTGAGCACCTCCGCCTGAGATGGAGAAATGATCACATCGGGGACAGAAATACTCTTTCAACGAGATCCGTACGCATCGGGACAATACAGCGGATGAACCCAAGCGGATCCTTTGCTCACCCTGACAGGCTGCGTACTTCTTTTCTGGAAGGAAAAAAAAAATGTGACGGTTTGAGAACCAATGGTCAATGGTGCACACGTGAATTGCAAAAGGTTTCCAAGCTCTGAAGCGCTCAAATGCCGCTGAAGCTCCGACCGGTACAAGACCAGGCGGCAGTCTCGCCATCTTCCCTCGACAACTGTTGAGGACATGCGCTCAATTTGTCCTCATCACTAACAGATTTCACTGGATTCATTGGGACTTTTTTTTGGAAAGAAAATATATATCTATATAGACGTACATACAGACATACAAATCAAGCCCAAACACAACATGTTTTTGTCATCATTTCAGTTCAGGTCTGTGGTAGGCTAGTCATTCACTTTCTGCCACCCGGGAGTGCCAAAGCACTTACTTTTGTCCAAACATTGTAAATTCTTGTTTTACGTATGAAACTGACCATCCTTGAGCAAGCCTTCCTTTCCACTATTTTGAACGACAAAGACTTGCGATTGTTTGCCTACTTAGCTTCTGAACGTGTTCAGTTTCGGCCGAGTTACACTTTCGGAGTTAGGCTCTTGATGTCTGCGCTCTCGGGTCACTTAGCGGTACCCGCAGATCAAAGCGAACACGGTGAAACAGCATGTAGCTGCGATACTGCACACGTATGAAATAAGCTGCCAACAGAAGTGAAGCCGGGCCCAAGTGGAAAGCTTCAAAGCTATTCTTTTTTTTTTCTGATGTGTGTGACTGAGATATTTTGAAGGATTTTGAAAATGACTCTTTTTTTTGCACTCTATGTATGTTCTTCTCGTAAAATGAGTCAACCTGCTTTTATTTCAGTACTTTGTTTGCAAATGTCTTTCGAACACAACCCAGTGCTATGTTTTTGTTGATTTGAAATGTTTTACCCCCCACCCCAAAAAAATGCAGCAGAATCACAAACGACTCACTGTAAGCTCGGTTAAACTACTTAGTCAATGTACCACTCTGCACTAATTTCTGCCAAATACCTGCAACAGCCTGGCAGAATGTCTTGCCTCCTACAAAAACAAACACAGCGGACAAACACGGAGGATAGAAATCAGAAAACATTGCTGATGAACTGAGCAAGGTGGAAAAATTACTCAAATCGGTCAGAAGTCCGAACGTTACCTCGGCGCCTCCATCCGGCCCGGGGATGACCAAAGCGCCCTGAGCCGCGCCGGGCAGCCGCAGGCAGGCGCCGCCCCACAGTAGCAGCAGCAGTCCGACAGTTCGTGTTCCAGACATGACCAAAGCTCAACTGAACACCGGAGCGCTTCACCGGTGAGATTGGGGGCTCTGGCCAAGGGGAGGGACAGAGTGCTGACCAATTAACTCATACCCACGGCGCGGGAGGCCGGAAGACAGACATACGGGTGCCTGGGAAAAAAAAAAAAATTAATCAAACTGCTGAGCATTTACTCGACTCCACCGCCAAATGCTTTTTGCCGACGGGACGGTGGATTCCCAATGAAACCACATTGCTGTTTTTTTTCTGGACGCGCACATTTGCTGTGCTAGGTGTGTTGAATGTCTTTTGCTCGCTTATCCAGCTAGGTAGAAATCCAGCTTCTTTCATCTTCGGCAGCTGGCGAAAGTAAAATCTCTCCTTTCTCATGAGCACTTTGAAACAATCATTCATGCCTTCGTCACATCCCGGCTGGATGACTGTCATGCGTTTGACTTTGGAGTCGGCCAATCCTCCACGTAGCGTCTCCAGTTGGTCCAGAATGCTGCTGCTCGCCTCTTGACTGGTACTCGTAAGAGGGAGCACATCACTCCGACTTGGGCATCCCTTCACTGGCTCTGCATACATTTTAGAGTTCTTTTGAAGATTCTCTGATTTGTTTTCAAATCTTGAAATGGCGTGGCGGAGCTCCTCCACCTCAACACACCTGCCCGGTCGGTGCCTCTTTACCTTTGCCGCCTACTTCAGACAAACAACATTTCTGAAAAGAGACAGATGCACTTAGCAACCTACGTTGTTCCCGACACCCCCCCTTCCTCCCCAAAGTGTGCATTTGGAGTTTGCGTCCGGCGGAAGGCTCGATCCGTCCAAGTCCACAATATGAGAATATCTTGAGTCAATGAGTGATATTTCTGACAGCAATAAGGGGGGAAAAAAACACACGAGTTTTAAGAATCGGCAGCATTTTTTTTATTGGGTCATCTAGAAAAAAGTATGAACAGAAAACAAGTCGTCACTTCTCAGCATTGAGTGGAAGGGCAACAGTCTGTCACATTTCATGTCGTGTGCTTTATTGTCCCCACAGGGAAATTCATCACGGACACTCGACCAGTTCTGCAGTTTGCAGTCGGCAGCATTATACAAGAAACAAGTTGCACCCACATCGGGAAAAAAAAAAAGCACGATGCCGGGGTAAGTGGACAATTTCAGTCGAGTGCAAATTAGCCTCCATACAGTATTTGCCTTGATGATCCTAATAGATGGAGAAACAGGAAGACCGTTGGAAACGGTTGAGCCTGCTCAGAGAATCTCCGGCCAGAAGGCAGAAGCCCACACTCATGCCAGTTGGGTCAGACGGCATTTTTCGTGCCTGTCTCATCATGGATTGGGATGATTGCTAAGGGCCAGGGTTTTCAGGGCATGTGGATTCATCAGAGTCCTCGGATGGACAGATCGGTTGCGATTGCGTACGTTATCGTAGTGTTCTCTCCAGAAGGCCGCGCACATTTGACTCATTCGCCAAGGTTGAGACCTTGTGCAAATTGCAAAGTACAACTCTTTGAATAAACCCACGCTGTGTCAACACCGACTCCCTTTTGGACTTACTCCCACAAGTTCTGAGAAATGG
>NW_017805625.1:0-5858 GCF_001891065.2 Hippocampus comes | reverse complement strand
TTGGAAAAGCAGCGACTTGACTGTACGGCGCATTCTCTGAACCGAATCCTGCAAACGAGGCGCTACTTGTTGAACACGCTGGCTCCCGGGCCTTTGGCGGCGGGCTTGTCCAGGGACGTCTCGGCCCCTGTCCTGACGTTGCTAAACACCGATGGCGCAACTTTGCCCATGCGCTCTGAAACAAGAAAAGAGCAACAGATATCGAAGTGAGAGAGTCAAGCAAAAGCCGGCGAAACGGCATTGTCCTCCAATGTGCCCCTTCGACCTTGAGCTCACAACGCGTGTCCGCGCAATAACAGGCTGGACATATCTTGCAACGGTGCCAAGTGCCACTTTTTTGGTACTTGTCGGGCCCGCCGTTCGGAACACCTTACGCGTGTCTAACATCAACACACTTACTCCCGTAAAAATGTTCGGGGAAACACAGAGGAATGAGGGAAGAGCGACAGAAAATGGGGGGTGCTAAAAACGTGGCACCACTGGCGACGGGGGCGCTGGACGGATGGCTCCCGCGGGATACGACTGACGTCTCCGTGCACGACAGCACGGTCATGGGGAGGCGGTGAAGGTCCCCTCAAACTGGAGGACCCGAGCTTCAAGGAGGTCCCGCCCTATGTGAGCGAGGAAACTTTTTTTTTTTTAGATATAGAAAGGTACATCAATGTACTATAGGGAGAGGAAAGAGATGTATGGTAGTTTTCAATCAAGATAAATTTCTTCTCTCTTCTCAAGAAATACCCAGTGTGCACTTTAACATCAGCGAACATCGAGTTGGGCTGTTGTCATCGTGGGCGAACTAGAAATTCGATCCATCCATGCATCCATTTTCAGATCGGCTTCATCCTCACAAGCGTCGCAGGCGGGGGGGGTGCCGGAGCCTATCCCAGCTGTCTTAGGGCAGTAGGTGGGGGACACCCTGAACCGGCCGCCAGCCAATCGCAGGGCAACTAGAAATTCGATCCAATAAAAATTCTAATGAACCGCACTTCCGACTTCTGTAACGGAAGCATCAAATCAAGTGTAAGCTCGTTTCCTGTTTCAGTGTCAGCTGTGAGTGGTTTGGGGTTTTGTCTCCGGTGAAATGATTTCAATCGACAGCAGCGCTCCGAAAGAGTCAGCGTGGTTGAATCGGGCAGAACGTGCCTCGATACCGAGTGAGTGCCGCATTCTGGATCGTTTGATTTGCCCTCGGGCGCGAAGTCAACGGTCTGACGACCGAGTCGTCCTGGGGGGGCAGAAGAGGTCCGTAAGTCCAGTGACAAGCACGCCGTGGCTATCCAAACAATGGATGGGAGGTTGCACAAAGCAGCTGACGCCCTCCTGGGCAGAGGTCGTCCAATCGAAGAGGGAGACTTGTCGGCCACCTCGTCGGATGGGAAAAAGGCTGATCGTGAGCGGACGGAACAACCCGCGTGACTTACCGCATTCGGCCATGACCTCGTAGGTCTTACTCTTGACTTCGCCCTTCAGGCCCAGTTTGCTGCGGGCTCCTTTCAGGTCCTCCTCCTTCATGGGCGGACGCTTCTTCTTTTTCACGTCGCCTGGCTTGGATGGACACAAAAGCACTCGCTAGCCAGCCAGAGGAGATGAAAGAATGAAGAGTCCCTTTGACACAACTTTACCTGTGACATGTTGCTGCCGGTTGCCGAGTCCTGTTCTTTGCGGTGGCTCCGCTCCGCGCCCGGGGTGCGTCTCGTACCATCGGCTAGCCTGACGCGATGCGCGTATATATACACGCTCTATTTTTAGACCGGCGACAGACCCGGCCAGTGACTCGGGGGAGCCTCTGCCCACCGGCGCCTGTCGTCAGGGTCTATTATTAGCCGTGATGCGAGGGCCGGAGCAGCTACACCGCCGCGTGCCCGCGGACCAAACTAAAAGCTGCTCTTCCCTCACCGTCTCTCAATGGGGCCGAGCTCGAGTGCTTTCTACGGCAGCCGTTTGAAACAGGGGGCATGATCAACTTTCAACTGAATTGCTCCAAATGCCAGCCCGATTCAAGTCAAGTTGAGGCATTGACACAAATCAAAACAGAAATCAACAATTTCATTGCTAGCAAAGAGAGCTCATGTTGAAAGCGATCAACGGGATTGTCGCGGGCAATGAATCATCAACTCTGAATTTGCCGACTGCATCACGACCCCCCACCAAAAAGCTGCGACAGGGTCACGTTTACCGCCGTGTGCCTTCAGAGGATTTGAAAAGCCTTTGGGAACGGCAGACGCGAGAATCGCTCAAGCTGGCTGGCCGGAATTCTTTCTCTGGGTGTTCGACGGTGTTCGTATTTGACGCCGCAGCGTGCGGCCCGCAGGCCTTTTCAACGAGAGACGGGTCTGGACCGTGGGCGGTCTCGTCGCCGCAGTCTTTTGCGAGCGGGCCACGCGTAGAACCCGCTTTGGCCTCGTCGTGCTGAAAGAAACGAGGGGGGCCATGAAAAAGACCTCGCTTGGATGGCGGCGCGCGTTTCCCCGGATCTCATTCTTTATTGGAAAATCGTCCCCAATGACATCTCGCGACCTTCCCCTCTCCTTCTGAATCCGTTTTGCCAAACAACAGACAAGGGTGGAGACAACCGCGCCGCGGATTTCCCTCCTTTCGAATCAAAGGTATTTGACGTGCCAGCCTGGACTCCGCATCGCCGCCGTCACAGGAAACATTTTGAACCCAATCACTTTGAAAGGGTTGCGTCACTCACACCAAGCGCAAACATTTGCACGCGCTCACCCCCACACAGGCAAATATTGGCTCCAAACACCCCCTCTCCCGACAGTTTGGTCCACAGTCACCTAACAGTATTGAGGTCTACGCGCATCACATTCTTCGAATCAGAACGCCCCGTCACGCCTGAACATCGGGAGCTCCACAAACATCCAAAGTCCCATCAAATATAGCAAACAAACAAAACAGCTGCTGGTCATGTCACTCGGGCACGCGGGTGTGCCAAAGAAAAGAGGAACAATGCGGTGAGTTGTGCAAGAGAAGGATGGGACAAAGATCACTTCTCGTGCCATCAGACAGCAACTGACAAACCGCAGTGGAGCTGCAGTCCTGAAAGACACGCTGCGGCGGAAGGGGGCGCCAGTTAAGGACTTTGGCGGTGACTGGCATTTTTTTCTTCTTTCCTTAAGCTTAATTCTGCTGCATACCGCTATCGGCACGCGCTAACTCGAACACGAGCGTCATTTACAGGAGGGTGGAATGGTGCCCAAGGCTCCTCTGAGCCTGAGGTGTGACTAGCGGAGCCCATGCACAGGTCCAAGGCGGCGCATCGTCAAATAAAATCCCGTTCGACGAGGAGGAAGAAAGCGTTTGCATGGTGGCCCGACGCTGCCGTCACGCGCTCCATTTTCCTGCTAGACTCACACGGGCCCTCACTCGAGGGGGGGGACGTGTCAAAGTGCAACAAGTGAGAACCAAGCCAAGTCTCTTCGGCCATGAAAGGGGTTCCTATGCTTGAAAGGGTTTTTGAGGAGGTCGGCAATCAGTCTGTGGACGCTCGGGGCGCCCTTTCGCCGAGGCGCTCGGTCACACGGGGATCCCCATACGCAGCTTCTTCTTCTTAACCGCCTTCAGCCCCGCGAGGCGGCGAACGTCGTCCTCATCCGACTCGTCCATCTCGTCGTCTGCTGAGAAAAGGATCTTTAAAAAAAAAAAAAAAGAAAAAAAAGTAGAATGAAGGAATTGCAAAAGATCACGTGTGACCAAAATGAGTGACATTCCAAAGTTTGATGCGTCAAGATACTGCGCACTTTGTCATCTGTTAAGACTGAGTACAGGGGCCACTGCGGCGTAGATGGAGGACTGAAACGCCGCATCAAGTCCCATGAAAATCGGGCTTGGACGCTTTGTACTGCTTCCGATACACAGAAAGCAGAGAGCCAATATGGGCAAGATTGACGACAACTAAACTCCACGTTTAGTGACGGATATGCACTCACGTCGGACCAAACAAGGCGCCATGGGGGGGGGAAGACGTGCCAATCACCAATCAAAAAACATTCCCAAGTGTACACGCGAGTGGTTGCAACATCGGGATGACGGAATTAGCGTCACCATTTGGTCGTCGAGATGCTCAAGATGGCCCTGACGCGAAAGAGTAAAAAAGGGAGACGTACGAGGAGAAAGCCTGTTTGAGACACGATGATTCGTTTATTTTCACACAATGACGAGGTCAAAAGTAAACACGTTGCTTGTGTGGCCAAAACGCGGTTTCTGTTCATCCCGGGTGACTGCGCCAAGTGACTGTCAACGACGACAACAGCGCCGTTTTTCTTTTCCGACACATGAAAATGGGGCGGGAGCGGCCAGGATTGGCAAGGAGAATCTTGGGAACCGCCGTCAGAAGGGCCCCGGAGCCCTCACGAGTCTAATGTTCGTGACAACCTTTTGGGTGGACGAATTGTACTGCGCGAGGGGACGACGCAAGTAAATTGACATCAAGTACGTGAGTGGCGGTCGATGATGTCTCCTCAATTTGACCCCTCCCAAGCGTAAAAGAAGAGAAGATGGAAACCTCCCCAAACAACCCAACCGCCACAGGTGTCCATTTCGGGTATGAGCCAACGCGGCGAAAGGGATCTTGTTCAAGTGTCGGGTCAGCGTCTGACTACGTCGCGAGGAGGCTCGCCGGGGGACACTCACCTCCGACTCCGAGTCGTCGTGGGATAGAGCCCGCCGGTAGCGCACCTTGCCGTTACCCCGTGAGTCCTCTTCTCTCTCCTCCAGCTTGGCCTTGGTCCGGTGCTTCTTCATGAGGAAATTGTCCACCACCCAAAACATGAGGGCCTGCAGACGACCATATACATTTGCCGCCAAACTGGTACGGTGCCGCTTCTTTGAAATATCCGCCACAACGGGAGGGACGGAAATCCGCTCGCTCCAAGAGAAGCGGCACACTTACGTTCACGAAAAAGGGAACGATGAGCATGACGATGGCCAGTTCCAAGTCGGGATTCTCGATGGGGTTGAGGAGCGCCAGCTGCAAGGCACATTTTGCACATTAGGCTCGTCGAGCAAACGCACACGCGGGAAAATGCGGCCGTCAAACCGACGGGATCGGCGACGGCTGCCCTCAGAGGGACCAGCGTGAACGACGCTCGACGCGGCGGGAAAACTTTCCTTCAACGTGGAGCGGCGGCTCGCAGCTGAGATTCGAACCGAGAACCTTGGTACTGCGCGACACAAGCTTCAGAACGCGACTCCGAGTGGCACCCAGACAGTCCTCGACTGTTAGCGCATCAGGCAGCAAGCGTGAGAAGGTGGATGCCACGTGACCCAAGAAATGGTTTTGAACTCCGAGTGCGAGTGAGAACGACAATGAGGCCAGCCACTCGACTCTGACTGAGGTGCTTTGTTTGAAGCGGCCCGCCTCGCGCCGAGAGCTCTCGCCGCTGGAAAAAGTCACGTCTCTGTGCGCTCGGTCAAAGGCCGCTCTGTAGAGCGGCGAGCGAAACCCAAGAACATTCGGCCATTTTGTCCCGAGAAATGGAAAGCTCCGGGCTCGGTCCCAAAATGGAACGGGTTCTTCCTCGGGCTGGCGACGCCACACCCCTTCTCTTTTTCAGGACAAGCGGGCAAGCGTCTGCGCAATGGTGCAAATAAACCCGCGATAGCGACGACGTAACCTCGGGGGAGGGGCACCACATACGGGGTGAAGGTGCGTGCGACGATGACTCTGAGGGCTCACGAACGACAGGGTAGAGAGTCGGGGGTTTCCGGTGTGGGGCTCCCAACCCTGCTCCTGGCTGCAGGTAATAAAATGAGAAAGTGAGGCGCCCGAGTGCGCGACACACTCCGTTGGCTCAGCTACCTCGACGGAATCAATTACAAGATGAGAGACGGGAACGTTCGATTGGCAG
>NW_017805624.1:174952-175160 GCF_001891065.2 Hippocampus comes | reverse complement strand
AAAAAACGACCATGTATAGTAAGGCATTTTTACAGCCCGAAAAATCAACCATGTATAGTGAGGCGTTTTTAGCCGAAAAAAATGACCATGTATAGTAAGGCGTTTTTTTCGGGCGTTTTTACAGCCCGAAAAAACAACCATGTATAGTAAGGCGTTTTTAGCCGAAAAAAACGACCATGTATAGTAAGGCGTTTTTAGCCCGAAAAAA
>NW_017805624.1:159224-163395 GCF_001891065.2 Hippocampus comes | reverse complement strand
AACGCCTTACTATACATGGTCATTTTTTTTCGTCCAAAAACGCCTTATTATATACATGGTCGTTTTTTTCGGTCGAAAAACGCCTTACAATACATGGTGGTTTTTTTCGGGCTAAAAACGCCTTACCATACATGGTCGTTTTTTTCAGGCTAAAAACGCCTTACTATACATGGTCGTTTTTTTCGGGCTAAAAACGCCTTACTATACATGGTCGTTTTTTTCGGCTAAAATTTGGAAAATAAGATTTCCATATTTGACATGCGAGTGCTGCTGTATAGATAGATAGGCTGCGCGCACACTGGAGAGAAGGAAGAGGGCGGGGGACGAATGGAACAGGTTGGTGGTGATTAATTGACGAAATAGAGAGTTGATTGGAGTAATTAAACAAAACAAGGTAAAGCAAACGACTGGGCTGCCATCTGGGCCCGCAGGCGAAATGCACGTTCATTTTGCCGGCGTCAAAGCACACCATTTATTCATGCATATGATGATAGCAGGGAAGCGGCTGGGCTCGGCGACGTGTGGGACTTTAAATGGCGCATTTGCATTTTTAAAATTTTTGGGACACAAAGTGAATAAATGATTGGTTCGGGAGCAAGATGAAGACGGTGTTGATGGAATGTACCCGATCTGAACACATTCTTCAGCCCCACGTTGGCTCCAATCCAACGACTGATGGATTTGACTCTTTGAGATCGTGGTTCCGTCTGGTGGCAGTGAACACAACTCGACTCACTTCGCAACAAGCAGCAGTTTGGCAGATTGTAAACGACTCCAAAAGGGGCTTCAAGGTGTTTATTGCCACTCCCCGTTGGAGCTTGTAGTC
This sequence comes from Hippocampus comes, assembly GCF_001891065.2. Lineage (NCBI taxonomy): Eukaryota > Metazoa > Chordata > Actinopteri > Syngnathiformes > Syngnathidae > Hippocampus > Hippocampus comes. Next base: position 162,569 of record NW_017805624.1, on the reverse strand, counting down.
AAAGTAAACATAAAACAAGGGAAATGACATGTCATTAAAAGCAAAACGCAGAACTTTGCCTTAAAGTCTGCCAGGTGACACATGATGGGACATGCCGTTGACGTTAGGAAATGTAATTTACTGGCATTAAAATGTCTAAAATTGAGCTTTCAAAAATTACCACAATAAGTAGGATTTTATGATTTTCAAATCAAAAGAGCCTTCAATCTCAAACAAAATAATACTTTAAAAAAACTGGTAAGTGACTCGTGGGGACTGTGCAATCATGATAACGGAACTGACAAGAGTTTTAGTTGGGACTCTTAAAAGCAGATGCACGTCATGTCATGTCCAGTATGGACAACTTGGCACATTGGGAACACCGGGAAGTTGTTTTTAAATTCTATTTCAAATGGTTTTAAAATGTTGTGAATGGAATTTACCTTAAAATGTAGAAACCTTGAATACTGAAGGAGTAGATTATTTATCCTCTGTGAAGAACTGCATACTCCTTCATGGTCCTGGATAAGATATTGAAAGATTAGAACTCCACTTGAGCCGCTCAGCATGACAACCATAAACATTATCGACAGTATCAATCAAAAATGAACATGAACGCTTTTGCGGCGAAGAAATTGCAGTGGAGCTCTCTGATTGGGTCTCATTAGATAGTGCGGGTGGACCTAATATTGCGGCGGTTGAATTAACCCATTTCATATTATATGACAGGCCATCTAAATTGGGTCAACGAGCAAAACTGGAAAAGACCACAATCGTAATATTGGATGTGCATTGCGCGTTCAGGCTTTGTTTCGAATGCAACAGCAGGGCCCGCCTGCAAAACAATTCTGCGAAATGTGTCTGTTTGTCTCCAACGTATATTTGCATATGCGTTCATGACACGGCATCACAGTGTGATCATCTCGGCCCGGCGGATTGATGCCACGATGGAGATTACATGTGCAGAGAGGCGGAACGGAAACACAGATGGAACTCAATAATTAACACGTGCGCACATTTCGACAAGCTCACACAGATATACACACACATATATACATATACACACACATGCATGAATGTTGATGCACGCGCACACATACGCACCCTTGGCCGTGTGTTATTTTTGAAGTTGTTCAACCGTTGGGTAAATCTGGTCTCTTCATTTTTATTTTTTCCAGGGCCCTTCAGAGAGGAGTGTGAGGGCTGTGGCGTGTGCGCATATGAAATTGCTTACATTAAATGCCGCAATGTTTTTCCAATGGGCTGGAACATATTAAGCTGAAAACGAATAGCAGGTCTCCTCGACACCATGTTGCGCCGTGGCTTAGCCTTCACTTCCCCTTCTCCCTGTGCTCCATCATAGCGACAGCTGTCACTTTTAGAGCGCCCGTCGCCTTGTGTGCGCACTTGCTGTGTATGTGTGTATTTATGTGTGTGCCAGTCCATGTGCAGTGGCCTTCTTCCGCAGGTCGTGTGTGCAGACAAAAGGCTCACATCTGCCTGACTCTGGCTGGAAGGGGAGCATGTGCACATCTGCTCGTTGTCCGGAGCAGGAAGCCGTTGCCATAATGTGCATCAACACCCTTCTCGTAAATATGGCGTCTTTTATATCGCCCAGCAGGTACATGGCGTAGCCATTAAAGCGTGAGGTGTTTGGATGCATTGGGATGTATATGTGCGTGTAGCCACATATGCATATTTATGCGTGTGTGTGTGTGTGTGTGTGTGTGTGTGTGTGTGTGTGTGTGTGTGTGTGTGTGTGTGTGTCAGACTGGAGGTGGGAGTGGGGGGCTCATTGGTATGCTGAGTGAATCCTGTTCCCCTGTGGTGCTGGGTGGGATAGGAAGCATCTGTCACCTCTGCAGAGATCCAGCATGCAGCCGACTTAACCATTCAAGTGCCGCATCACCTGAGAGAGAGAGAGGGAGAGAGAGAGAGAGAGAGAGAGAGAGAGAGAGAGAGATTTCTATTGGTGGAACCCTCCAGATGGGTGGGGCTCGTGACAAGGGTGAAAGGGAGGGGCCAAGTGCATACATGCACGAGCTATCCTGGCGGGAGGTGTGGCCTTGTTGCCGTAGAAACTCAATACCTTGCTGAGCTATTGGTGGGCTGGGGAAATTGCTGACATATAGCTTTGCCTCACAGCTCTCTCTTCGGACTCACCCTCTGGCGCACGCGCGCGCGCGCGCACACACACACACACACACACGTGCTGTGCCCAGCAGGAGTGTGTTGAACATCGGGTTGATTACCTATAGCTATACAACACAATACATCTACGTATTTATATCTCGCTTTCTCACAACAGCTGCACATTTACCTAATTTCGACAACTCATCCCCAAATTCCACGTAACTCCCGTCACGTGTATGTCAAAGGTGAGCAGAGTTGAACACCGGGGGCGATTTTTATGATTTCACTCCCCCCCCCCACACCTCCCCCCACCCAGAGGGAATCTGGATGCATCTCGTAAACACAAAAGGAATGAGAAGATTCTTCTGGCTCCTAAATCAGCTGTCCAGCATAATCAGTGGTAACGTACAGAAGAAAGTAATATTATCTATATGTATGTATGTCCTCCGGGTGTCATTGCGCTCGGGTATAAATCAGCTGGTTGCGCGCAGGTCTGGCTGCGGTGAATTAGCCCGGTTTTAATTGTGTCTGTAATAAATGACTCTAATTAGTCAAGGCTCTTCCTCAGCCTCTGCTGCCCTGACATAATCATCTTCTGAAAGCAAACCACATCTCATCGCCATACTTCATCTCTGTGTGGCCTGGAGGGACAGGAGGGATTCTCTCTCTACTCCAAGGATCCCCCGATCCCCCCCTCTTCTTGGAAAAACCCAACCAGACAAAAGGATCCTCCTTTTTGTCCATTACTTCTCTCTTGCTTGAGTTTTGGGCATATCTCATTTGGAAAATTAGGTGGTTTGACAGAGGTGTACTTTATTACAGTGGCGCTCGTGAGTTTTGGGGGGGCATCCATTAAAAAAAAAAAAAAAAATTAATTTAAAGTCTGATTGTGAGCAAAAAATTTGGTGATGAGCATAAAACGGTGGCAGCAAACACGAACATCCATTAGCGCACTTAGTAAAAGCTTAGCGATGAAGCCTCAAAGCGACCCGACGTGTTACATAATGTACGGCCATGTTCCGCGAGAAACATCCTTACGGTGTCAAGTCTGAAATTTAAAGTCCGTTTTATTGCCAAGAGGAGAGCAACGTGCGCGCCGTTTGGCTTCCACTTTCATGTTACGCTCCAACAAAGCGTCAATCAAATTGTCAAAGCGTGCCAGAGAAGCTGCTTCACTCCAACATTACATTCGCCCAAACAAATACTGAAAAAAATAACTGTCTGCGGGGGGGG
>NW_017805624.1:158678-159009 GCF_001891065.2 Hippocampus comes | reverse complement strand
GGGGGCTCTAATCTCGCATTCACAGATACAAGTTTGCCACAAAGGTCGAGTACAGAACAAGACAAGCTCCTCGATAATGCACCGAAGGGCCAAATAGGCACGAGTGACAAAAGGGTGGTCCAGTGGGTTCTGACACAGCTGATGGGCCGCGCCTGATAGGGCGGGACAAAACTGAAAAATGTTGCTGCGGGGGGGAATCCATGCGCTGATTAGGCCAGCGTTCGATCCCTCCCAGCACCGATTCATCAGTGTCCACCGGCAGCCGTTTGACGGCCTTCTCGGGTGTCAGCGTGGTCACATCGCTGCCGGGACCTCGCCAATCTCTGTCAGG
>NW_017805624.1:150966-158660 GCF_001891065.2 Hippocampus comes | reverse complement strand
GGGGGTCGCTTTCTTTCCAACACCACCAACCGAGCCCGGTCTCGAACAAAAGCTGATCCAGTTGGCGCAAGTGCACAACTTCAACTGAAACTGACCCCCTTTGCGGGCCGGTCCATTTGGAGTCACGATTCGACGCCGCCGCCGCCCCCCACCCCCCACCCCAGCGCCGCCTATGTCACCAATCAGGAGCACTTTGCCAAAGCACAGGTAACCGTGACGACTCTAATCCCTCGGCAATCGGCCGCTCATTCATCACTGCTGAGGGAAGGAAAAAAAGGGAGGGGGGGAAGGAGGGGTTGAGAGTCACAGACAGGGCCAACAGTGCAGACAAATGGCCCCCAAAATTCAGTATTAATCAGCTACTGATTTGCTGCCCCTTTCAAGCCAATACCACTTAAGGAAAGGAGATAGGGAGGAGGAGAGAGGCGGTGGAGCGATGGGGGGGGGTAAGCGCGCTATGGGGAAACAAGCCGAGATAAAGATGGAAAACAAATGAAGGAACGACGGCCAAGAAAAATCAACAGCGAGTCGCTTATTGGAATCTGCTGTTGCGCCGTTTGCCACAACGTGAAAGGCTGCTTGAGGGTGGTCCCCGCAACGCAGCATAAACACGCGTGCATGCGCGCACACACGCACACACACACACACACACACACACATTGGTATTGCAAGCCGTCCAACACCCCCAACTCTTGTTGATTTGTCACTGGAGTTGATCAATAGCTGTGATGGAAACAGATTCAGCTCAGATGGATTAAACGTCCCAGTGGCTTTGACGTTATTTTCCCATTAAGAGAAGGCTAATCATAGACACACACATAAACACTGAAATACACACACACACACACACACACACGTATATATGTTATGTATACATGCATTGCCTTCATTGTACTGCTTATCAGTTTTATCCACATGGTGATGCCTGCTAAAGAAGTTGTTCAGTAGCGACAGTGGGACTATTGATTTGGGGCCGCTTTCCTCACCAACACACATGCTGGGCTGAAACCTGAATGATTTTTGGAATGAAAATTTGCATTTAGTACTACAAAAAAAAATATATATATATTTTGGCATGACTTCAATTTTTTTTTTTTATTATTAATACAATAATTCTGTTACTGGAAATCAGTCCAGTAATTTATTTGAAATGTTCAAAATATTTTTTGTGTCACCATATTGGTGAAAACTGTCATTATGTCCTGATACGAGAACATGACAAATAGGATCAGTGTAAAAAGCTTCGCTCTCTGCTCTCAAATTGTAAACTTGAATTTTTAAGAAACCACTGGGCCCAAGGAAAAACAACCAATCAAAAACGGCAATCATTTGCCACCCCTCCCCCTTCCTCCTACAGCATCGCTCCAACCCGTTACCTCGTGCTTGGGCGTACATATTGTACTACCTCGACTCTCAAATTAGTAAACTGCGGTCGAGGCGCAAGGCAGCTGAGGCAGTTGCCAACGTGAGGAGTGAAAGAGAAGGTGAATGACAGCGCTGCAGGGAGGTCGCGTGCAACCATCTGCCATTGATTACCTGCTGTTCGCTCTCCGCTCATCTTCCTTCTCCTCTTCCGAGGCTCCTCCCCCCTAGCAGCTCGACGGGGTCGATGCGGAGAGCGGGGGGGCGCCTCTCGCCGCGTGCGCTGCAAAGGCAAGCAAGAAAGTTTGCAGTTGATTTGTGACTTGACGCGTTATTTTTACACTCCTCGCCCCGACTCTGCCGGGGTTTGGACACACGTGCCACCTCCTCTCGTCATCTTGTCACTAAACAAACGAGCGCGCACAAACACGCCGAGCGGCCGTCGGAGGGCCTCGCTAATGGATTCTGAAGATTCCAATTTCCCCTCTGCCACCCAAGACAGAAAACCCTCTGAGCTCAATTACCCCCGTCTCACAGCAGACGAGACCGCGGGCGCACACACACTTGGACGCATCCCTTTTTGGTAATCACACACACACACACACACACACACACACACACACACACGCACCTTAAGCTGCTGTGACATGCAGAGGATCACACAATCAGAGTCACGCTAGCAAAGTGAGAGCAGTATTAGTGCCAGGTAGATTTTATGTGATAGGAGGAAGGAGTAAAAAAAAGGGGGTTTTTTTTTGGGGGGGGGGTGATGAGATGGAAGATAGGAGGAAGTCAAGCGTGGAGGAAGGAATAAGGTGGGGACATGCACCACTACAGGGCTGAAGAAAGATGTTGAGGGCAAGGAAGAGGACGTGCACGCCTCTGGCTCCTCGAGAATCCACTCTTCCAGAAACCTTATTAAATTCTACAATTAGCTGAATGTCTCAGGCTATAAATAGGTTCACTCCCGCCCCCATTGCGTGATGTCAGTCAGTGTTCCGGGCTTGGACTGCTGGGGGGGGGAACAAAACAATTTAAATTACAGCGAGGCTCCCTCTTTGTCTGGCTACCCTTTTAACGGGATAATTACTAGTCTATTCATTCGCGCCGAGCCGGGGCGATACATCACGTCGCCGTGCGGCGGCCTTGCTTTGCTGTGATAAACGTCCTTTAAAGGCGGCGGAGTGGGTGGAGGAGGCTCGCTAAGGGGTTCACACCATTGATATCAGCCCAGCGTCTGCCACGGGGTTGCGCCAAGAGTCGCTTTTACAGATTAAATAGCCTGCTGCCAGAATGTGGCCAACGCAGGGGCGAGGCGAGCAAGAGAGAGGAGTGACACCTTCCCTGTGGGGAGTGGGGGGGGCTGACAATGAGGAAATGAGCAAGAACGGGAATGAAAAGGAAGAGCGGGAGCAAAAAGGCATCTATTATTCAGCGCGGCCCGATCCCCGCGTCCGCGCGCCATTAAAAATAGGAAATCCATAGCGGAGACAAATGGCTTCTAAATGAAGCGCTACAGGAGGAGAGCGGAGATAGGGACCCCTGTCACATGCGTTTTAATTGTCTCCCAGGGCGATAAGGTGGGGGGGGGCGTTATCAAATTCATCATGCTGCTGAGGCCCGCTTGCGCATGAGACGAAGCCGCCAGGCACGTGTTGGGTGGTTCAAAGCTTCCCGCCTTGAGAAAGGGGATGGGGGTGGGGGCGGGGGGAGATGAGCACAGATTTCCGTCAAGGGTGAACTGTCAACAAACCCCGAAGAAAATGGCGCACTGTGGGATTTTTTTTTAAATTTATTCAGGGATTCATTTCCAACCGTTAAAACCATTTCAATCCCATTAAAGTGGTTTATTTGCCAACGCTATAGTGAGCGGATCCCAATGGGAATGACCCACCGATGTCTGCGTTTGCTTGCCTTTCGTATCCGGTTTTTGTTCCCCATTTATTTGATCCGACCAAATCATCATCTGTTAAGCGTGAGACAAAAACAACATTATACCTCCGTGCCAACGAGCCCCAATGTCATCCAGAAACAATTAAAAAGCCCTTAATGAGCCACTCGCTAGCGCTGGCTGACGTGTTCTATAGACGTGATAATGAAGATGGACGCTTTAGTTGAAGTCGTGCTCTCTGTCGCCGGGGTAATTATTCACCTGGTGCTCCACAAGGCCACCGCAAACACTTTGGGAGATAAAAAAAATCAGCAGCCACCTTGTCTGATTATAAGAACGATAGTGACAATGCTAATCCATCTTGGGGCTCAAAGATGACAGGACAATTTCACCTCGGGCTGCTTTAGCTGTATGGATAAAATGATATAAATGAACATATGAATAGTTTGGTTGTTCCGATATTGAAGTCGCGATGTCATTTTATCTTCTCAACGAAGCTTTAGAGCCATGACGTAGCACTGCATGGTGTAGCATAGCGTAGAGCAAAGCTCATAGCATATAGCATAGCGCAAATCACTTGACTGAGGCTAACATAAGGTGGTTGCAACGAAATAACGCATCCATCATTCGCGGGCGTTCTCATCAACTGGCAGCAGCCTTAGTCAAAGTTTGATGACGGCGCTCCGAGGCGACAGTCAGAACCGCGTGACACGACAATGTTACAACGGAATAGCCTAGCATAGCCTAGCGTAGCATCCTTCTGTCTTTCATGCATCAGCAAGCACTGCCTTCCCCAAAATAGAGCCTGATGATATGATATTCTGTCTCCCGGTTGCACAACGAGGCAGACAAGATGCCGGTAAGGTCATCAAAATAGTTAGAGTCCCCCCCGTCGTATAAGATGTCAGTCATTTCCAAGACATAAAAATCATGGTTTGAGCTCTACAGTCGAGAGGAAAAAAAAAAAAAAAAAAGGCATCAATCAAAAGGGTTGCACTTGAGATGACAAATTTAGAGGGAGGCGTGTGTATGGCGGCGATTGGAAAGACTTGAATGTGACCTACTTGCAAACTGAGATTGGATTCAGAATTTCGGAACAAGTCGTCAGAAGGCGCGGCACAGTGGACAAGTGGTGAGCATGTTGGCCTCACAGTGCAGAGGTGCAGGGTTCGATTCCGGCTCCGGCCTTCCTGGGCGGAGTTTGCATGTTTTTGCCATTCCGGCGCGGGTTTTCTCTGGGTACTCCGGTTTCCTCCCACCTTCCAAAAAAAAAAAAAAAAAAAACATGCATGGCTGGTTAACGGAACACTAAATTGTCCTTAGGTGTGTGTGAATGGTTGTTTGACTACGTTTGCCCTGCGATTGGCTCCATAAGCGGATGAGAAAATGGATGGATGCAAAATGGGAGTCAAAAGTTGCACTGGATTGTTCAAAGAGAGAGTCACATGATCGTCTCTGGCACCCCAACAAGACTGTGCAAGCAGTAATACATGAACACACAAATAAATAAAAGTAGCAAGCGAAAGGTGGCGCATTGGAACGCTAATGGTTTTTGTCATTTATACCCCACAGAAAAATGACTTTTGCATTAAAACTACTCTAATGGGGTCAATTTATCCACAAAGTTACTTCAGTTAATGTAACAGAGTCAATGTAGCATGTAACTATCCACCTCTGGATCCCATCGTATGTTAATCAGTTGCGGGCCATGTCATTAGATGTATCTGCTAATCATAATATACAAGAAAATATTAAACGTGAAGCTTTCTCTTAAGACTGCCAGTCGATACTGCGCGTTGCCTTTGTCAAGCCAAAACACCCCGTTCGAGTTGTCATGACCTGTGTTCACCCCACGTTGGGGCCGGTCCGTGTGCGTGTGTGTTTTTCTCTTCTCCGTTTTCACGTTTGCAAAAAAAAAAGTACACCAAGCGATAAAGGTTGGGCGGTAACAAACGACCCCATTACGTTAATGACGGGAGAAATTAAGGCATAATTAGCGAACGGGCGCTTTTTATGATTGTTCCAATTAACCCCGGCCGTTGTTACAGGTGACCCTCGCTGTGGAGGAGCCCGCATTCAATGACCCACTGCTCCCTCTGAATCAAACGGAGAGAGACGGAAACGCTGGTGAAATCATCACAGATTGCAGTAATAATAACTACCTGAGTGTGTGTGTGAGTGTGTGTGTATGTGTGTGCGCATCTTAAGTGATGGATGAATGACAGTGGGCATGGCAGCTCATCTTCTCCTAGGCGACAGGGTGACAAAGTGAGATGTTACAGCGGAGAGACAGCACAACCACTACCCCGGAAGAAAGGTATATTTCACACACACACACACACACACACACACACACACACACACTTTTCCATCCTTTTAGCCTCACCTCTGTCCACCTCTTCTGTCTACCTGTCTCCACGCCCCCCTCCCCCATCCATGTTCCCTGAAAGTGAGCCGTCTCCTTGTCTTCCCCACAGCATGAGCTGGTCCCCCACTGTCCCCCGCCCCCCCCCACACACTTCATAATGCCACCCATTTCCAATCAATGGCAGCGACATGAATATTTCACACACCTGGGGAGGGGGAGGAGGCGTGTCCCGTTGCCTGGCGAGAAGGGGCGGGGGGGAGGGGGAAGATTTAGACCGTCGGGGCGCCTGTATGGTGAAGAGATGGGAGCTCCTCTTCCTGAGTCAGACATGGCCAATAAGTCATTAGAGGGTTGGGGGTGGGGTGGGGTGGGGTGGTCAGATGTGGCAGAAAGGAGCAAAAGGACATTTTTCTTTAATTTCTTCAACCGTCACCCCCACTCTTTCCCACCCCCTTCTTCTTCTTCCTGTCTATTCTCTTTCTTCTGACCCTCTCCTCTTCATATCTCCTATTTTATTACCCCCCCCCTCACTCTATACCATCTTCTTCCCTACACCTCACCCCCTCCCCTCCTCCCCTCCTTCCATCTGTCTCGCTTGCTGCAGTGCCCATGCTGCCAGGCAGTATAAATCACATCTCTGGGCTTGGCTGCAATGGGCCTGAAAATAAAAAGGTATAAAAGTGTCAGGATGAGCTACTGGCTCGGAGGGGGGAGGGGGCGGGGAAGAATTCCTTTATGATAGGTCTAAATCCTCTCTCTCACACACACACACAGACACACACAGACACACACACACACACGATGTTTTTTTGTTGTTGTCAGGAGCCAGCGAATAAAAGACATCATCATGTCGTCACCGCTTTTGAAGGGGCAGGTCAACTCAAAAAAAAAAAAAAAAGTGATCTCATCTGCCCTTTTTGACAGTCATTTGACAAAAATTGCACGGCAACGACTCGGCTCACCTCGTGTGTACTTGTTGTTGGCACGAAGCGACAATTTACGACCTGGTCAGCTGGGTTTTTGGTGATGGATGTATTATTTACAGTATGAGCAAAATCATCTTTTTTTTTGTGGTTCGGTTTTATGTCACCAGCAACATCCCATTGAAATTCTGAATCTCTTTTTTTTTTTTTTTGCAAAGCGGGTCCTGTCCAAATCAACAGCACAAACATTCCACATCAAGCAGCCACCCACACACGCACGCTGCAACTGTTCCGGTTATGCTAATCACAACAATGCATCATCGCCAGCGGCGTTCGGAAAGAAAACAAGAGGATTCACGACTTACGAAGGCGCCTAATTATCGCTTCAAAGTGCTACATCATCCAATTTAAGGTGATGGCGGAAATTAAACAATGACGCAAATGCTTTAAATGCACTTTTGTCGAAGACATTTCTTATCCAGGGAACGACAATTAAATAAACCGTCCATTGGAGTGGTGATGAGTCCCGGTGCTGACTTTTGGAAACATGAGGCGAGTCACATAGAATGACCTTATTAAAAAAAGTAGTGGCCGCTGTCCCTGAAAGGGTGAAGTGACTTTGATGTGGTGCTGTTCTACATCCCTGTCTGTCAGATGAATAAATGCCCCCCACCCCCTAAACAAAAATCTGTTACAAGTACCGCGAGGAAGTATATCAAAGAAGCTTCGGTGTGTTCATGATGTATAAATCTTGCCCATTGGGGAAAATGCTAACTTCTCTTTGCTCCTCCTTAACCGTTTTAGGGGATGGGGGGGGGGGGGTTTCCCCCAGCGGATTATCAAACAAAATGCGTACAATGATAAATTTATGATCTGGTGTATTGCTCTAAACCAATAAAAAAACCTTTAGGGTGGCCTGTTATGGATTGTTGTTTAGGTAAATGGCGATGGGGAAGAGGGAATTTAGAGGAGGGGAAAAGCGAAGAGGCCATCACTTGCGCGAACCAACCTCCAGCTCAGCACTCCTTCAAGCGCCATCCCCCGCGCGCACTTTATCATTTCTATTCGATCACGCCGGGTGCGGTAGGAACACACACACACACACACACACACACACACACACACACACACACACACACACACACACACA
>NW_017805624.1:149644-150933 GCF_001891065.2 Hippocampus comes | reverse complement strand
GAGTGGATCGTGTCAACCAAACAGTGGCAATGCTTCGGGGTGATTTGCCGCTTGAACGCTATCGATCACAAAAACGCAAAAGAAAAGCGGATCAGGCTGGGAAATGGACGCCGAGTAGCCCCTCCCCGTCCGCCCCACACCCTTGGGTGTGCGTGTGTGTGCTTGTGTGTAAGTGGGTGAGTATTTATGTTCACATTAGCGGGCCTCTGGATATGCTTGCACACCAACGCATCCGCACACGCAGATTGGCTCATCCCCACCTGCATTAAGCGCAATAAACCGTGCTCTGATGAGCAAGCTCCCCGTCGACCTTGGAACTCTGTCAGAAGACAAGGCAAGGGGAGCCATGCTGTGAAAAGGAGGGGGGGGGGTAGATAAGAAGTAGGGAGGCATGAAGTGGGGGGGGCGGGAGGAGGGAGGTGTGGAGAAAAAGAGTAAGTGAAGCTGCTCAGTACGGGGCAGGAGGGCAGCGCCGGCTCGCGCTCTTCATCTCTGCTCATCTGGAATGCAAATGCGCTTTCCATCCAGCGCCGCGATGACGCTCGTAACTGCTCCGGAGAGAAGCAATTACAAAACGGGCTCCGTTCACTCTGAGAGAAAGACACGCATGGCTAGAGGAGGGTAATTAATAAGGAGATGGACGGGAGGTGGAGGGTGCGGGGGGGGGGTGGGAATCGGCAACCAGCTCCCTCGCGAGAGATGGAGGCAGCGGCTCTAAAAATCGATCGCGCGGGTGGGCGGCCCCCGCTGTATCGACACGCACCGCAAATCGACCCGACTCCTAACTTATGGCCAGCTTCTCACGGGCGAGGTCAAAGGTCGTGTGTCGCCTCGAGTGTCTTTTGAAATATCTCCTTGTTACTTTTATCCCATTCAATTAGAAGACTTCAGGCCGGCATGACCTCACACGCATTGTTCCTCGCCGCCTTCTGTCGAACCGATAGCGGCGGCGGCGGCGGCTACATCGCGGCCATCCGCTGCGAGCGACGGCGGCGGCTTTTATTGCAGTCATTTGGGCCGGTAATATGTCATTTCCATTAGGCGAGGTTTTAACACTCACAGATAGATGGCCCCGTGACATTTATCTGAACACGGGTCGTATTTTAGTCATTAAATGGCTGGCGATGTGCAGGCTTGCGTGCAAAATGAGTCTGTGTGTTTAAGGAGTGCGGCGGCGAGGGTGAGCGAGGGCGGGAGCGCCGAGCATTGACTTTTAATGATACGCCACGCAATAGCACTTTAGAGGTAATAATCCCAAATACAATGCGCGTTGCCACCTTTGACCCCCC
>NW_017805624.1:147969-149600 GCF_001891065.2 Hippocampus comes | reverse complement strand
AGGGAGCGACGGGAGGAAGCGGAGCGGGATGCAAGGTGAAGAGCCAAGTGGCTCAGGCGTGGTGAGCCGGCAGAAAGCAGAACCGCGACGAATGGGCAGCTAATTAACAAAGCCGGTCAGGGACGGAAGCTGAGACTTGATGGGGGGCGGGGGGGGGGGGCAAGTTGAGAGCGATGGAGAGAGCGGAAGCGGGACTTGCGGCGCTGAATTGCCTCGATGGATTTTGCCATTGTTGACTTTTGAAAGGGTCAGAGAGTGGAAGCCATTGCCAGTGGTGGCATCAGGCCAGCGTGTCAAAGAGCTCATAACCAAGCCTCATAACTAATACAATCTAACGCAATCTGTTCCGGGCCACTAATCGCCCTTTGGTTTGTTCGGATTCGGAATCAATTTTCCGATAGAAAAAAATGAAAGGAACTAAAATGACTGCGTTTCGAGGTCAAGCTGCTTTTATGGGCAAATTTGAAGTTCCGTTTTATTTTGAACCCTTACAGGGACAGTGCTCACTACAGTGGCACTCAAACAACAACACACACACACACACACACACACACACACACACACACACACACACACACACACACACACACAGTCACGCTTTGTTTGTTTCATGCAAACAAAGTCAAAAAGTTTTCCTGTCATTCATTTGTTCTCAGCACTCAGGAACACCCCCTCTGCCCCCCCCCAAAAACCCCATAATTTTAATGAATCATCTGATTGATCTTGAATCAGAATTTTATTCTGTCTAACACAAGCAGAACCCCCCCCCCCCCAAAACATATCAGGCCTTAGCAACTACGCTACATTTAAAACCAAGTCTTTAAGTTACTTTGTCAAGGCAACCGTGGATATGTTGCTATTTGGAGCATTCAATTTAAATCCACGACATGAATTGAATTCCTCAAACTTTCTAAACCCAACACTCGTCTCGTAAAATCCCGTCCACAGCAAGAGACGGGCGGGCGCAAGATCGCCGGTGGTTTCACGGCAAGACGGTTGGAGCTCACCTGCCGGGGAGGCGCCGAAGGTGACTAACGTGACAGAAAATGAACAATTAAAAAGCACGGCACAGGCGCGGAAGCCTCCGCATCGGCGCTGCCTTCACAACTCAGTGGCCACCCTAATTGCTTTGAAATACAATTTGGGCTGGGCCTTTGTTGGGTGTTTTGGAGGTATGATGCGCTCCAGTGCACGCTGGAAATTGAGTTATAAATTACAGAGCTGAAAGAGATATGTACGCCGAATGCTTAATATCGAAATGTTAGACCCCCCCCCAACTGTCTGACGCAGAAGCACACTGACAGACACCAAGACAGCTACGTTTCCGACTGCGTTTGTTTTCCGCGGCGATACGTTGATAAGGTTAAGCCCGACGTTGAGATGGCGCCTCCAACCGCAAAAGGGAGCAAAATGAACGAGAAAGCAAATCGGCATTTCGCCGAGCGCCGCCATCCCACCATAGCCAAGCGGCAAACGTATTTTCGGGCTCGGCGCCAGCGTGGTTGTCGCGTCGACGCATCTCAGTGCTCCCGCGTGCGTGTGAAGTCACTGACAGCTTCATTATGACTTGTGCGCATCCAGAGAGAGAGATGTGCAACGGGGGCCGGGTTTACTGTCGGGGCTGGCTCGCG
>NW_017805624.1:109549-147938 GCF_001891065.2 Hippocampus comes | reverse complement strand
CCCCTTTTTTTCACACACACACACACACACACACACACACACACACACACACACACACACACACACACACACACACACACACTCAGGCTGTTGCGTGATTCCACACAAGTGTGTGTGTGTTGGTCAGAGTCATTAATTTGCCGTCTAGTCTTACCTGGAAAGCCGTCACATGGCGGATGTCGTTTTTCTTGGGGGGGGGCACGCTGGAGCCAAACGAGCAGCATTGGCAGTTGATGGGGTGCACCTGAACCTGCTGAAGCATACAAGAGTAAAAAGTGACGAATATTGTGACATAATGTTGAGAGAGAGAGAAAAAAAAAAGGAGATCAACACCCCTGGAAGTACAACTTCAAGATCTGTTGTGCAAAGGTCAGCGCAGAGTTACTTACACGATTTTGTTGACGGTGCTGTCAAACACGACCACTGCGAACTGCAAAAAAAAAAAGATTAAAAAAGGCGCTTAGTAAGTCAATCATTTTAACAAATATATTGAATTGATATCAGAACTGCGGGCATCCAAGTGAGCGGAGCTGCGGGCGCTTACCTTCCCGACGCGTCTTATGATGTCTCTACTCCCTCTACTGGGCTGCATCGTGCACAGCTCATTGTCAGCAGACTTTGTCAAACAATCAGCACAGTACTGGAAGATATTTTCTTCAAAAACAGTTTATTCATCCTTTAAACAGACCATAAAAAAAAAAGAAAGTATCGTCAAATGTTTCTCTAAAACCTCCGCCGTTCCAAAACACGCCCGACCAACCTCGACTTCGGAGCTAAAACGATAAACGTAGGATACAATTAAGAATTCTGAAATGTAGATTTACTGTCATTTTTTTTTTTTAAAAACAAAATATTCTTTTAGTACACACAATGAAATCATCGGCATTAAACAAACACTAAGCATTATTATTTTTTTAAATAGAAATAGGGGTGGAAGGGAAACTGTTTTTGGTGGTTAACGAAAGAATTCACTCTCTTGTCCATCGATGTTGAGCCTCGGCGTTCGCCGAGTCGTTTTGCGGACAACCGCACAATTCCGCATCTCTGTCGGAAGGCTCGAACGAGTGGAGGGAGCATCCGTGGATGGTGCTGTCCACGCTTAGGCCCAAGCCCGACGAGGAGGTGCTGCCGGGAGACGCATCGGGTCAACGCGGCAGCGGCCTTGTTTTTCGGACAGACGATAAAAGTCGTACCTCTCACAGTCCGAGTCGCGCGAGGCCTTGTCGTCCTCCAACGGGGTCACGCAGACGCTGTCGAACCTCTGGATGGCCTCCGCCACCGTGTACCTGGCCTTGCCGAGAGCGCACCTCTGCATCTTTTTGACGCTTAGGTCAGACTGGAGGAACAGATGGAGTCGACTGTCCGACAACAGCAGCGGCGTGTGGAGAACGCTAGAAAAGGAAATTGGATGCCGTCAATGCATGGCCCGGAGGGGGAGGGGCTTCATTCGGCTCCGAGAAACTCACGTTGCTAAAAACTCCTGCAGGCCCTTCATCCTTTGTCGGACCTGTTCGACGTTCCTCAAGCTGAAGAAAGGATTCCACGGGGGCAACTTGGGGATTTCTCTGGAGGACGACGGGAACGCACGCACTTCATTATTCCCATACAAGGCGCATTTCAATCCAATCGGCGACGCGAGAACGTACATGATCAGAGCGTTTTGTTCCAGGGAACGTCGCAGCCAAACAAATTCTCTGTAACGTCGCCTGACCGTCGAGGCCTTCTTGCGAAAACACATGCTGTTCGTCTGCGAGAGACCAATGACATGAGGAAAACCGACAACGAGCCGCTGAGTGAGGACGCGACGCAACTCACGTGAAGGCAGATTTCGTAGTCGACGTGCGCGCGCCAGTGGCCGTGTTTGTGGAGCCTCGGGTTTCCAACAAAGACGCTGATAAACTCCTGGAGGGGAAAAAAAACAAAGGCTTGGAGGGGATGTGACGAGGATCATTGAATAGTAGCAAGTTAACACTTTGGGCGCTTACAGTTTTGGCGAGGTTGTCAAACATACTGTCCATGGTAGAAACCTACAAGGCAACAACACAGTGGGAGTAAGCTGCATCAACAATGCTTTTCTCAACCATCCGTCGAGCGTCATAATCACCTTCTTTGCTGGCCTTAAAAAAAATATATAGCACAAGCACTGGCCTAAATCAAAACCCAATTCTAACAGTTGTTGCGTGAAAGAGCATCTGACAGTTCCTGGTCAAGAATGACATCACCTGGTCGAAGCAACATCCTTACCTGTGGATTCCCCCCCCGCCTCGCCCCACTCTAATAAAATCTTTTCAAGGCTAACCATGTTGAAAATGTCGACGACATCAAGATGGCCATGATGACGGAGCTGCAGAGAATCTCAAGAATCCTTACATGAGCGTGCGCTTTTGGAATTAAAAGATATGTTTTCCAATCTGACTTCAGCGTCTGTGTCACACTGGTCGTTTGCATGAAACAAAGTGTGACAGGTGTGTTTTACAGCTAAGGTACTTGCAAAACTGAAAGACTCAGGAAGTGCTGCACCTTTCAGCTGATATAAGCAGAAAAGCGAATAAAAGGGCACAGGAGGTGGATTTTAGCACACAACACCAAAAACAGGATTAGAAACAATAAAGCCTCTTTTGCACGCAATCAGCACTAATGCAGGCCAACCAGCAGAATAAATGCATCTATTATTGCGCAACAGTTCCGAGGAAAAATTCATTCCCTCCAAGATTTTATTTTATTTTTTTACTGTACGCATTAATTGACGTCAAAACGTGACACGTTAGCATATATTTCCATGTGACGTTTTTTTGTTGTTTTCCCGACACTAATGAGCAAAATCATTCGGGACATAAGCCGGGGCAGGGTCAATCAATGAGTGCAGATAAGGCTGTGGCCAAAGCCTCTCTCACAGTGGACCAAAATGCACTCTGCTCACGGTCACGTGAGCTCCTAGGCCGGACAAAACATT
The DNA here is from genome assembly GCF_001891065.2 of Hippocampus comes. Classification (NCBI taxonomy): domain Eukaryota; kingdom Metazoa; phylum Chordata; class Actinopteri; order Syngnathiformes; family Syngnathidae; genus Hippocampus; species Hippocampus comes. The sequence goes on along the minus strand of NW_017805624.1, from coordinate 144,985 downwards.
TGTTGTGCTTCTTTCGGAGTCATGATTATTTCCCCAATACTTCAACGTTTACCTTACAACTTGACACAATCGATAAACAAACCACATTGTACTTATGGTTTCCCTTAGAGGGCCGTTATGTTATAAGTGGGAAGCCATAGATAAATGTCATCACCTCATGATAGTGTGACGTATACGCAACAATGATGGTTAACTAGCTTGGAGAACGGCAGTCAATAAAAGCAGTTGGTTCAACTTAGTTTAAAAATTAGTTCAGGAACAAAAACAAAAATGCTAGCAACGTCCCAGTTATTTAAAAGTGAAGACAAATTGCAATTTTGGCACAGATTTTATCAAGAAACGTACGTCATTTGCTTCATTCGGCCAAATAAAGTGTGGTGGGCTACAACCATGTTTCAGTAGTTAGTCTACATAGTGTTTAAGGATACTTTTCTTGTCAAGTGATTGTATACAATTGCATTGTGAGTTTGTATCTTTTTTTTTTGAATAACATTTCAAATATGAACACACTAAATGTGAAATGTGTCTTTTTTTTCCTCCTGAGAAAATACTGGGAACACTTGCCGTCAAAAGAAAGAAAAGTCGAATTAAATCTGGTTTGAATATGGACATTTTTACAAACCGACACACAAAAGGTTGATAGATTTACTCAAGTGTTTCCATTGTGTGCCTTACCTTTCTCTTGTCCTGAACTCGCTCCAATGTGCGTGTTCAGCCTCTGGTGAACTAAATCAAACGCTCATGGCAACCTCGCCAACTTCCTCGCCCGCGCCTTCTCCTGGCACAAGATATAAAAACAAAAAGAAAAAAAGATGAGCAACGCTGGATAAGAGCTTTAAAAAAGTAGTACGACTACGATAGTGTTGATATTAGTAAAAAAAAAAAAAAGGCTCACCTGTTATTCATGCCGCTCACGGCTCTGGGATTAGTTAATAGTTAAATGATTATCACCTGGTCAGCCCAGGGGGGCGGGGACTGTGGCCTCACAAACACGCACATAAACAATGCGAGTAAAAACATTTAAACTCATGCGATACGACAAATTGGAGCAAATTAATGTGAATAAACAGTATTATTATAATGGTGAGATTGACTCAAGTTTACATAACCAGAGGTAGCAAACCTTACGTTCTAGATCGAAGTATACCCGTGGGGAAAAAAAAAAAAAAATCAAGGCGAAAATGCGTGCACTTCAGGTTGTGAAACATGACCCTGAGCCTCAAATTAAGTTAAATATTTTGCACCTCTCGATAGTGATGGGAAAATGTTCCTTCAAATGCAGTAGAGAGCCATTAAAAGAAATCAGTAATATCCCACCCAAAATAAATAAATCAGTTATAACGCACTATATTTGGTTCCTAATTATATATTCAATTTAATGGAAGTCATCAATCAAAGTTCACCCCACTGCCTTTAAAATCCCTGAAGACCCTTAAATAAGCAATATGACTTTAATCACTATGTCATTGACGCTTGCATATTCACATATATCCCGGATAAAAAAAATGTTAAGGACACTAACACTGGGTGGAAGCTCAGCAGTAAAGTCAAGTAATTCACAAACACCAGCTTTTAAAATGTGCAGACAGTAGTAGGGTCTTTGTGGTGGGTGGAGTCGTGGCTTTTCCAGTCGTTGGTTTAATTGCGGTGGTGCAATTTCCAAAATGTTTAATAAACTGTATGATAGTACTGACAAAGGTGCAGTATTGGGATCCTTTGTGCATTTGAATAAATTCCAAAGAGTGAAGCTTCACGCTGCTGCAAAAAGTCACGAGAAGACAACCTTGATTATTGCAGCATAAAACTGGACGACAATCATGGTTCGGTATGTCTGCATTCACGTACAGCTTCATGACCCCAAGAAATGTGCATAGAAGAGATGGCAGAGCTGCATTTAGATATGTCCAAATCTCTATACGAACCTTTCTCATTAAATTACCTATCTTGTCGCCACATCATATGATTTTATTTTGAAAATCATTTCTTGAAATGCCAGAAACAAAAACAATTTGAGCTTCCGAACGATCTAAGACAGTGCTTCTCAAACTTATTTTAAGTACCGGTTTGTCAACTTGATGATCTAAACTTAACGACAAACAGAAGGGGGGGGGGGGGCTAACCATAAAAATCAGCGGACCTTAAAACGTTGGGCACAGAGGAATTTGAAACAGGACCGTGACCAACTGTGGAAACAGAGCGGGAGAAGCAAGATATTCCCCCACCCTTGTCCTTAATGTTGGCTCAAAGAATGATTAGTGGCAAATGTGTAGTAAGAAGTATCATTTTAGAGACTTGAATCTTTCGAATATGATCAATATTGAAACAGGGTGGCCAATTGTGACAGAATTTTGATTTAGAGTGGAAATTTGGTCAAAAAACTTTATTGGAGTCGAAGCAATATATACAAAAAAAAAAAAACAACAACAACAACACTACGGTGACAAAACAACAGAAGGAAAATGACGACAGACAAAACTTGCGGCGAGATGGTGAAAGCAACGGCAGCGGACACCATACGTTACGCGGAACCAAAAGCAACTCTGGGATGAGGCCGGGGGAAGCGGCAACTGCCGCCAACCACGTATCTTTAAAAATGGCACACTTTTGCGAACATATCGATCGTGCGGAACAATTGCAATCTCTGACGCTCCGTTTTGAAGATGGACTAAACAAAATCCCCGCCAAAAAAAAAAAAAAAAAAAAATCCTACAACAGCTAAAACTAGAAGGCCGGGCCAACGAAGGAGAGTCAGTCCTGAGGAAAAAAGGGGGCGTGGGTGGTTTGAGGAGGTGCGAAGCGGCCCGGAGGCAGCGACTACTGAGCTTCATCCTCTGGACACGAGTGCCATGTTAACCTCTCCTCGTAGAAGGCGATGACCACTTGAGGGCACTTGGTGTTGGCCTCGCGGGCCGGGACGAGGTCGGCTTCGTCCGAGTCTTTCCTGCAGTGAAAAATGAATGGAACTGCCTCAAAAAATAAAAAATCACGAGTAGCATTTCTTTGCCCGGACCGCTCAGCGCAACATGGCAACCTTACTCATCCCTTATTCTTACAGAAACACCTGACGAGGAATTGCGACTCTGAACAAGTCGATTAACTTGTTTCATGTCTTTTGGGCGGCTAATCAATAAACGTCTTACCATTTCATCAAGAACATCAACTCTCCACTGCTGTCTGTTGCACCGATGATTCTTTCTGGATCGAGTTTCCTCGCAAAGCCTCTGGGCTTCTCGGGCTGCAAATGGGGATAGTAATTAGCATATTGTGTATGTACGTGGCTGGGGGGGGGGAGGCGCAAGCTTTCAAAGATATTTTGTGCTTCTTGTTTGTTGACTTCATGCCGCGGCTGTTGCTACGATGTCACAGAGCAGACTGAAGCGTCACGCCTTATGAATCATAGCAATTCCCGCTATGGAGTGGCACCCAAAACGAGGCGTCTTCGGGGAGATGCAATTAGTCGTTGGGGAGTGAAAGCACAACACACACCTGCTCCCCAAGCACACCTGAGACCTTGTAATAAGCTAATGAGTCACATGACACCAGAGTGGAAATAAAATTAAAGCTAATTTGGACATCATTTCTACTTGGTGATTTCTAAACGAATGAGTGGGTGTGCGACAGTAAATGATTACATTGTAGCAAAGTGTCATTCGTTTCGTGTTGTCCGGCGAAACATTCGCAAATGCGTGAATTCGTAACTACTTACGGCATCTTTTTTCTTCGCATCCATCTCAGTTTCGTCTGCAGGCGCCTTTCTTTTCAGGGAAGCCGGCTTCTCCTTTATGTTCTTCTGGGCTTCGAGAAAAGCGTTGATGAGCTCCGGACAATCCAAGTTCTCCTCTGGTTCCCAGGTGTTGTCAGCTCTGGATGAGCAAAATTGAAGTTTTTTTTCACAATGAAAGTAAAAAGCAAGATCAGACCGGTACCCCGAAAGACTACTTCACACCGGATTGGATGCAAACGTGCAGGGTCCTCATGCAACGACAGAATTAAATGGACAGACCCCATAACAGGGAAGCCCTTTGAACACAGCATGGAGGGGGGGGGGGGGATCGGGGGTCTGTCCCGAGGCAACTCACTCTGTAAATCCTTTCCACTTGAGGAAGAACTCCACCTTCCCATTCACAATACGCTGGTCCAGAACTTTTTCCACCACAAATTCCTCAGGTTCCTCTTGTGTGCCCTGCCCCCCCTGAGAATCCTTCCTACTCTTGGTATTCTGCTTCTTGCCCATGCTGTCCTCTATTAAAAAAAGATAATAAACAGTAAGATTTCAAGTGTTCATAAAAAGTATTCACACACTTAAAATCAAGCTGACGCACCAGAACAATTTGTTGGGTCTAGACCAGCTTAACCTACAGAACCCTGAGATATTGGAAGCCTGTATCCCACTAAGCTACGGGACAACACGTCCGTTTTACGCGACATAGAGCAAGTTTCTGCAAGAACGATGTTCTCCAGGTAACTGTTGGATCATGATTAAAGACCCCAAGTTTGCGCAGATGACTGCTTATCGTTGGGGGATGCGGTGGCGCACTCGACCTATTATTTGTCGTGGAAAACGGAATAAAGCCGACAATAAGTTGGTGCAGATGTTAAAAGGCTGCACGGACGCCCGATTTGACTTTTGAAGCGGCGGAATTAATCCTCAAGTTCCGTTAACCAACGACTAGAAACGTATACGCAAGGGATAACTTGGACGGTTAGAACATGCACACGCGCGCGCGAGACAAGAGAGTGAGCCTATCAATTAGCTCAAAGAAAGGAACGTTTTAAAAAGGAGCGGTGTAAATAATTACGGGGCACTCGTTGCCTCCGTGAAAACGCACGTTTTCGACTCACCTAAAAACAATTCGGCGATGGACGGTGAACACGCGGTCAGCTTCTTTATTCCAACTCCCACAGGCGCCAAGCAAGCTAGCTTCTGGCCTCCTACGGAAGCCTGGACGGAAAAGGCGCGTCGCTCTTCGTTGTTTTCACTTCCGGGAAGCAATTGGTAGCTTTTTTTTTTTTTTCTCCACAAACGTGAGTCTAGTGACGGATTTCGATGAATACCACTTGAACTAATATTGATGTTGTAATTCCCCTTAATTTTTATCCACTATATATTCACCCATCCATCCAGAGCAGTTTAGTATTTTATTAGTAGGCTCTAGTTTACATGTATATTTAATGACATAGGAATACGGTATTTGAAGGGTTGAAGACGAGGCACACTGAACGAGATTGTGACATAAATCTGTTTATAGATTTTCAATACTTATCAACTAGCACCAAGAACCACAAAACAACAGTTAGAAAGGTAGACAAAATGGTATATAGTGCTGAATATGAATGCTGGATTTTTTTAGTTAGGGGTCAAACAAAAACAGGTTTGAACCAGATATATATATTTTTTAAAGATGCCAGCGCATCAGATAAAACGGAATAGTTTCAATTTCAAATTTATGGAGATAAGTATGGAATTGCACTTTTATTGGAGTTCTCCAAGGAAATGGCACGTTTACATAGATGACAGGTCAAATGTATGTGAGATGACAACACAAATCATGAATTCATTGATACCCTCTCGAATTCAGCTGTTATATCGAATCGTCCCGCAGTCCAAAAGCGTATCAATTAAGTTTTTTTATGAAGAGATAGTAATACTATTTATTGGAGTATGGTAATGGGTGAAGCATAGTTAACATTAAAAGCTGTATTATTACAGTATTGTTAGATCACCTAAAAAAAAATCAACAGCTATATTGTCACAGAACCACTCAGGTCCCTGAAGCAGTTCACATTTTGATTTGGTGTGACTCAAAAACTTAAGCATTGACAATGTAGGAAAGTGTTAACATTCTTAAATGCAAGAAAGAGACATGCATTGTTTATATTTTTAATCAGAATCATGTCAGAAACCATCTTGAAGTCCCCCCAAGAAGAAAACAGACTACCACATCCAACAACACCATGCAATCAAAGACATCTGGCCAGCAATGATGGAGAGAAGAGGGGGGAGAACATTTATACCAAGTCAAGTTAAAAAGTAAACACTTGGTTAAACCAGATAAATAAAAATGGAAAATGTGAGAACCAAAGAAAGAATGAACTAAGTTGTGGATGTCAATCTATTGAGGATCTTCTTTTTGAAGACTTTGCAGAATGCCTCAGGAAAAAAAAAAAAAAAACACACAGCAACCCTCACTAAATACTTTTCAGTCCCAAACATAAAATGTGATTGTATCTTTAAGGGGATAGTTTAGGATCATACAGTGTAATAATCATACATTTTACCAATGACCGGAGTGATAGTTAAAGCGTACTTAATATATTTTTCAACATTTTTCCCCCCCCTCAAGTTTTAAAATGAACTCAGGTGGAAAGGTAGAAAATAATCCTGGCAAATCTCTCAAATAAATGAGTACAAATGGTGCTTTAAACCAATTCATGATGATTTCAAATTGTGGATCATGCACATCACAAACCATCCAATGCAACTTAAGGCCTTGTCAGTTTAATCATTGGTATACCGTTGATGTCATCAAGACATAAGCAACACAATCTCTCATCTTATTTCAAACTCGAATACAGCACACACTTGCAAAAATCCGAAAGAACTCTGTAAACATCAGATATGTCATTTGCCAGTTCTTTCCACTTTTAGGATCCGGTTGCCATTATAGAAAAAAAGGACAGTGCCGTTTGACAGCTTTTGATGCGTGTGAAAGAAGCATTTCTCGCACTTCAAAATGGTTTAATAAATACAGCCTTGAAACACCTGCTGGGAGTCGCAGCGATACTGAGAGGATGAATTCAAACAAGACGTCCCCGTAATCTTGCCTGGCTGGCCATGCTGACACGTAAACATGCCCGTCGCTGAGACTAGCCAGCATTCATTTGTGATCCATTTTGATATTTGCAGGCACACAAAGCGAGTGGTTTGCGTCACTTACAGTCCCATACAAACTTTCCTTTCAACGTGTTCATCTGAAAGAAGCTTAGGATGTCCAGTGTGTAAGCTACATTTACCCCCCCAGGAGTCATTTTTATCTTTTTTTTAAACTAACTCTTATGATGAGTTTCTCCTTTTTTGGCAGCTTTATAAGACTCCCCAACAGCAGTGGTTTGACACGCGTGCGCGCAGACCCTTGGTAAGGCGATCCCGCAGCCGGAGAAAGGCAAGAAAGTTCCGCTTGAGGTTGGACAAAGAAATACTGCGTCACTGCTTTTTCCCCTTCTTCCTCTTGTCCGTTTTATTGCTGGACGATGTGGAGACAGCCGGCCTTCTCACAGGCTGAACGACCACCCTCCCGTTGGCCCCGCACTGCAGGGTGAATCGGTCCGGGTTCAGGGGCCGTCCCGAATCATCTCTCAGGCGAGCCAGGACGTCTCTGGTGAGCTGCTGTATCTGCTGCCCCACGGCCCCCATCGTCTTGGCCGTGATTTGTTTCTCCCTCAGCAACCGGTCCCTCTGGGCGTGGAGCCGGTCCACCTCCTCCTGGAGCCCCGTGATGGCGTCGAGTTTGCGCTTGCGGCAGTTCTGCGCCGCCAGCTTGTTCTTGCCCCGCCGCCGGATGTCCCGGAGAAGCGTCACCTGTTCGGGGGAGAAGCCGTGCCCGTCGACGATCTCCAGGAACTCCTCCACGGGCATGTTGACGATCTGCAGGACGGAAAACGGGATGCACATGGCGCGGGCGCGCAACTCGTCGCGACTCAGCTCCCGCTGTCCAAAAGTGGGCCCCTCGTCTTCGCTCGAAGGCTCCTCCTTGATGCCTTTGTGGGGGAGAGTGACTGGTGGCAGGTTCAAAAAGGCCGAAGATGAGTAGCTGTGGTCGTGCCACACGCGTTCACTGAGATCCACGCGGGGCCACATGGTAGCGCGGTCCAAAACACCCTTAAAGGGGAGGGAATCCACCTCGCTGCTGTAACCTGTTGCTCCGCATTCATCTTCGCATGAGCTGGACGACGATGACATCTCGGATGAGCCTGAGCGAGAGAAGATGATTTCGTTGATTAGCTCAAAGAACAAACCTCAAGCGGGACACTTCAGTTTGGTACTACTAACTAAAACAACTACGAAAAGCACCTAACGGTTTGATAGCTGGTAAAAAATTCTCTAGTGCCACACGCGGCAAACCAAATCGAAAAGTACCGATTGGTTAAAATGACGCTCAAGAATGCATTCATCGGGTATGAAAGAAGAACCCACCTGGGGAGACCGGACCTCCAGAGCTGCTCTCCAGGGAGAGACCAGAGTCAGAGTCCAAATCCTCAAGGATGTCTGGGTTTATGCTTCCCAAAGAATCCATCAGCGGCGAGTCCATGTTTTCCAAGCCCTCCAACCCCAATTGATTGATCTGGTCAAAGACGGCCTCATCCAAGCAGTCGCCCGGCGCGCTTTGCAACGACGTGCCGCCACTTAAGCTACACACCGAGGCGAACGGGAGCGCAGCCAGCCCCAGGGCCATCCCCGCTGAAGCGTCTGAGCGGGTGGAGCCGGTGGATTCCTGTCGGAATAACGGCCTATGCTGCCTGCCGTCATATGCTCCGCCGCTGGTTACCATGGCGTCCAGCAAAGCGGCATCCAGGTTGATGTCGCTGCTGCTGTCTATGTCCAGGTCTGACAGGCGCTCGGTAACGAGAGAGTCCAAGTCCTACAAAAGCAGCCCGATTTGACTTCCTTTAACGCCTCAAGGTCATTTGCAAAAAAATAAAAATAAATAAAAACATGGATCTGACCGTGACATGACAACTTACGTCGAGGTTAGCGACGGGCATCGAGAGGAAACTGCTCCAGTGCTGGTCAAAGTCGGTCGTGGGCGGCGGGCCACGCGGTGACTCAGACAGTGCAGCGATGCCATCAAGCACACACTGCAGGCGGATCACAAATCAAGGTTAAACATGCTGAGCAGGATTTCACGCTCAATTCTGACAGTTGCGCCGTCGCTGCTGCGAGCGCTTTTTGTTTTGTCTTTTGGATCACGTCTCGGCCAATCCAGTTTTTTGTTTTGTTTTTTTTTTTGCTAGGCAATGTTAGCCATTAAGTTCAGCGCAATGCCCTGACAACAGTTTCACGTTGACTCTACGGCTACAACACCAAATTAATAGATAACAATTATTTGAAAAAAGTGTGGCGTGCGTTGTGGCGCATGCGAGCAGTTCACCGCCTGATCACAAAGACCAGAAGGAAAAAAAGTTGCAATTGAACGACACTATAAGTTGATTTCACTGCCAAGGAAGAACATAACGCCTTTGAGTATTGTGATACTACCTCCATAATTACGAAATGAGATTGTGACAAAAAGACAACAAACAACTTGTTCAGGCGACATTAATCAGTCAATGATTTTCATGCTTATTCAGTTTTCTTCAGTCTGAGGAAAAAGAAAAAAAAAAAGGAGCGGGCACACTTCTTGAACATAATCGAGGAGGCGGCGAGGAAAAATTGACGAGATCATGCCAAAATAACAATTCAACGGGCCTTCTGGAATGTAACGTTTTCCGAAGTCCAACAGCGTTTGTTGACAAATATTTGGGGGCCGAACCAACAAGGTCCATCCATACCTCTTGTTCCAAAGTGGAACTGAGTGCCAGCTGAGTGACAGGAGCAGATTCCTCCTCCTCTTTAACGACATCATCATCCTCCTCGTCCTCCTGGCAGGACACACGCAGACAGATGGTGAGGAATGAAGTTTACGAAAAAGGATTAAAATGATTCAAAACACAAGCGCTCTAAGGGTCAGACAAACTCTGCATTTTGGTTGAAAAATTTGTTCTGTCAAAAGTTTTTGGGGGGTTTTTATTCTTGCAAATTAAAGGAATGATGAGACTGAGATGTTTGTTTTCATGAGCAGCTGTTCGAACACCAGATGGAACTGAAACCGAACTTAACTTTTACAAGGAAAAAAAAAAAATGCACATGGGCCCTTTGGGACAAATTTGAATTCTGTAAGCAAGTGTTTGCGTGCATGAAAGGGATGATTAAAAGTTTTCAGACAACTATGCAGCAGTTTTAAATATCACGCATTTAACAAGCAAAACAATCCACGTCAGCAGAGCGCGAGCGTATAATATTCTTGTTATCGCCGACTATTATTTTCTGCTCTGACGAGATAAGGTCTCGTTTGTTGCAATCCATGTTACTGTACAATAAATTATAGGGGCTAAAATATGATTTGACTGCTCTCCAAGCTATGGCTGAGCACTTTTAATGCTTTGAAATATCAAAGGTGTGGGCGGGGAGGGGGCAATATCCATATATGGGAAGGGCGGAGGTCTTCGCCCCACATTCTCCACCTCTCAAGAGCCACAGCTGGCCGTTTGGGTCTGGAGAAAGGAGATATGATTACACAACTGGCGCATCAAGTGCTCTCAAGAAGGAACAAACCCAACAGGCGTTTTCCATTCTTATCAAAGCCTGGGAAATGTTACCGACACGGCATGTGATGCCAAACGATTCACGGTAGCGCCATGTGACACAAAATATCATCTGGGAGAGCAACGGTGAGATTTAAGCGGGTTGTGTTCATTTAATTCTGGCGCTTGACAAGAACTTGCTGATTTGATGGAGAATGGCCGGCGAGCTCGCTAGAACCGGCCGGGTGATGTCAATGAATCCACTCGTGTTATATTCCAAGCAAATCGGGAGTGAAATGGAAAGGGAAAGTCCATTCCTTTTCAATCATTTTGCCTTCTGAAAAGCGTATCAAAGTAATGTGACCTTTGTTGGGCCTTCTTTGGCATTCACGACGGCATGAAGGCGGCGGTGCATGAATGGGATCAGCCTTTGGGACAGGTCGGGTGTTATTGTAGCCCAAGTTGCGTTGACGCCGGCCATCGGGATCGTCTGCATTTCGGAGTTTCTGTTTGCTCAGCTTCCTCTTGACAATAGCCCACAAATTTTTCAATGGGGTTCAAGTCAGGCCAGTTTTGCAATCCTGTGGAAGAGGATTTCATTGTTCTGCCTGTCACGGGCATTGAGAGATGATTTTTGGAAAAATGACATGAGGGCACATGAGTGGGTCGAACCACTGCTACTGACATTTGGTGACGCATTTTAGAGTATATGACGGTGTTCCAGGGCTTTGGTTCAATCGAGAACGACAAGCACTTGCTTACTTGTGGAAAAGATGACATCACTAGCTAGCTCGACCAGTTAGGTGCCGTCAGCTCTTCAAAATAATCCACTTCTCAGACAGGCCTCACGCTACGAACATTCAACTGTATTGTTCCGGGTTCCCTATTTCAACACACTTGGTGGATTGAGGGAGGGACGTCCTTGTTTAACATTCTGCTGACTTCACATGCTCAGAATAGCATGCCCTGCTTGTTTAACCGCAACGATTGCCGATTTAAATGTAGTTTGGGATGTGAAGGTGGCCTGGGGTTCATTGGTGGAAGTACAACAAAATAAGATGTTTCAGGTATCTGTACTTGAATATTTTTCTCTGAATTCCGCCCTCCCCACCGCCCGTTAACTTTTACTCCCATCATCTGAAAACAGTATTCTGTACTTTCAACTCCTTATTTTGTCAGAATGGGCTTGTTTGTTTTTGTTATCGCTGTGGATGTTGACGTGTTCGAAATATGTACTGTAAGTTGAGAGGGGTAACGTCAACTGCGGGCTTGATCTCCAAGTTGTTTTTCATGGTACAAAGTTATAAACATGGGGATCAGATGGTGTTCTGCAAATTGTGAAAATCCGCAATTGACACCTCCCGCCGCCCCCACCCCGGAGAGGTTCATTGGCTGGCGCCAAAAGTAATACTTTTTATTGCTTTATAGCTAAGAGGTACAAAAAAGGTGACTCTGTCGATACAGAACCGCAAATAAGTCGGTTTCAGAAAAGCATAACATACTGTGCGTCATTTTTAACGCAATAAATTTCTGAGTATGTCGTGTTCTACTTTTACTCTGTCCTTCCATTTCAGTACAGAGAGCGAGTACAGTACTTTTATTTTTTTTGTCATGGCTTATGAAACAGTTAAATACTCACACTTAATTAAACCCTGCTATCGGAAGGCCTGCATGGAATTTTTGTGATATTTCACAAGTAATTGCTTCCCAGAAAGTTATATTTGCCTGTAGGTGCCACAAGATGGGAAGCAAAACAACAACTTCTGCCAAGAAGGAAACTCCTCAACTCACTTCAACATAGTTCTTTGGCTCACAGATGGCACTATTCAGTGTCAAAAGTAATAATTGTATTGCTTTATAGTATTTCTTTTCTCATCAAGTTACAAAAATAAAATCGATAAGATAGGTATTCACTGTATAATACTGTATATATTTTTTACTTGTGTACGTTCCACAGCCCGTACTTTTACTTGACTATTTTCTGCTTTTACACAACAGCGTTAACTCAGTTTACACAAGTATCTGTATTTCTACTTCTCATCGTACTTCATCACTTCCTTACTTTGCGGAGCTTTATGCAACATCACACAACATACTTGCCTCTGTTATAACCCTGCTGACACAAGGCTCAGGTGGAGATGATCGCTGAAGCTCTTGGTTCCTGTCATCACTGGCTTGGTAGCTTTCTGGGTCCGGCTCGGTGTCTTCGCTGCTGCTTGTTGAAGGCTGTCCACCGTCAGACTTGTCAACGGGCGACACTTGGTGCACCAGCCATGCGTTCAGCTGCGTGGGGAACCGCGGAGAGCCCAGAGTCCGAACCTCCTCTAGAAGCCGGCGACTTGCAAAAAAGTAGTCCAACTCGGGGCATTTGGGGTGCACGGTGTATCCCCCGAGAGTGTCTCTTAAGTTATGGAAGGGCGTCTGGGTGTAGGCTGAGCTGGGACCCAAGTTAATCTCAATCAGAGGCGAGTAGTAGCCGCTCAAGTAGCTGTCGATGTCCACGCGAACTCCAATCAAACTGAGCAGGATGGTCAACTGAATCAGGCCTTCTGTGAAGTATTTTTTCGCGACTTGCATTTTCTAAATACGTTGGCGCTGCGAATAAATATGTAATGCTGGCTTCAACAGTTCCTCTTTTTTTCCCCGAGTGGACAAAGGGAAAAGCCTGAACAAAGAGCACGCCTTCCCCTGTCAGACAAAGAGGTCCGCCTGTACCGGCGAACTCGTTGGTTAGCGAACGCTATGCTAGGTACTAAGCTTCCAGCTTTATGACCAATTACCGTAAACCTCTTGGAACAAACATAGCGAAACACGCTTCCTTTCAATCCTTTGTAGTAGACCGCTTGTCGTTTTAATGTTCAAAGCCCAAAGACGTCATTAATGTTACATAAAGTGCGCTGTCGGTGAAGCTCAATGCGGATAACCATAGAGTGCTCCACAGAAAAAAAACTTCGACAAGATTTGCATAACTAAGGGCGATTGGGTAATAGAGTTGACTATTGCAAGAGCTGATTGGATAATTTGGCCGTCTGTCATAGGTTTACCCAATGACATTTCCTCCTTAACAACTACATCCTATTTCCCATGCAACAGAAAACCACAAATATTTAGATTTTTAAAAAATGACAAAAAAAAAAACATTTATGCCGCCTCACAAAAGTACACCGGTTTATGGTAACGACGAATATGCCATATCTCTAAATATCAGATTTAGTTCACGGTTCATTTCCAAAATCTCACGGGCTACTCCCATTTCTCTGACAGTTCGGCAACGGTATAGTTTGGTTGCACTAACTGGAATCATGTGTCTGGCTGGGACAGATCGCACTACTGACCTGCTTTTGTACTATGTTTAGCCTACTGGTAAACGTTAGAATTACAGCAAGAACTCGGTAAACTTATTTACAGGCGTCATCAAAACAACTTATGTAACTAATATTTTTTCCTCTACAAATTCACTAATCCGTCTGTATTCTACATTCTCATTTTGGTACAGGTGTGACAACATCCAGTCGCACAGTCACACCTATGGACAATTAGTCAAAACCTAAAATTAATGTTTTCGGAAGATGGGAGGAAGCTCGATTACCGGCAGGCGTTCTCTGAAACCCTGCCAAATGGCAGGGGTTCTCTGAAAAACACTTCTTGCACAACATTGGAGACAAAAGTGGAGAACGGCAAAGACGTAAAAAGCTTCATCAAAGTTGTGAGTTGCACAATTCCCATGTGCTGCCCTTCAAACTCTGAGTGGATGAATAACGCTAACTACTCATTAAACCCATTACCAACTTATTAGATTAATGTGTCACGTACATTTCAGGAATAAAACCTATGTCTCTTCTTTAATGGAACCTTAAACCTACCATGCTGCTGTATTTTAATGCCATAATAATTTTGATGCTACTTGGAGAGCTCAATGTTTTTTTTCAGTGGAACTTGGTTAAAAAGGCTTGAGTAGCACTGATGGAGGGAGTGATTCTGAACATTGCCTATGAGTAGTTTTACCACTACTGTAGTACTTTTTCGTATGTGGCTTGATAGTTTAACTGCCCCATATTGCATTGCATCTCTGATCCACTGGTGAAAGGACACTTTGATTCTCTCCTCTTTCATCTAGAACTGCTTCAAACAACAAAGCACATGAAGGAAAAGTGGTTAAGATTGCACGACTGTGCGAGTTTTTATGTTATGTGTTGTGTTTATGATTTACTTTATGTTAACTGTTTTGTAAAGTGCTTTGTTACAACTGCAGCTGTTGTGAAAGCTCGATATAAATCAGGATGTATTGTATCGTATTGCGTTTTGCAAACTGGCCGATCGTAAAACTCTTAATTTGTGACAAAATGTCATCATAAACATATTAACTAACCAACCGAACTAATCAACAACAAAGTAAAATGTATGCACTTTATTGCTTGATCAGCTTTGGACAAGCTGGCTTCCAGCTACAACTTTCTGCCTCTGTTGCAGGATAGAAAATGTGCATTTCTTAACTGGCTCAACTGCGACACCTGCTGTTCAAACGTGGCAGCACTAATTTGACAATACTTTTCAGGTCTGATCACATAGTAATAACATAGACTTTCGCAGTTTTGGGTTCTTTGTTCTTTACTACTAAATAAATGTTTGATTGCAGAAATCCTCTTTATAAACCGCGTGTACTGACCCACCACCAACACATTAACCAATAATGGCAAAAGTCAACATACACAAAAGATGTCAGACTGATACAAAAGTAGCAACCTATTCATGCATGTCACCAGTCCCTTAAAAAGTTTAAAAGCATTTGTCCCTAAAAAGTACTCGTCGAAATCACCGTCCCACGAAAATCATCGTCTCGTAATCCTCCAAATAACCGCTGAAAAAAGGGGAAAAAAACACGTGGAAAATGATCTACTCCAGTTGGTCGGACACAATTTTAACAGTCACCTGATTAATCCACAAGCATTTTCATAACGATGTGAAATACAGTTAAATCATCTTTGTGAAGTTCTGACAGATTTATTGCAGCGAGAAGGCGGCTCTTAAATCATGGCCACACGTTGCTCTAAGCTCCGAGTTGATTGGTGGAATATCGTGTGACGTCAACAATTTTCACGCATGCGCATTATAATGTAAGGGGGTCACGGGGAAACTGAGGGAACCGCAAACGAGTTTCATCGGCACTATTTCCCAACCTTGAATAATGGGAGTATTTGCTGAGTGATTATTTTTTTTCCAAGTTATATTTGCACATTTAAAGTTTTATTTCAAATCAATCCATCTTTGACGACGCCAGTAATATGTTTTAAGTTTGTACTTTAACTTTTTAAATTGTATCCATATTTATCAGTCTTTGGAATGAGTCGGTTTTCCACGCTGAATAGACAGTGCATGAAACCTATTCAATTTGACGACGAGGCTATTGATTGGTAGCCGACTTGATTTAATAGTCACACTAAACGTCTGAGCAGGCACTACTGGCATTGATTGGAGTCTGCTTAAATTAGATTAAACGATTACTTCACTCTTCCAGATGCTTCGTAACTTTAGAATTTTTAGTTCTGGTAACCTACATATATGTATATTTTTTGCAAACATTTAGCCATCGTTTTTAATTAAAACTAATTTCTTATGTAATGACATAATTCCAAATAACACGAAGAAAAAAACACTCATTGGGTATCATCCAATGTTTAAGATTTTTAAAATATTTAGAATATTTTAGAACCAGTTAATTGTTTCTCACATTTAACAACAAAAACAAATGAAGGTAATAAAAATAAGAGGGCCATTCAATTTGATCACAATTATTTTTAAATTGTTGATTTACCGTTGAATAAGTATTTTTAATATTTTGTGGAGTCAGTATCAGAAGAGAAATAAAATAAAATCTATATTATATGTTAAATATCGAAGTAAATGTGCATGTTTTTTTGTTTTTGTTTTTATCCGTGTGTGCGCGTGAGAGAGAAAGAGAATGTATGTGTGAGTGTGTGTGAGCGTGTTTTTTCACAGAGAGGAGCTCTGCCCTCCAGAGAGGAAAACATCAGACTGGCTGCCTCTCTCACTCCAGACCCCGTCGCTGTTTGATTGACAGGTAGCTTTAGCCAATCATCCGCGGGCATCGACACCCGCCCTCTCTATTGGTTCATCACATCAACTCCCACACATTGCATCAGCCAATCAGAAAGGGCTCGGTCGCGCTCCTTATTCGGGTAGATTCTCTGGCGCCGCACAGTGGAAGTATTGTGGTTTGACAGTTGGCTTGTCGTCTGCGAATCAAAATTAATTTCTTTTCTCTAAATCTCCCTTTCCAATCGTGCCTTGTTTTAATAATCATAACACTCAGCAAATTTTTTCCCGGCAAAGTCTAGGAGGAAATGCGGCTGTATTATTTAATCCCCCCCGATCTAGCACATCTGTTTTATTACCACATACTTTCCAATAATTTATCCACCGTTTAGTTGAGACAATTTATCGTCGCTGTAATTTTGTAGATTAAGACACAACCACTAGGTGTCGCCACTGTTCAGCAGTTAGTGCATCACCGTGCTTTGCAGCAGGACATTTGACTTGGATGTGGATTTCTTCACGATGCTTCATAATGATGCTGTTTAACTTCTCCAAGCATAACCGAAAACTATAAAATGTTGCATTTTTAACTTCGATACATTTTTTTTCGTATTCCTGCATGTACCCTCCACACATTTCAGAAGAAACAAGAGGCCACGGCGAGGCCGAAGTGAAAGAGGCGCTGACAAGATCCTTCACGCCCCCCCCCCCCTTTTCTTTGAGCTCAAGAGGCAGGACTGGATTTGATGTCAGAGTCTGAGATGGCCGCCTTGATAAAGTCGGTCTGGCTTGCCGAGACTGGCAGCCATCCCTTCTCGGAAAAGAAAACAGAAAGGCCCTTCATAAACAGAAGAAAATGGCCGTTACTGAAGAAAAACAGCTATGCACCAATGCGTGCTGGTGATTTGGAACGTTACGACTGTGCACACATAAATACTGATGGGCTTTTATGAATGTCTCTTTGAAAATGGTGCTTCAATGAGGAAGCGAGAGGCCCAAAATATGTGCGGTAGGTTGCATGTGGCCATCGTGTGTATTAATCAGGTGAAGGCATGTCGCTCCCGTGTTTGAGGAAACCTTTTTCAGTCCAAACCGTGGCTATTGTGACCACTACTAATGGACTTCCTCGCCCTGTCCCTCCTTATTCCCCCATATCATATCCATGCATCCCTCTGGGAGCTGATTAAAAGGCTTTCTACCTCGGGCGAGGGGGAGAAGATGAGTAGCAAGTGAAGAAGAGTGGTCCTTATTACCCTGGATGTCTGTACATGAGAGGGTGGAGTGAAGGTCCTCTTTAGTTAATCGATAGAGATAGCGTTCGCCTACACTGTCGGTGTCTCTCGGCCTCTCTCCCCCTCGTCTCCCTCATGCCATTAGAGATAATGTGTCTCCTATTGACACAGCTAGGTCTCGGGACCATGACAGAAATACAGTTGAGCCACTGTGAGGTCGAGCGCTGAGTCATTAAAAAAAACAACAACAAAAAAAAAAGTGGTTGCTTAACCTGGTTGACTGCATGTTCTATTCTTTCAGCATTTACAAATGTCTGCTTTTGTAATTACACCAGTCAACACATTTTTACTTATTTTAAAAATCTGATATTCAAGTAAACCTTTGTAGATACAGAATCTGACCCCGGCAAAAATAATCTGATTCGTTATAAAACTTCACAACTGTAATAAAATTGTAACTATTTAGCAGGTGTAGCAGTTAGATTTTTTTTTCCCACCCCGGTCATGTCATCCACTTTGCCACTTGCTGCTAGGCACTCAAAACTAGAGAGGCCAATTAAACAATTGGAGTATGCCAGCCACACTCACGATGTTTGAATGGACAACTAGGTAATAATGAATGAATTTGTTTAGACACATTATTGTCCCATTTGAATCGCTCCTCTGTATTAAATATCAAATTCAGAATGAGAAATGACACCATCTGGTGGGGAACTACCTCCTGCACCGTTCACATTCTCCACCAGTTCAATACATGACGTGATTGTGTGCATATGATAGCACGCCGAGCAGCTTTCTGCTTGGTAACAATTAAAAAAAACAAAAAAAAAAAAAAACAATAAAAAAATTGCTGACCGACATAAATCCGATAAATGCAGCCGAAACAAAATCATCAAAAAAACGTTTTGACACTTCTGGGAGTTGTAATGGAGAGTTATTGGCTGTAGCCGAGCTGCGAAATACAAGATGCTTGAGGGGATTCCTGGCAAAGATAGACTGATATCAAGATTTACATTCGATAATAATACGGCGGTGATGGAAGGTATAAACTTACTGAAGTCGTGAATTTGAGTTACTTGTGCTTTACTTGGCTTGTTGCGTTTGCTAGCGGCGTCGTGAATCACCACGCCGCCGTGGACGATACAGTAGTGTGGCTGACTGCCGGGTGATAATTTACTTCCTTTCACTGGCAAAGCCTGATGGAAATAACAGCATGTGTCGTATGCAAATGCCCAAATGTGTCCTTTTGGAGGATTTTTTATTTTTTGCTCGCAGCCCGACGCAGAGAGCGCAGCGCTCGGGAGTCGCAGACTTCTGAGAGATGCCTGGGCGAGCTGCGGGGAGACCAACCTCTAACCTCACTGACTCCCTCCCCCCTCCCCCCCACCCCCCAGGGTCAAAGAGGGAGGGGCGAGCGCTACAGGGGGGATAGGCTGTGTAATTGATGTGGAGAGAAGGCCTGCGGAGGCTTGCTGCGAGCAGGGGAGGGGTGAGGGAGGGGTGCAGGGGGAAACCCGAGGCTCCAGAGGGGGGGAGCAGGACTGGGATGAAGGTCTCTGCTCTATGTCCTCTGGTATATGGCGCTACAGTCTGGATCCTGGGGGGCATGCAGAGTGGCTGTGGAAAACCAAATTCAAACTAAACTCATCATCAGTTTCATTGAAGTTTGTTGTCTTGAAATGTGGTGGGTTTTGAAAAACATGGACCGCCACTGCTGTATAACATTTCTACTTCCGTATTTTAACCACGTGAGTCCGTGTCTGTGAGAAGTGCCGCATAAATACTCGAGTGTCTGGTTGTCTCAACCGTGAGCCAAAGAGCCGTAGCTGTCACAGGAATGAACTCTGCTAGTTTTTAGTCCAAATTCACAGTTGCTCTTTCAGCTGGAAGTCAAAGGGCATGCTGAATTGCTGAGGTCTGAGGAGGTGGGGGGTCAGGGGGGAGCAATGGCTGACAGATGTTTACAGAGGCATTCTGCCACCATAAGGAGCGGGTGGGATTTTGTGCGTTGCCACCAGCAGCGGTCACATCTCAGTCCACTCAGCCGCCACTGGAACAGGCACAGACGGTCTCGGCCCCTAACCTACCCAGATGGCTCGGGTCGCTCGGAACCAGCGGCAGTGATCGCTACCCAACCACCTCCGGCGGCAGGATTACAGAGGCCCACCGTGTTCGAAGCGGCTCTCAAGTTACCGGGGGCATCAAGCGTAGTGATTTTAGAGAGTTATAAACTTTTGAATAATGGTCCAGAGGAAGAGTTTTTGCAAGCCGCCAGCCTATGTCTGTGACGGATTTGTCTTTACGTTAGCCGCGATAGCCAATTCCTCTGCTTGTCTTTGTTTATGAATTGCATTTTCCTTGCGACATCGCAACCATTTTGGGGAGGTGCTGAAGCATCCCTAAATTCAATCCCTAAAGTCAATTTAAAAGGGCGTTAATAACATGTTGTACATGTTGTCTTTATTAGTCTTTAGGCACGGGAAAAAAAAATAATGGCATTGGATGGCAACACATATAAGTGTCCATTGTAGAGGTCGACGCACAACTGTGAGATGAAGATTACTTAATATAAGAGGAATAGCTGTCCTGTCTAGTGACCGCTGTCCCTGAAAGGGTTAAACATGACTATAATATTGGCCAATTTCCAAAAAAAAAGGTGGTTGCAGAAGTAAAAAATGCCTCTGAGAGCAGAGGTAAAATGTTTGAAAAGTCTTGCGGTTGATCGATTGAGGTCACAATCAAAGCACCGGGTTTTACGGGCATGTTGTGGGACGGGATTTAGCAAGCATGCGTATTAATGGCGATGACCCCTGATTTGCTATGCTTGACTATAGGAGAAAACAGATGGTGTTATGTGAAAAAAAAAGGGGGGGTGGTGCGGCGTCAATTTGGCTCTCAGAACGAGTTCCTCGCTCAGAGACAGTTGGTTTGCTGAGACACTGAATGCCGCCTGCATGTTTCCAGTCCAAGTGTCTCAAGGCGGGAAACCTTCCAAACACCATCAAGCAAGCAAACGAAACCTATTCTCACACAAATCAGTTACTGTTTTATGCTTTGACTCCCGGGGATGCTTAAACAGGACCCGACAGTATGCGTTGTAAAAAAAGAAAAATCAAATGAGGCCTCAAAAGTCTACATTTTAATACGACCGCCAAAAGGTGTGAAATAAACCAATTTGAAATGGATTTTTTTTAAATTTTTTTTTGAACAACGTAAGACAAGGCAAAGGTATCCATCTGTTACACGATCGGCTGCAAGAGGACACTCATCCTGGTGTTATTTCAAGTGACTGATCCCCGTAGCTAATACCCATGATGGAGCACTCTTAGTCTCTTTTCGGCGTCCCGTGAGTGACACCATTGATGCCGGGCAACGTGGTGCCGCTTTCCTCGGACTGTGACTGGCAGAGTGTAACGCCGATGAAGACTTCATCCCACTCCGCTGCGCTCATGACGGGCGGTTGACCCTTATCCTCCCAGGACCTCTCCCCCCCCAACAGCTGTATCTGTTTTCCGGGGACTGTCATGTCCACCTCAGTTCCGGCACCAAACCCTTTCTGAGTCTACCGCAAACGACGATCGTAAATATTTCCCGCCAAAATTGAGGTCATTGTAGACAAAGGCAACACACTTGTTAGATTGAGTAGGTGTTCCTAATGTTGTGGCCGGATAGCTTGATCGATCGCTCCGTAAGGTGCTCGTTGTCAATCGCGCGGCGCCTTTTAAGTGCCACTTGATGATCAAACTTGCTGCGCAGAATAAAAGTCTGGTGAGAAGAGGCCTACACGCACCTATAAAGCGCCGTGAATCCAACCACCGCAGCGGTGCATTCACAACATTCACGCCTAACACGAGTGTATTTCCTCCCTTGTAAATGGTAATCGAGGAACTCCTAAAGGGAGATGGAGGGCGAATAAATGGAGGATTTTCAGCTTGTTAAATGGGGCATTAGAGGGCTTGTGACTGGGAGTTGTAGGCTATAAAAGCCAACAGTTCGGCTGCACTCATGTTTTAGTGCGTTGGCTCATGACTTGACAGCTTTGCTGTTTGGGTGTCGCTGAGGACCGCGCCTTGGGGGCATGCTTTACGCTGCTCATTTGGCACATGGGGGACTTTCAGGGCCCACCCGAGGCAGATTTAAGGCCGAAGCAAGGAGACGGACTCCCATGTGCCAGTCTGCCTCAGAGACTGCCTCTTGGTGTCTCTTGTTTTTTCTTGCGTTTCTTTTCTTGTCAGCTTTTTTTTGGTTGTTGGCTAAGTGAAGAGCCAATGAGCAAGAACTTGGTGTCTCTTGTTTTTTCTTGCGTTTCTTTTCTGGTAAGCTTTTTTTTTTTTTGGTTCTTGGCTAGGTGAAGAGCCAATGAGCAAGAGACTGCATTTGGATTCATAGTTATCTGTCATGCATTTTTTTTTTTCGCAGATAGACCTGGAGGCAGGGGCAGTCCTAGCTCTAAAGATACCCTGTGTGAGATCCCCACCAATCTTGAAAAGAAAAACTTGAGGGAACCGTCTTGGAATAAGGCCAATGATTGACATGTCATGCAATTAGATGATCGAAAACAATTTCACGTTGCTTTTTTTTTTTTTTTTTTTTTTTACATTTTGGGTGCTTTGCCACTTCACGCCCTCACCGCACATAATGCACATGCCAGAAACTATGACCGGCTTTGTAATGATTTCTGCTTCTTTGCATATTTTCAATAAGGTATTCCTGGAATCAATTCCCCTTAAAACATCAGAAACAGTCCGTTAAAAAAAAAACAAAAAACACACACACACAAATGATGCCAAAAAATGCAGAAGAATCTTTGCATATGTCAGGTGTAATACTTTACATTTCTTGGGAAATTACCCATGTTCTCCATGCACTATATCATTTTTATGAACACAATCAGTGCCCAACGAGCCTTGACCCGATTCAGCCAATAAATCAGAGCACAGCATAAAGAAATAATATCAATCAATCTTAGCAACTCATGTGGTCTGAAAGAGATGCATCTGTTGCGCACCGACCGGTCTCTGAGCAACCACGCGGAATCCTCGGAGCATTCGCGCAAGTCATTTGAGGAATCCGAGGATTGTCACGGTGCGGCGAACAGCACCCCGGCCGGCTTTTGCAAATGGACAAAAACGTCAGCGGGCAACACATCACAGGCGGCCGTGTGGACATTCAAGCAAAGCAGCGTGTTCTCTACAAAGCATATCCACATGCCTGAGTTTGAGTTGTGTGATCCGCGGAGTAACCCGGGAACAATAAACATTTTTTTTCCCCCTCCCTTCCAACATCACCTGTGTAAATAAAGATGCGGATAAGCTGTGTTGTTTCGACAAATGTTTAAATCTGGATGACGTTTTCTGGTTCAGATCCACTCAAAAAAAAAAAAAGACAAACCGGCCGATTTTTGAAAGCTGCTGAAAATAAATGAGATCAACCTGCGTTGAGCATTTGAGGTTTTGATGCGTTACTTGCGTGCGTAATTGTTTAGTTATCTTCCCGGTGACTTCTGAAGTTGCCTTTTGACCCCCGGTGCAGAGAATCCGAGTGAGGCGGGTCGAGGCGGACACGGAGAGTCATCAGAGCTTGAAGATTTCCCTCTCTGAGACGCTATCGTCATATGTCATAATAGCTGTCACGACGACATGGTTCAAGGGTTCCCATTTCCCATCTGCTTGGTCGAGTCACTGATCGCGCACACACACACGCATGCACACAAACTGTCTGACAGCACGTCTATGTACAAAAAGCCGACTCTCGTGTAATGTATAAAAATAAGCTCCACTAAACTCTTTCTCTGACATCGTCGATAAAAATCGATTCTTTTCGTGTTTTTATTTCGCTCGCCTCATTCGGTCTCAAAAGGTTTCGTTGTGATCCACGAGTGGGACCAAACACACGCGATGGATGTCACACCTCGTTCTGAGCATCATTTTGTAATACTCTGAGCTTTAATTCACGACGAAGTGCCTGCCTTTAACTTTCGAACCGCTTTGGGTTGAATTGACGTGCTCTTCAGAAGAAGGTGATGGATAATCCGCTCGCTTCAGCGCAACGACATCGCAAAAAGCCCCCTGAGCAACGACCGCCTGTGGTTCGACTTGCTTTTGGAACATTTTCAGGAGCACTGCCGAGCTATTAAGTTGATCAACGACACGCCGCGCATGTCGTTGGCCCGAGACGAGGGCCCAAGGCTGTGCCGCGCCATCCTGGACAATATCAACAAAGCCGTTGAGGCAAGATTCAAGAACTGGTTCCTGGACTGTTAAAAATTTGAACGAGCTATAAGTCCATATTGGTGATGCAAAATTTCATGGCTGCTCCTTCGATTTTTGTCAGGCCGAGGCCAGCCTTGTTGGATCACATATCGCACAGATGGTGAAGGACAAATTACCTCTTCATTCTACTAGCGTATGGCTTGAGCGTGATGTTAGACAGAATGCTTCGGCGGAGTTCAAAATTGCTGAATTTAGTGGGGGAGCGTTCCAAACAATATAACGCAACCTCAAGGGGCTTTATTATTATTTTTTTCTTCTTCCTAAAAAAAGACCAACGGACGCGCACAAAATAAATAAAGAAACAAAATTCTTGGCTCTCATATCAATCGTGAACGAAAGGCTCATAAAAGTGGAAGCCAAGATAAAGAAGTTCTACAACGCTCTCCTCGAAATCCTTCAAGTCTTCATCTTCCGGGAGAATTTGCAACCCTACACGCAAGCGCAATCTTCCGATCCGATTCGCATGCACGCAAACGTCCCGTGTGATCTTATCACATCTATTATTAACCTTCCAGTATTAGTCTTGAAGAGAGGAGTTTCCATTGTCCTCGCTTGACGCAAGACTGAAGACAGCTGTAGGCATTTGGAGACTTTGCACGCGGTCAAAGATTCCGATCTTGTATTGCAACCTTGAGTCTGCATTGTCATAAAACGTTCGACGTCAATACTTAACCAAGTATTCGACCTTAACTGGAGGCTACCGAGTGAGTCTTCGATCCACCGCTAAGTTACAATCAAAGTGCCGCTTATGTATTCGTCTCTCAGGACGACAATTCTGGCAACGTATCGTGATAACACATGGAGGAAAAATGGAACCAGAATACCCACTCTGAAGCCACATTTTAGAATAAGACTTTGGTTGCGCCGGTGCGGCCGCTTTTGAGTGCCTCGTTGTCACGGCAAAGAAAAGACCCGGTGGGATGTAAGAATTCCAGCCACTGGAGACTTTTTAGCGGACTTTAACATAGGCTTGCGTGTGAGCGTGAGTGGTTGTTTGTCCAACGTCTGGCCGGCCGCTAGCCCAGGATGCACCGCATCTCTTGCCTAAAGTCAATGTGGATTTGTTTCAGTTCACCCGTGACCCCAATGAGGACAAGCACTTTAGGAAAATGAACGGATGGGAACTTAGTACTGTAGTCCAGGGAGTGGAGATTGATTATAAATTTGTTGTTCCCCCATTCCCAGGCTTTTCTCCGTACAGGATATCAACAGATCATTGCAGTTCCAATTAAGTTCCAGCACTCCTCATGCATGCAGCGATATTGACAGATGAGCGAACTGTACAAAGAAGAGCTCGGAATGTTTCTCGCTTGACAGTCATTTTATCAATGTTCACAAGACGGGGCTTTGTCTCCTTTGTCTTAGTGACCATGTTAAATTAGCCCAGAACAGATGGGTGCTGTCTGGTTGCCTGGCTGTCCACGAGAACAATTTGTGTGCTCCGAAGCCAGTCAGGATTTATTTGTGTGTTTATCTCCTCCTATTTTGTTGCGTACTTAATTAATTCCATCGACGGTACGAGTCAGAGTCTGCTTCCCGTCTTCTCCCGTCTCTAACCGTCCAGCTGTCAGGTGTGCACGGCGCTTGCGTGTGCGTTTGTGTGTCGTGCGCGCCGGCGTGCAGTTGTCCGAGTGTTGTTGTGCTGCCAGCGAGGGGGTTCTTTTGGAGAGCAAAGTGGAGGGGAGGACAGCCGCCGACGTTGGGCAACCGGCGCGATCGACAGGGAGTCAAATATGGCAGATCGTGAGTATGCTCACGTTGGCGATGTTTGGCAGCGGGAGGCGTCGGCGCCATGTTGTTCCCGAGATCCGAATGTCCAAATTTAACACAAAAGTGTGTGTGTTCTTTGTCACACGTACAGTTTATCTTTGCGTGTTGCAAACCTGATCCGGGATGATGTCATGCGCAGCTGCTGCCTGGCTGACAGACAGTTTCCGCACCACGACATGGGGCCCTATGGTCTGCCTGTCACGCCGACTGACGGCTGAATGACACCAATGAGAGCCAGCCCTCCCTCCGCCTTGGAGCCAGGCACTGAGTGACAGCCAGTAAGCAGCCAGAAAGGGCGTCTCTCAACCTGAAAGTAATCTCTTTTAACCCCCCCCTGCATTTTCTTCTCGTCAACCCCTTTTCTTCTTCTTCTGTGTCTCTTTGGCTCTTGCTTGTCTTCTCACCCTCTTTTCCAGCTTTCGTCTCGGTTCTGAAGGGTCTCTTAACTTGAGTTTGCTTTTTAGTGCGAACGTGGAAGTTGGACCTTGTTAGTTCCTCAGCAATCACTACAACGCTTTGTCGAGAGTAGAGGCATGAATCATGGAGGATCCGGGTAAATGTATGAATGCAAGATATTCACTCGTTTTTAGCGGTGGGTATCAGTGATGCGGTACTTGGGGACTTGTCTGATTGTTTTGGAGAATACAGTCCTTCGTCCGAATTTGGCAGAAAGTGGCGTGTTCCAGTCTGTCAAAGTGCCGTGTTCCAGTCTGTCTGGCATCCATTAAATAGTTTGAGTGAGAAGACACAGTCTTCCGGGAGTGACCGTATTGTTAATATAATATTGCGAGCATTAGAGATTAAAGTACCGCCGACAATTCACTCTGAACTTTTAAAATTGGTGCCATGACCCGGATTACATTTTGTGGTTAAAAACACTGCATCAGTACACAACATTGCCATGTACATCATCAGGAGCAGTGCAGAATCAATATTTAGCTA
Organism: Hippocampus comes; assembly: GCF_001891065.2. Lineage (NCBI taxonomy): Eukaryota > Metazoa > Chordata > Actinopteri > Syngnathiformes > Syngnathidae > Hippocampus > Hippocampus comes. The sequence goes on along the minus strand of NW_017805624.1, from coordinate 118,374 downwards.
AAACGATGACCAAATCTCATCGTTTTGAACTAGGATATATGCTAGAGGATTCGAAGTATTGCAGAACGACACGGGGCAGGTTTTGCTCGTCGAATAACCAATCACAGAAAGAAAAAAAACAAATGCTGTCTTCGAGATCCAGTGAGTTTGCTGCTCGGAGACAAATTTGAAATCTGATTTGTGAAAGAAACAGTTCTATTGCTAATATAGTTTAAGTTACACAGAACTTGTTGTTCGGAGTTGTAACTGAACGGCATTGCTTCTGATGGTGTTCAGGCCAGCAGAGAAGGCCTAACTGGCCCCTGTCCCCTCATTACTAGTCGGTATGGCGCTGATCCAAAGTTGGCTTTCAAAAGAAAAAGATACATTATATTGGAATGTCGGTCGGTCGGTAGAACAAGTCATGAGATGGGATAGACAGAAAGGAAGTTAGGTAGGTCACTCGGCTGCTCAGTTGGAAGATCGAGACAGATCTGATTTTTATTTTTCCTGGACACTTCTAAGAAGGGTCTTTGCCCCAGAAGCCCAAATGCATTACTGACAGACTCATTGGGACAGTTGGATCAAGCAACTGTTCTCTCGCCATCGCTCTGTGCCCCTGTTTGCCGTTACGCGGCCCACCCAGGCGCCTTTCAGCCTGGCACACTGCCCCGAGGCCCACACATCCATGTGACCCTGTAGCCACAGACCCCCGGAACTCTTTGCACCCACTGACCCCCCTAACCTCTCCAACCACTGTCCCACGATCCTTTCTGGGTTTTTTTTTTTTAATTGCACCCGCCAAGAACCGTCACTCCATGAATTGGCTTTTCAAAACTGGAGTAAAAGTCTCCGACATGGTAACCCCCTTCTTCATTTTTTGCTGCGTTTTGATGCTCGAGTGGGTGCAGCTTTAATGTGACTATGAAAGAAAACCTGGATCCTGTTGTCCCTTTCCCCCCACCCCCGACACTTCTAGCAACCCCTTTTATTTTTTTTAATCTCACTATGTTTCTGTCTCATTTGTCCATCACGTCCTTTCAATTCGTCTTCATCTAAGTGGCGTCACACCCGCTCAGTCAGTCAATCTCCAGCTCGCCTAACGCCGATGTCCAAGTCTCTCGCTGTCTGTTGTCCGTCTCCTCCTTTGTTGTGTCGCTCTGTGTGCCTTTCCTTTTTGCCTTGTGAGAAACTCTTAAGGGCCTTTGTTAAGAGCTTGAGTCCCTTCCATGGTGACCATTGCTGACTGACAGCCCTTGAAGGGGTCTCTTCATTCCAGGGGCCAGGGAAGGCATGAAGGAATGCGTGTGCATGCATTGGATGGGGGCTAACTTGGTCAAGCACAGACATTCACTGGCCGCAATATCTGGTGCACCTGCACACTCTAGTCGGAGGTCAAACACCAATTGTACCTTTTGAAGAAGAAAATTAATTTGTTTATTGTTGCAGTGGGATCGAACCGAAATCAACCCCCACAGAGGGCTGTTTGTAATATTTTTCTTGCCTTATGTATCATTGCCAAAATATTTGAAATCTAAATAAAGCATTGCAAACGGGTTTGCTTGGCACACGTCTCAGATTGGATCCCATGACGTCGTCAATGCGCTCTGGGGAAAATATCGCTTCAAATATTCATGGCATGTGGCGAAAATGTTTGTCCAGCCGTGGGCACGAGCAAAGAGAGCGCCTGTGCTCCTGCCGGTTTTGTACACGGCGATGTGTGCGACTGGCTTTCTGCTCGCATGCGTGGGTCCTCTCATGTGTAGCGTTCATTTTTCTTCTTGAAGGGTTACCGTGATGTTTATCTCGGTGACAAGGACAAATAAACCCGGGCAGAGTCAATCTTAGCTGGGCAATTAGCGCGAGGCCTTCTACAATTCTGCCAGACTATTTATTTATCCTCCGCGTTTCCTTTGAAACGCTCCCGCCCCCGAGACACTAACAGATACATAACGCAGCGATGAGGCCCGTTCCGTTCCCCGTGCAATTTGAGTTCGCCAGCCGACTGGTTCGAGCAGAAGGAAGCTTTTATTCCAACATCTCCAAGTAATTACTCCAATCTTCACAACGGACAAAAACAGCCGACTGTGCTGTGACTTGAGCTATATTTTAACGGAAGGCAAAACAGACCCAATCATTCTCTGTCAGCCATTACGGCCAAAAATCCGAGCGAGGATTTTAATCACAGCGATACCATCAAGTGGAAAAGAGAATTGGCAACAAGAAAGCGGGACGTGACGCGGTCAGGGGGATGACCTTTTGACTGACAGAAACCCCACGATTTGACGGACAAACGCGACGGGGGCCGCGAGGCTCCAGGGTGTCGACTTGAATTTAAACTGAAAACCTGCTTTGTTTTCCACATTTCGCCGCGTCTGCGCAGTGTCAGAAAAGAGGGAAATTTGTATGTGAATAGCTCACATCAGCCCAAGTCAAACATCAACTCGCTGGCAGTCAGTAACTCAAAGCCATACAATAACACGAGCCAGAGACATTCCGTAGCACTCAGTGAGAAGTGCCTGAACTGTTGCGAAAACATACAGCATGCAGACAAAAAAAAAAAAAAAAGGATACTGTATACGTGAGCTCAGCATTTTACATTTCAAAAAACATTACTGTTGAAATTAGTCCGCAATTGGGAAAACAATATTACCCCATGCACTCCTGTCAAAAAAAAAAGCGGATTGATCTGTCTTATATGGCGAACAATCAGAGTGGTCAAACATGTCAGAGAGAAAAGCAACATGAAAAGTTGTCTTAGACTGGCAGCGGTGAGCACATACGACAGATTTGTGGTCAGTCATTTTGCTTTTCCACTAGTTCAACGCCCCCCTCCAAAAAAAAGAATCCCGCAAAGGCACCATCTGATGTTTATTTTTAGGTTTAGCTGTCTTGATGTCAGCAGGAAAGCTTTTGAAATGATCCCGCGCCGCGACGCCTCGACCAGAGATTTAGTGACCAATTGTCATGTTTTTCTCAAACATGTGACAGTCGGCTGCGCCATCTCCCCACCAGCTATCGATCTCCAAGGCATTCTAATGACCCATAATTGGGCTAAATTTGATTTAATTGGCTCTGATTGGCTGTAATTGGGGCGGCGGACTAATCTGATTCAAGATCAGAGGAGCAGCAGTCCTGTGTGGTTTCAAAGTGGGTATTCCCTCGCCCGCCCCCACCCGCCGCTGACCCGAGATGTGCACATCAAACGTAACACGTGATCGCTGCCACTCATTGCCGTGTGATTGGAACTAGAGCACAAAAATGGGTTTGTTTGCGTTTGCAAAGAAATTAAAATTAGACTAAAACTACGACTCTCCTCAAATAAAGTTCTGTTCCTTTCAAAAAACACACGGACTGCACTCAAACACGCAGGATGTTCCGAATAGTGATGGCAAGTACGTAGTAATGTCATACAACATGAATCACGTCTTCTTGCCCGGACTTTCTGAATTCCTAATTGTGCATGAAGCTGCGCCGAAGTCATGCTAAATTATAACTTCGCGGAAAGAAAGGGAAAAGTGACTCCGCTGGCATTTTGATTTCGCTCCGACGAGGGCCTTGACGAGAAGGAAGAGAATTATTTGTATTGGCGGGAAAAAATCTCTCTTGCCTTTTTTTTTTCTTTCCTGACTCACTCATCTTTTGTTCTTGATTCGGGTCTACAGGGTTGCTTTGCGAGGCAGATGGAAGCGATTATAGCGCAATAATAAACCGTGGGGAGGAAACCATGGGAGTAGACGGCGGGATGACAGAGTAGGTGGAGGAGGAGGAGAAGGCCAGATCGGCCGAGTGCTCACGGGCCGGCACACGTGTCCATCAGGCCGGCGGATCAGCGCCCGCGCTCATTTCCATCACCTTGAGGACCGAGACCTACATCACACCGGCAGCCAGAGAAACAGCAACCCTGCGCTCGAGACAAATGATTACGGCGCAGCATTTTTGTGCATGTGCAATAGAATGATCGATTCCGTTTGGCGATTCTGCAAAAAAATCTTTTTGAACATATACAGCAGAGTAAAACCACAGTTGTTGTGACGACTACGATGCAGAAAGAAGTGCAGTGAAACGGTTTTATGATACTGTGTGCATTGATTTGCAAATAATAGCTAGCATTGCGGAATATGCCTTGCACAGACTAAAGGGGCCCTGGCCACCCTTGGTCACCCTGCAGCTCCGCCCCTGGTTTGAATGGGTCATTGGGTATTTTTGAAGGAGAGATTTGGCAAAATAACATAATTCTGTGGCAATGTATCGTCTGAGTGCTCCCTGTTGATTATCGAAACTGCTGACGGCTGCGATGCCCATTGGGGGGAAAAAAAAAACGCCATTCTTCTCCTGTACTGGCCGTCATTAGACGATGGAAAAGCACCATATGGTATGGCACTTTGGTGTAACTCCTTTTCCCTCCTCTTTTTTTTTTTTCCAGGTGTAGCACACTTTGGTCATGGTCTCCCGCCAGACTCTGACAGTAGCGCTGACTTGTGCGGCCTCTCCTCCAGCCACCGTGTGTTTAACATCTGCCCCGCAGGCCCGTTCCACTTACTCCCTTCCCGGTACCCAAAGGAGCTTTCTGAAAGCCTCACCACCCTACTGGCCTTATGGCCGCGCCGCAAAAAAATAAATACATGAATTAATTCAAACCCAATCCCACGTTGGAGGCACTTGGCAACACAAGGGGAGGGAAGAAAATGGCTGATGGGAAATAGAGGGAGGCTGAGAACGCCACGCTGGTTAAATGTCAAACTATACCCGCAGGTCAGATCTGGAAAAAGGGGAGAATAATGCCGTGATCAAACAATGGAGAGTCTGTTGAAAAGAGGGAGAAGTGACTGGAGCTCGTGGAGGGGGACAGAGGTTGAGTGGGTTAATGCGGAGCGTGTGCTTAGGCATGAATATTGGCATGCGCGCGTGCGCGCGGTAACCCCGCCGGAGGCAGCTGGCCGGCGGATGAAGGAAGGAGCCATCATCCGAAGGCCGGCCTCCTCCGCCTCATCCCCACCTTCACTCTCTAACCTCTCACCCTTCACCCCAACAGCGGCATAATACGACTGTTGAGGATTCGGCCGACGCTTTCTGCCCACATCGGCTTCTTCTCTGTCCTCCACATTGCCTTTGAGTGCCGCGTGTGGCATGGGGGTGGCGGATTGACATGGCCGAGAGACGCATATGGAACACATGCCCTATAGAGGCAGCTGTATAATGGCACGGAACCCCCCCCCCCCCCCTATTTCGGCGCAATTGGCAAACGAGGAACATATGCAGGATTCTTCGAAACGACATCAACTGAAGGAATATGTAAGAATTAAAATTGTTCAGATTGATATTGAAAGACGATAACGGAAAACGGTCGGGGGATTAATCAAATGTGTAATCCAGATGTGGCAACTGTTGCCATCTCATCGTCATGGATGTAGAATTGGGTTGTCAAGCAGGAACGACCAAGAAGCGAGACAAGCGAGGTAAACATTTGCATTGAGAACACTTAAAAGGCCATTTCAGAAAATCTGCTTGAAACACGCCGGTACTGGTAAATATGATGTGACATTCAAGCATGCAGGAGTATTTAAAGCGATTCCCTGCAGCCATGTTCAAAAATGGCACAAAATGCGAGCTGTCAGTGAACAGAACGGACATTAATTGTCTGTGAAGGGACAAATTTCCCCTTGAAGGCATTCTTGGGCGGCACTCGTTTTCCAGCTTGTCCTCTGGAGAATTTGGTAGAATTTCATTAGGTCCACTCGCGCATATGATACTACGTAGTTTTTGTTTTTTCATTAATTGATTATATGTCCAATTTGAGTTTATTACAAAACGTTGCATTGCTGGAGCAGCATGTAGGCGTAGTTATGAACAAAACTAGCAAACGCTTATTTATACTTTGCAACAGTCTGAGCAAAATTTTAGGTTTGCTTGGGGACGTAAATATATTCTCTCTGCTTTTAAACGCCGTGGGTGTGTCTACTGAACGCCAAGCCCCGCTCAACTGCCAACCAACAATGTACAACAGGGATATTTTTTTATTTCCCCTTGCTTGCCTGCTTTCTTGTTCACGGCCTACAACGAGGCACTCTAAAGCGGCCGCGATTAGCTAAACGACTCATTGCACGTCGCACTGGCGCCAGATGACCGCTGATGCAAACAACGGCACTTCAATTCCCACGTTCTGCTCTTCTCAGATTTTTGTGCGTTTGAGGTGAGCTTCAAGCCAAAATTCGGATATAACAAAGCTGCCGTTTAACATCCACAGAATGTAACGAGCTCAATCTCATGAGTCACCCGTTGCGATGTTGGACGAAGAAATGAGACACGGCAAGCCTGGTGAACTCACTTACGAAATGATATCATGCGTTACCTTTCCAACAATTTGCTACTAAATCTTGTGAGAGCACATGATTTTTTTATCAACCATGCCTGCATATCTGAAATGTTGGATGGACCTTCCCCAAAACGATTGCATTTGTTGGACAAAGTTTGATGAAAAAGACCCAAGAATCCCCCCGGGGTGTGTTTAAGACTATGCTAGTGTATCCGAGTGAAGCAGATGAGGCTGGGGAGGGACATCTGCTTCCTCTCTCCGGAGGTTTATTGCAGTTTTTCCGGTCATTTTGCAACATTGTGTTTATTAAAAACACAAAGTCGCCGTCTTTTGCTGTACCCCCCCCCCAATCCTTTGAGATTCTCATGTTCCTTCTTGCTGGCCATGCAGCGGTTCGCTTCATCCTGACGTCATCGCGTCAGAGGATATGCGAGAACTCGAAGTACGCTAAAAATGCACTTTGCTTTCTTGTGTGGCTTGTGTGACGGTAGACGATGTATATTTCCGTCACATCTATCAGCGAGGTGTCAATCACCAGGCTCAACACAAACGCATACAAGTCCACACCTCCCATTTCAAACAGGATTCTACAGTTTGAGAAAGAGCAAGAATGGGAACGGTACTTTTCCTTTTCCTCCGATGAATAGATTAGCAATTGGCACTGGGGCCGCAGCGAGGCCAGCTGCACAATATCAGACAGGAACTTCCTCGGACAGAGGTTTCCTTCCGCCCCGAACGGGAGAGAGGGGAGGGGTGGGGGGGCTCAGCTCTGATTAAAGAGCAAAGAGGAGAAGGGACACCTGAAAGAAACAGCGGCTAATTAGACAGTGGACGTGCACAAACAACACGCACAATCAAGCTCATGGCGAGCGAAAGTTGACCTGTCCCCGCAGGCTGACAGCGCCGCGAAAAAAGCAAACACGTCGTCCGCCAAAACATCCATCACCCCGGCAAGTAGCCTTTAATCAAGGTGGGCGCTTCTCCGGCCAAGTATGTTTCAAGAAGCGGCGAGTGCTGCGGCCTTTGAGCTGATCTCGATTTCCCATTGTCTGCCGTTGTGGATACCACCAAAACACATCTCGGCCTCGGTTGTTCGCTTTCCAAAGAATTTGCGAGCTCCCACAACCGCTTGATCAGCAGCCCGTCCGATCGTTGTATTGCTCGCTCCACTGTCAAGATTGAACAAAAAACACATGCGGTTGACACAACAAACGCCGAGCTTTCCGAGCCCTTGGAACAAGACGGCAAACGGAACATGGGAAAATCTCGTCGCTGCGCTTCAAGATGATTTCTTATTACGTGATGTGGACCAGCACAGCCTCCAAATCGGGATCCACATTTCGATTTAGTTTATGGAGGTGCTTTGCGCTGGTTACCTAGCAACCGGGTGTTTATCTTCTGAAGCTGGGTCTTGTTATGTCTCTGACAGACGCTAAAAGATAAACGTGGGTGTTCCAAAATGGCACTTAAGTTTTGAACTGTTAGTTAGACACTTCTTTAACCCTTTCATCCACCCTGTAACCCGATGACATGATAAGCCGTCCACTGTAGTAGCCGCTGTCCCTGTAAGGGTTAATTCACCAGTTCTTAAGAGCTCCGTCCTGCCAAACACTTCGTGCACCTTCCCTACTCGTAACAAGCCACATCTGCAATCATTCGCACATTAATATTATCCAAGTACGAACTGCCAGGAGCGAGTGAGCCAAAAGTCTCTCAAAGTTTCTCAAATGGCCAGCTTTGTGCTAAGCCCGGCCGAAAAATCGGGTGGCATTGACTCATGTTCATCCAGGGCTCTTGTCTTGGGGTTTTCCAGCAGCTGATCACAAGAAGATGATATTTTTGCAGTGGCAGAAGTTCACAGCGGGGTAAACCGGAGAAGACAGGGCCACTACAGAGTTGCGCAAAATGCAGCAGATTTTGTCTCTGCCGGCCCCCCGACTCAAAAGGAGAACATAGAGCAAGTCTCCTTGGTCGCGAGCTGAGAATCGAACCCTGGTTCCTTCTCCTGTCAGGACCTGGGGGCCTGGACACCGTCAGCCATCCGAGGTGCACACGCACGCCCAGCCACACACACAAGACCAATTTATTTCAACTAACTAAGTCCTTGTTGGAGGCGTTTCTCACCTCTTAGCACCATTTCCCCAGATCCAAATCTAACATGTCATGAGGCCAGAGGATTAATTGTTAATCTTAACAGCCGTCATTATGTGGGACCGTTGCTAAATTCTTTCCCTCTCGCCTCGCTGGCACACGCGGCCGCTCTGTTTGACTGCTGAGGAGATCCAGAACACTTTCTTCCTCCCTAAAAATTCAACATTTCCTTGTTGGAGGCGTTTCTCACCTCTTAGCACCATTTCCCCAGATCCAAATCTAACATGTCATGAGGCCAGAGGATTAATTGTTAATCTTAACAGCCGTCATTATGTGGGACCGTTGCTAAATTCTTTCCCTCTCGCCTCGCTGGCACACGCGGCCGCTCTGTTTGACTGCTGAGGAGATCCAGAACACTTTCTTCCTCCCTAAAAATTCA
>NW_017805624.1:98026-107036 GCF_001891065.2 Hippocampus comes | reverse complement strand
ACCCAGAAGTCATCTTGATTGTCCAATTCATTTGACGTAACATATTCCACTGAACCCCCCCACCCCTTTTTTCTTTGTGTCCGTCTTTTGGAGCCGGGCTCCCACCTCCCTCTTCCTGGAGCTAATTTTCGGAGTGATTTCATGGCCGCAGAATGTCCTAATTGCAGAGAGCTCCCCCACCCCTTTTTTCTTTGTGTCCGTCTTTTGGAGCCGGGCTCCCACCTCCCTCTTCCTGGAGCTAATTTTCGGAGTGATTTCATGGCCGCAGAATGTCCTAATTGCAGAGAGCTGTTCTCCTACACTGCGGGGCTACTTTTCAGGCCTGGTATTTCAATGCATGTGTGTGTGTTTGTTCTATGTGTGTGTGAGTGTGTGTGTTTTTAAAAAAAAAAAAAAAAAAAGAGGGGAACTAGGTTTTGGGGTGGGCCTGAGAGTTTTAAGTCCGGGGTACTTGTCATTTTGATGGACGTCTCAGGGACCTGACTGCCCTTGCGCCCCTGACCTCCTTCTCCAGGCTTCCACTGTGCCAACATCTCAGTCTGTCAGGGAAACCCAGGTGGGGGAACAATCTGTGTGTGTTTTTAATGCGCGTATGCCAAAGGGTGACATAGAACAGGCGCACCTTTGAGGATAAACCCCAAAAGGACTAAATCAACTCGAGTGATGTCGTTTCATCATTTTGCACGATATGTATAATAGTGACTACCTTTGTGCAGGAATCACATCAAAATGAATGAATGGTTCCCCCGCCCCGATCGCATTCGGATTTTAATTATGTCATTTGCAGTCACGACAACGCTTTCTATTTAATTTTACCCCGCACTCACTTTGAAAGTAATGACTTTTGTCTGATGGCTTATGCAAGAGTCTATGTTGTGTGTTCAATCGCGTGTATGTGTGCGCTCTGCGTTCAAGACCATCATTTACACACACGCTCTTTCTAATTTCACACTTCACACCCTTTCTGTCTGGAAACACAAAAATGAAAAAAAAGGAAGGGGAAAAAAAAACAGGCGGCGGCGGTTGATGAAAGTGAAATTGAAAAATGAAAAGTGGGAAGGAGGGAGCGCCGTCGATGGTTCAGCCTTCGGACTGGTGATGGAAACCAATCACCGTGGAAACAGCACAAATCAGCAGACTGCATCGTGAGCGCCACAAACGTACAGTAGTCATGTGACACGTCAACTCAAGCAGCGCGGCTTGAGAGGTGTACTGTAAAACGAACATGATAGGTTTCCCTGGCTGCACTGAGGAGGCATTAAGGAACACAGTCAGTCGAAGCCGACATCATACGTGTTTATTTTTAAAAAAGCAATTATTTCAGTCCACGCCAGTGGCGTCGTTCCATTTCAAATCACATTGGATGACTGACAGGCACATGCCAAAGCAACAGGCAGCGCCGCGGTGCCGAAATGTGAGGCCATTTCAGCCCATTGCAAGCCTGAGAAAATTCATTTCTGGAAAAGACGCAACACCAATAAAGGCAGAGTGACAAAAGGGGGACCGACTGCTCACTTTGATTGAGGTCATTTCAACATTTTTCAATGCTTTGTCTTGAGCTGTTGTGTTTGTCTCATTGGTTGTGTGAAGCACGTTGAGTTGCCTTGTGTGTGAAATATGCGACATAAATAAAGCTGCCGTGCCTCAAATAGCTTTAGATATTAAACTCGAATGTTCATCATATGAATAGATACTGGCATGCATGCTGACTTCATAAAAAGAAAAAAAAATGTCCCCAGAAGCAGAGGTCAGTGGAGTACATTTACGGCCAACATGTCATTCAAAATATTTGTCACTGATCAATCCAATTGGCCTTATTATTGGAATCCAAAGTGACGCGGCCAAAGTCACGTCACACAAAAGCGGAGGCTTTGAGTGAACCGCCGACATGTAACCAATATACGTGCTTACGATGGCTGAGAGAGACCTGAAATTGAAATCATCAGGGTCTTCCATATGGACACGGCCATGACAACATGCCCAGTTCTTTTGGCTCCCTTTTGTCTTTCCCAGCCTCAAATCTGCTTGAATTATTCTCTTTCCTCTGACTCACCCTTTCTCCCCCCCCCCTTGCTCCCCTCCCTTTTCTTTTTACCCAGCATATCTATGTCAGATGGTTGTGGCGGGTCTGAGTGGTGGCCTGTTGGTGGGGTTCCTGTGGGGGGGGGGGGGCGACTTGGGCTGTCCGTGTCTTTGCCTGACAGGAGCGGTCCTACCTTTACACTGTCCAAACGGGGCGAGCCGTCACTCCTGATTAGCCCTCGTGCTGCACAGAACCATGGAGCAGGGTGTCTCTGGAAGCCATTACTCAGCGCGTGAGTGAGTGCCCTGTCCCCCTCCTCTAACCCCTCCGCCCGCTCTCACCCCCTCGGCTCAGCTTAATCACTCCCAGCTGAGGAGTGCGGGAAGATGGAGGGGAGGCTGTTCATGGAGAGCAAAGGGGGTAGAAAGGGGGACGGGGGGATAGAGTTGAGCCTCAATCAGCAACAAGTGTGATTGATTCCTTTTGTGTTACCACCGCTTTTCATTCCCACCGGTGGAAGCACGCACAGATCCCCTCACATACGCGCTCACAAGGAGTTCATTTGGCACCCCAATGCTGAGCTGCCATGAACGTTGCCTTCACATAAGCAGGAAAGTGAGAGGTAAGCTGCATTGTGGGTACAAGGTTGTGTACACACGTACACACGCGCGCACACACACACTCTCAGCTTGCAACTCCACCGAGACCACTGAGCCACCTTGTTTTTGTCAGAAACCTGATGTCATACACAAGCTGATGGCTGGGACATTTTCATGTGTGCGCATGTTTGTCCGCATGACCAGAAGAAGACACTGAGCGATGGTGACACATTGACCCCGGGGCCTCCGTGTTTTCCCACCATCCCTCACTTCCGTGAGCCGCTCGCTACCCGCGATGCCTGCGGGGCGGGCGAGAGTCACGGCGAGAAACCTAAACGTACGCTAATCAACCGCGAGGACTCGGGCTAATTCAGAAGTTAATATGGATCAACGCACTCTCACTATTTGTCAGGCTAGCCGAAATTACAGCTGAAAATGTAATTAGCTCCTGTTTAAGCGTCATACATCTCTGGTGTGATTAAAAGCGAGCGGCCCTGCGGAGCCGCTGAGGGCAGTGAGGCTTGCGAGGCTCCCAGTCGCTTTCAATCCTGGGACAGCTTGTGCGGCACGGGAGGCGAAAAGAAACTCTCGAGCAATGAGTGATGGTATTTCCCGCTCTCCTTGCTCCTCTCATCTTCTGTCTTCTGCTGTCACGTGCTTTTCATCTTCGGTGAGAAAACGTGTGTGTGGAGAGACACCAGCAGTGAGACGGGGAGGTGAGTGGAAACATTCCTCACCTGTCGGCGGAGGAGCATGCTCTTCAGACGACAGTTTATAATATGTGCCCACCGAATCAGCTTGTTGCTATTAGGAGAGGCAGTTAACGGTTCGGCGGTCATAGAACTGCAAGCCATAAACCTCATCCAGAAACAAGCGAGACTGAATGAGAGCGAGGGGGGAGCCGCAGAGTGCTTGCAGAGATAGAGGAGTAGATAAAAACGAGACTGTTTAGACTTACAGTTCCAATTATAGAAAAACAGGATTGCATCACCAAGGTTTATGGGTTGCACTTCATTGTCTTTAGTACTGCGCTAATCCTATCCGTTCACTTTCAAAATCATCCAAAACCAAAATTCACCGATTCTCGTGAACATGACATGCAGGCAAGGACTGACTAGCTCCTGTGTACACAAAAAAAAAATTTATATATATATATTTTTTTTTTCCCGCACTGGACATATATATACAAATGTGTGTGTGTGTGTAGTCCAGTGTAACATGCTTTTTTTTTTTCCACTTCTAACGACAGAAGGTTTTTTTCTTTGTCAATTAAAATAGCTTACCTTGCTTAAAATAGATTTTGGAAGGAGGATTTTGGGTGTGAGTCAGGGCAAACATTTTAATTCTTTTTTTTTTTTTTTTTTTTTTTTATTAAATTTTGTAGTCCGAAAAATATGGTATTGAAATAAAGAACAGTCAGCAACTTGACTTTGGAACATGGCCTGAAAGATTGATTTGAAAGCCACAAGATGGAATGTATGTAATAGTTTTGGACTTAAAAACGATGTCTGCACTTTAAATTTTTCTTCTGGTCTGAGAGTACAAAAAAATAAAATAAAATAAAAGCTAGTTGTAGTTGAGAAGAGCGATAATTATCTTTCTATGAAACCGGTCCGTTTTGCAATCAACATTTGAGAGCACTGCACTCTGCTGAAAAATAAAAACAATTGACACGATCGATGGTGTTGAAATGCACCAACAGAGAGCTGTTTATGTGTCCCATGCATGAGTCTAAATGAGGTAAACTAAATATTGGAGAAAAACCTTCGAGCATGACGCAATGTCCAAGTAGAACCTTCGTAACGGAAACTTCATGTGCTAGCTTTTCCATTCCAACGCACTGGAATGAGTGGCGACTCCGAATGTTGTCGCTGGCGAGTGTATGTTTACGACACTGCCATGTTGCCTGAATTTGAGGAAGGCTTTAAAAAAAAAAAAAAAAAAAGCATTTAGTCTTGTATTAGTACAAATTAAATAGTAAAAGTATCTCTCTGTCATCCCTCTCCTGTGGTTAAGCAGGCAGACAGGGTTCCTGGCTGCCATGTGTCAAGCCAATTAGGGCTGAATTTGAGTGCTGTAACGAGCCTGTGGGGGGTGAACGGGAGGGAGTTTGATTACAACACCTAAACCTTCCTGTCGACCCCCCCCCAGCCCCCTGCCCTGCGTCCCTCCCCCCCTTCAGCCAGCAGTACAAATGTTTCACTGACAGCCAAGTCACAGCTGGGGTTTTGGGCAGCTCACACAGCCCTGTCTGTTCGATACAACTTTTCAATGAACGTTCAGTAGTTAAATTTGGACTTTGGAGGTTTAATAAAAAAAAAAAAAAGGCAAATCATTCTTGAACTTTGAACAATGGCCTTATTGACTTGGATATAGACAAAAACGGGGATGAACAAACACACAGAGGATCAGTGGAAAGTGGGTGTTTGTTTATGTTTTGTTTTTTTTCCCCCCCTGACGTGCCTGTTCATGTTCGAGCCTTCAAACCGGAATGCGTGGAGGGAAGAACCACAATAAACCATGGGATTGAATCGCTCAACAGTGCTGATTTGCTTGGCCAAACATAGGCTTGGGGTTTATTTGTCTCTGTTGTGGCGAATCAGGGGCGAAATTAGTAGACTAGCATCAGTCATCCAGGACTCCCACTTTTCTGGGATCTTTGGAAGTTGTAAACACTGTAAAATCACAGCGGTTTGACTTGTTTTTTTGTTTTTTTTAAACCCGTACAGATGAGACCGTTTGGCGAAGAAAATAAATAGACTTTGCTTCACATAAATTAATTGGGGGGGAAAAAAAAACAACCTCACTCACTGATTTCTTCCCTGAATGTGGTCCAAACCTCAACTGGTAGCCGCCTAAAGATGACCACCTCATCTGTCAAATACCACCGTGATCCCAACGAATAAGCAACACGAAAGATTCACTTGAGGTTAATATTATCCTCCCACGTCACTTTGGATCTGCCCTCAGTCTTTCCGAAATGCACAAAGACAGGTTTCCCACTGCGAGGACCTCACTCTATCTTCAGATCAGGCAGCCAGATGGACGGCAAAAAACAGCGGGAGGGGACCTGATATCGGTGTCGGCAATCGGATCTCGCCCTCTGAGAGCTGGTTGGTGTCGGTGTGTGTCCGTGAGTGTGTGGTAGACTCGGGGTGGGTGCACAGTGCCAAGTGATTGTCGGGAGCATATGTGCTGACGGCGGCCAGAGTGTGTTGAAATGAAGATTAATGAACAAGAGACTTTAGCGTCGTGTGTGTGTGTGTGTGTGTGTGTGTGTGTGTGTGTGTGTGTGTGTGTGTGTGTGTGTGCATGACTAAAGGGTCAGCAGACGGGTGTGTCAAAAAACGGACAAACCCAATCTGATGCGTATCGTCACTATTTGTGGTTGTTGGTTCAAGAGTATCCACTGTGTCTTTTTAGGTTTTCATCATTCTTAGTCCCACAGCTGCGAGCTGCTGAGTGACATACGAGAAGATCACAAAGCTTCACTGTTAGCACACGGCTGCAAACGTCACTGAGCGTGCGCGCTGCCGTTTAGTTGAGTGCTCATTTGGACATTAAAGTCACTGTAAAGTGAAGTCCGCCCCCCCACGCTCCCATTTCTCCTGCATTTTCTCTGCGAAATGCGCACATCCACAGTCGACGATGAGGCGCTCTAAAGTGGCCATGCCAACCCGGAACACTGGCCCATACGCTGACCCGTCAAATTGGATTTAATTAAAATGAACAAACAAAAAAAAAAATCCCCCCCTTCTGCGCTCTTCTGTCTCTCACTGCATGCACTCATGGCCAACACCAAGGCGCTCCAAAGCGACCACGCAAGCGCAAAGCCCTGGTCCACAAGCTGGCTGTCAAGTCAGACTTAAAAAATAATAAATTGAAATCACTCTGATCATTCTGTCTCCTCTTTGTGAATGGGCACGCTAATGTCTGACAACGAGGCACTCTAAAGCAGCAGGGAAACTGTATTTTCAGGGTTTACAGTAGCGAGCTAGCTAATTGCTTGGAGCAATTCCGCTGGATAACCCCTGATGCAAATGAAGGTGCTCCAGTTGTTATGTATAGTGGGCGAGGGACAACTCATGCCCCGATTTAGCCACACCCATAAAATCAAGAAACCCGAAACGGTGAAAAGCACTACATCGGTCTTTGCACGTTTTCAGTCATATTTACTCGGGCTCTCTTTTTCAGACAGCGCTCCCAGAAGTTGCTGTGTCCAAAGTTCCGAGGCTCCGCCAGAGAACGCGTTATGGCACAAAAAGATGCACGCCAATGCGTGTGCAATAGCCACATTTGATTTTGCTCGATATACGAAACGACGCGCCATCTCTGGTCTGTCTAAACAAACGTTAAAAGTGAGCGAGGGTAACAGCTCTGACGGGAAACGAAGGTTTTCTGAGGAGAGACACGGAGCATAAAGCGCAAGCATGTTGTAAAACTTTATTTGTTGGTGCGGAAGCGGCGTTTGTATCGCTTCATAGATCACGGGAGAATGGGAGATGTCGCTTAGCCGTGTCAAGACCGGCGAGCTTACCGTGTTTATGTTGTTACTCTTTGAGATTTGATTGACGACCGGTTTATGCTTCCAGCAGATGTCTCCTTTAGTGTTTTTTTTTTTTTATGTCTCCTTTAGTGTTATTTTTTAGCTCACCTACGCCGCATTAAAGTGAGACATTGTCATTTTTCTTTCTTCTACTCGCCAGTTGCAAACAACTGTGATGGACTTTGAGGGCTTGTTGAATGTTCATTTGACAGCTTTAATGTCTCAAACAACTCGTAAAATATCGAGGGATTTTATAATGCAATAATATGCACTCATTTTCGCACGTAATTGCTGAATAAAAACAGCAGTGCAATAAATTCTCCCTTGTTGAGTGTCACGGCGTTGAGTTTTTTTTTTTTTATTGGATGTATTTGAGAGGGATCCCAATTGATGTAAAATTCTGTCTGCAATTAGTAGTTCTAATCGGGTTCTAATGATCAACGTTCCAAGTATTTTGTCGATTGACAGGAAAGGTTGACACGATTCGGGGCAGCGGTGAGGTGACGATTGAGAGATTTTGAATTGGAGGCTTTTTTTTTCCAGACAAAGAACTGAAAAGTTATGCAGTACGCTCATCGCGGAACAATTCTAAGACCACCAAAAAATATATAAATATATCATCATGTTTGAGACACCAAAATTAATTTGCAATTGTTCGCTCATCAGTTTCCATCTCAATTTTCTGAGTAAACATTTCACAATATGTGTATGCTTTGGCTCCTGAGCTGCTCCCGTCTCCTTCAAGCCATTTATTTTAGAATCGGATTCGAGAACATGAGCGTTTTTTTTTTTTTGCCTCGAGATGTAAATTTCCCCAGTGTGGGACAAATAAAGGATTATCTTATCTTATCTTATGATTTCCCAAGACAGGATTAAAGGTGGCAAGCAGCAAGGAAAAGGTCTGGTGAAACATCTCCAGGGACCAATGCGGAAATTGAAAGTGATATCCATCGGCTCCGGCATTCGGGCAGTCATTGGCAAGGATTTTCCTCAAACTATTACAAATGATCGTCATGTTTACATTTATGTCACTTTTTCATCTCAATTGTAAAAACTCTTCAATTAAGTCTGCGCTTCAATCATGTCGCGGTTTTATTTCCAAAACACATCTGGCCCAAAACTGCAAACGATGATTCTTTATTGGCTCCGAGGAGTCATTTCCTTATGACAGAGGAGGTTGTGGCTTGATCATTTTGTGGGTCATGAAATGAGTTGCAGCTTGCTTCAATTGCGGAGTCCAAACCTCCAAATACCGCCCGCAAGTGATTGTTGTTGTCATAATTTACAAGAAAGTTTGCCTCGGGTGACAAAAGGCGGTGAATTACGGCGGCAGCAAAAAAAAAAAAAAAACGGACGTAAATAGCGACATGTCAACACTCACAGCAAGACCCAGACAAAAGCCTTATGAGGGCCGAAGCCATACAACGCAATTATGAAGTACAGCTGTATTAGTCAGCGCCTCCCTTGTGTCTGCGTGAGAGGATTGCTCTGTCGTCAGGCTTTTCACTCGCGCCATTGATAGATGTGACGGGGTGAGGCAAGGAGAGAGGGAATCTACTCTTTTCAAAGTCGGATGGCTCTATTGAGAGAGCCTGGGGGTTTGCGCGGGGGAGATTTTCAGCCCTCCCTTGTCCAACCCGTCGCTCTTTTCTGCCCATGCAGTCAAGCGGAGAATATCGGAAGTCCCCCTCGCTGATGGAGAGAGAGGCTTTTGGGCAAGTCTCGATGTTTTTTCTCATCACCTCCGAGAGACTGTCAACACCTCAGCTTTCAGGTTGAGCCACTTTACAGGCTCAGCAGTATGCAAGGCTTGGCGGGGAGGTGATGGGCAGGGAGGATGAT
>NW_017805624.1:47888-98014 GCF_001891065.2 Hippocampus comes | reverse complement strand
GGGCGGGGGGGCGGGGGGTGGGTTGCTTTCATTTTTCTTTCCAATAGCGTCCCTTTTTTTTGACACTTTGCGTCTCTATTCATCTCGCCCTCCGTCGATCTGTCAAATCACCTGTTTAATCTGGCAGCATCTGTCACTCGTCTTGTCACATTAATCATCCGTCCATTAGATCATCCATCTTTCAAGCCGCGCAATCGTACGCTTTTCAGTGCCTTCCCATTCATCTGTCCGTGCCGCTTTTGTGCGCGAGACGGATGTTGTTGCGGCTGTCTCCGCCATCTCGACGTCTCTCCGCAGACTCTCGATGAGAGATGCGAAGAGGAAAATGGCCCAGTTCGCGTGCATTCTCGCAGATACCCCGCAACCCCGGTTACTCCAGTGGACAGATTTGTTCATCATATTATCAGGTTACGGGATGCGCAAAAGGGTTAATTGTAACTTTGTGAGACCAAGGTGAGGAAGGCCCTTTTGTCTGCTTCAACATCGCGCAGCGAGTAACGCACAAAGGAATTTCGTGGGGCAGAATTGCGAGCGCAATCCCATCCAACACATCAGTGACCGCTGACAAATCTGGTTGAGCGCACGACATCAATTTTGAGACTCACTCCCAGAAAGAGTGCAACTTTGGTGCCATTTTCACCGTTGGTTGTTAGGAACAGAAAAAAAACAGCCACATCGATTCCTCACAATAAAAGTTGTTTGTTTTTTTTCCTTTGCTCTTCTTCTTGTCGACTCTCATTTCAAAATCGAACAATAGTCCCGAGAGTCGTCGGTGCAACGTTCACAGAAACCTAGGAGCAAAGTACCGCCATTTTTTTGCCATTTGATTTAATTTCGCACGAGGGATGATACTTGATGTTCTCGTATGATCGGCTTTGCAGTATATCGCCATCGCAACAATGACGGAGATCCACATCCTCCTCCCTATCGTCATAAAAGCATGCCTCTTATTCCCATGACCTTCCATGCCTGTTGTTTTCCCTCGCCACGCCCGGTACACCAGTCCTCTCAAACAAGGCTCGCGAACCTACAGAGGGGAAGGTTGCGTCGGGACGTAAACGAGTTGTGTAACGTCTGTGAAGTGAGTTAAATGAATGGAGTGGATCCATTTTGTGTGCGCCGGCGCGAGCGCGAGTGTTTATGTATGTGTACAGCTATAGATGTCTTTGACAGGGGCTTAGAAGCCCAGGGGCCTCTCTCTGTCGTTTTGTTTAGCAAGGGAGTGAAATACAGGCCTGGTTGTCAAGGTGACAAGGCCTTGACACCGCGCTCGCTAAACTCTCACCAGGGAAATACATGAACACACACACACACACACACACACACACACGCAGACTAAACTATCCCTCCCTTTTCTTACTCGCCACACGCGCTTTCTCCACATTTTGTTGAAAGTGGCGTTTGGTGATCCTCTGGTGATTGCAAGTTACATTCCCCGCACACATTTTCCACCTTGGTTCATGCTCAGACAAGTTCCGAAGACGTGCATTCTACCACTCGTTCGGGTGTGTGTGTGTGGGGGTGCGGGGGTGTTGAGAAAGAATCGTCTCAAGCGGGGAATCACATGGAAAAGGAAGGCGAAAGAAATGAGAGGAGGGATGGAACGAGCGAGAGACATTTTTATCATTTTAAAAACCGACATCGGTCAACTTTCCCCGCCATGAAAGCTCTTGTTTATGGTTTTCTCCAGGTAGTTTGTTTGACAGCGGGGCAGAGGAGCGCTGTGTCACCCCTAATTTACTGAATAAAATCTTTACCAACACAACATAAATGACTGGTCCTCCGTTGGGACCCAAAGGCAACCAAGCCCGTCAACTATTATCTTTTGCAGGCATGTCCCAAGTCTAGGAGCTGGGCCATTTTCTGACATATAAGAGGATAAACAATTTGACACTGCCTGTTTTTATTTGGGTGTACCGGATCACACGGGGAATCAGCCGTGTACCTAATATTTTGGCCTGTGAGTGTTTGAAGAAATCTGAAATCATAGCATCGTATTTTCTGCCAGGTAAAGACAGAATGTATAGCGTGTTTGTGAAACAGCTTCGACAATTTCAAAGCTTGCGGGCACACGCGGTGGCCATTTTGAAAATGCCATTTTCAGACCCTTTCAGACCCTTTTCGAGTACAGTCAATATAAAATGAGGAGCTGGGATTAAACGTGTGGCGTCTGAAAAGACATCTAAATACGTCTTTGGGAGTGAATCACAACATGACTTGAGTCATACTCGAGTCGCCCATTTCAGAACTTTCCACCTGCATGGGTACAGCTCAGGAAAGACTTGACCGTGCCTTGAACGACATGACAAGCTATCCTGCCGAGAGTTGGACGTTTGCATTTTCAACAGTGTGCCATTTTCTGGATCGAAAAGTGGTTTTGGTGTCATTCGCACAAACCAGAATTTGTAGTCCTGATGAGTAATGGGACTTCCTTTTTGTGTTACGATCGATATGAAGAAAAAAAAAAAAACATCCCAGGTCAACTAAAATGGTAGCTGTCGAGTCTGCGCAGATTAATGTAGCGTCGAGGGACGTGCAAAAAGAATATCTGAAATGTGGAAATGAAGAGCCTGCTTGAACTGGGATCAATTGAAAATGTCATACAGCACCATAGATACTTCACTTTTGTTTATCATCTTTCACATTCGTTTCTGGAACATATGAGCCCATAATTGCAATTGTTCCAAGACAAACGTTTCAAACTCGCGATGAAGCCGCACTTGGAGTCAACGCGT
Organism: Hippocampus comes; assembly: GCF_001891065.2. NCBI lineage: Eukaryota > Metazoa > Chordata > Actinopteri > Syngnathiformes > Syngnathidae > Hippocampus > Hippocampus comes. The sequence goes on along the minus strand of NW_017805624.1, from coordinate 95,279 downwards.
TAGTCTTGGATTCAAATTAATTGCTCGAATGTCAAATCTAATTTGGATCGAGTCGACGGCGTCTTGCGTTGGTTTGAGACAGAGTTGCGGTGGTGCTCGCCCTTGTTGATTAACGGCCAGTCAAAATCGACTACTGTACAGTGATAACAGCAACAGGCTAATTTCCCTTCATGGTCGAAGCAATGACAAAGCAGATGGAAAGAAAAACATGGACAATGAAGATACTGGATACAATTCGAGACAAATATGGAATGTACCAAAACTTTGGTGGTACATTCCGCGTGTTGAATCCATTTCCTCCCCACTGTTACTCACATCTGCTCTCATAGTCAAAAGTTCACACGTGAGATTCTGCCATGTTGGCTTTGTTCATCACCTTCACGTCATATTTCACCGACCTAATTAGTCCCATCGATAATACGACGCTAATGTCAAACAAGCATGATTCCCGTTTCACTTTGGGACCTCCGGGGCTCCCGGAGGTAAGGGGGTCCCCATCTCCCACTCACTCTCTCCGAGAGCAGATGGCCCCGGCTGGGCCGGGCGGCGTGAATGAGAAGCTATTGTCTCTGGATGTCGCGTCGCCGCTTAGCGCAGATGGCTTTTGTACCTTTTGTTTTCGCTGACTTTCTGCACGGCGACGCACCGGCTGCTGTCTGCTGCGGTGGGTGGTAGCTCGGCGCTCGCTCTCATTAGTCTCTCTCCCTGACATTTTGTGTCACTTATGGCATTACATGAAGAGAAAGCAAGAACACTTAAAAAGTCAGAAAATCGCGGCGATTACATTTTCAGACAGCTGCCAGGGCAATTTGGGAATTATTCAAACTTGACAATTTAACTGGTAACGTATAGGACGTCGACGTATATTTTTGGAGACGTGCACAAAACTGGTGATTTGTGACTCGGATTTCGATCCTGACTATTACGGTGCCGTCGTCACTGAGCGATGAAAAACAAGTTGTAAAAGCGGTTGTCGATATTTTATCAGTGCATGTGATCAAGCAACGTGCAGTGCACGTAGGGGTTGCGGCGAAAAAACGTGCCGTCAGAGCAGTTAGTCCAGCTTATCAGCTCACGTGATGGCGATATCAGGGGGTGTGGACACAAATGCTCTGGCAAGACATTGGTGGACTGTGGCAGTTGTAACCATAATTATGCCGCAAGATTAAAAAAAAAAAAAAATGAGGTCACATTGTATATAGTGGTTTGTGCGTCCGCCTACCAATGAAGAGAAATCTGTCTTTATTGGAACGTCTCTGTGTCATCCACATTAATCCTTTCAGGGACAGCGGTTACTACAGTGGACAAGCCTGTCATGTTATCAGGTTGCAGGTTATCATTATTGGTGCATGAAAGGGTTAAAAACACGCTTGGGTTCATTGCAGGGATGTCCAATACCACTTTTTTTCCCGGATCGATACTAGTACGAGTATTCACTGACACCGCTACGAAGGACCGATACCACTATTGCTTTTGACACACAACATTTCGATCAAAGCAGCGACAGGTCATTTTAAAGAGTATCCTCACAGAATATTTTTCCTTACATTTGCATGAAATGAATGACAATATTCCATTGTCTTTTTTTCCCCATTTGTTTGTAAAATACATATTTTGTGGAGAACACCAAATAAAACGCGCGTATGAGAAGAGTGACATGGACACAGTTTACTGATAGAAAAACATTCGGCCAAACATTGTTAGTTTGATGGATGGATTATTTCTCCCCCCCCACCCAATTTACGCTGACTGCTGACATTGAACACAATTTTACATTTACAGACTTTCAGAAACTCTGCAACCAATATGTCTGACTTACACACAGGTATCTACAACAGCATGGAGAGTTGGACAGATGCCACTCCAATTGTATGACAAGCACGTGTATGTGTATCTATGCGTTAGCTCCCTCTTGGTGTTGTCATCTTCAACTAACCGCAAAAAGTCGCGTCCTGGTGTCACGCCCCCCCTACCCCTCCGCTCCACTAATAGCTCATTTACTCCTCAAATCAAGTCAGATGCCTAACGAATCCGCACTTGCATGCTAACGCAGACCTTGGATGACCTCCCTTGCAAATGTGCCCGTAGCACACCGGAATGTTATCACTGCTTGATCTCGTCATGCTAGGTGGGAGTAGAGGTGGGGGTGGGGTTGGGTGCATGTGTTCCTCGGTGTCCTGGGGGGGCTTGGCGGTGCAGCGGCAGGCTTCAGAGAGTGGCTAAATCCCCACCAGAGACAGTCAGCCTGTCTGGCTGGCAGGCTGGTACTTCAACAGCGCGTATTTACAACAACCTCTGGAAGAGGGGGATCCGATTACCGCACGGGATGTATACAACGCATCAATCAGCGGGCGGACGCGTGGGCAGGAGGGGGGGAAAGAGAGGCTGTGATGGTTCGATGTTGTGGTGGTTTTATTACTGTCTGTAAACCTTCACACATACCTCTTATTAGTGTGCATCGCAAGGACGCGCGCACAAAACGCACAAGGATTTTCTTGCGGGTCCAGAGTACAATCTGGGTTTGCCGCCTCAATCTTTCCCTCGGCTCGGATCAAATGCAGCGGCCAGCGACGAAAGATGAGGTCACTATCCCACAGCTGTCCCGACCACTCAATGGGCTGCGCAGCGCGCACAGCGGGTTGTGCGTTTCTATGAGCGCAAAACGGTGCTGCTGAGGTCAAATTGGACTCTGCCTGACTTTCCCTACAAAACTCTGGGGACCCGACAGGCCACGCTGAAAGCTCTGATCCAGATCAAGTTGCCTCGTATGAGGTACAAACAAGCACGCACACACACAGGGACACGCAAAAAGCCGAGCCTGCCAAAGTGAGCTGCCGGGAACGGCATGCAGAGAGAGTGGGAAAAGTGGGGGAAGGGAGTGTGGGGGGGGGGGGTTACAGTCGGGCTATGACACATACACCATCAGACAAAAAAAAAAGTTTTAAGATCACAAAAGTGCCCAAACACTCAAGAACAAATACAGAGAGAAACTCAATATGATAAGTAAAAAACAACCCCCCCCAAAAAAATATTATGAATACGAATTTATCAGCATACAGTTCTAAATTCACAAGAATAAAGTCGGTATCTTCCAAGAATTAACAAGTTACGCATGATGAGCAAAAGATGTTGCAAGACGGAAAGGAAAAAAAAAAATTCGCAATATTTTGAGAATACATCGAAAATGAAACACGCTCATACGCATCTTTTAAGAAACACGTTAGGTTGGCATCTTAGAACTGATTGTTCTAAGATGCCAATGAAGATGTTAAAAATGTATTCACAAGTAATTAGTTCCACAGTTATTATGCACAACATTTAATACCCAAGGCAGATCTTCCAGAGTCACTCATGCAATTCTAATGCCCTAAATACTGATGAGGATCCCCCTGACCGAGTTTTATGTACCTTTAATTGAACAGTTTCAATCTCTCAAGCTCGTATATTTTTACGAACCGGTATACAAGATTCAAATCATCTCGCCGTTTTCCTCCTTTGTTGACCGCAACCGCAGTTGCGCTCATGGCGGACACGGCTGTCACCTTGATGGTCATTCTCAAGGCGGCATTGTTCTTGGCCCAAAGGTATTCGCATTGATCAAAAAACGGGCAGACAAGAGATGACGCTATCAGCAATGGAGACGCTGGTTAATCATTAGGAACACTTTTTTTTTTCTTCTTACCCTTGACCTTTGTTCGATTGCTTGAACGAGTATTTACTATTCGACCGGACGTTACGCTTCCTAAAAGTGGAAACTCCGAGACTTGAAACTGTTTGAACTTCAATTGAAAATGACTCGAATACTGAATCCAAGACAAATCGGGAACTGGACTAAAAACTGAACGTCACTCCCTTTTTTTTTTTTTAAAAGAGTGGCTTTGATAATGATAATCAAAGCAGGAAATGAAAAGGTGGTCAAGTGCAGACGTCAAGCGATTAAATGCAGCAATAAGTACACATGACGGCACCCTTAATGTAACATTTAACTACGCAGTTGATTTATTGCGGTTAACATATCAGAGGTTGAAAGCTTCCTGGAGAAGAAACATGAGTATGAATGTTGTAACTGCACGCAGCTGCAGGGAGGCTGGTTTGCACTTCGATATTCTCGGTCCTCTTTAAAAAGGCTGCAACATGGGCCAGCATTTCATAGTCGTCACGAATTTCTATTTGGATTTTCAGTGATTTAAAAAAATAAAATAAAAGAGAGAGAGAGAGAGAGAGAGAGAGAGAGAGAGAGAGAGAGAGAGAGAGAGAGAAGATCAACATGATCGTTTTTTCAGTTATGGAAGCTTGCCGCATGTATGTACAATCACAATTAAAACAAGAAATTGGGAGTATTTGGTAAAGTACCGATACGAGCCGTATTTTTTACATATCGGGTACTCACGGTGGCTGCGGGTAGCAGACATCGATACTTTATGGCAAAGAAAATCTGACCTTGAGTACGTCCTCCTCGGCAGCGGTTGGGGGGCAAAACTGCGGCAGTCTGAGACGGTGGCGAATTATCACCTGCGCCAGGAAAAAAAAATTGGGGTCAGAATGTTTTTGTTTTTTTCCCATTGTGTTAAATGAAATTTTAGATCTCAAAAGTACTATCAGTATCGGGAAATGGCCAATCAGGGGGGCTTCGGATTGACTTTATCCATGCTTACTCTGTGGCTTAGAGTCGTATTTACAAAGACATTTAGCTTTTCGGGATTACTTTAATTAGTATTTGCTCCCACTCGAATATTCCAAGAGAGGAATTTAATTCATCGTGTCACATTGCAACTACATTGGTGATATTGAAGAGCCTGAGATGACACAGATATATCAAACTGAGGAGGAAGCAATTTTGAATGCCTGAAGAGCAACCTTCGATTGATTTATTGAACAGCACAAATTGTATTCGCTTTGCAAGGTTACTCGCTTACGATAGAGAAAATGTTTGGGTTTATTTTTTGGTTTTTTTTTTAAACTTGACACCGATTAATGTACATTGAGGAGAGGAATTTAATTCACAAGAGAGTGAATAATTTCAAGTGCAACTTTACATTGCATGATGATTAAACCCATATGCTTCACAAATGGCATTTGGTGTATTATTAGTGATAATGTTACAAGTTTTTTTCCCCCTCAATACGAAAATAAGGGAAAACAAAAGAGGGTGAGATTTGCTGCGTTTTTCCTCATGTTTTCACCCGAATGCGTTTCCTCTCTGGCTGCTTTGCTTTCGGCGCTGTGCAGAGTTGGGCTGCGCGGCGGGGAGGGGTTGGAGGTCATAGCGTGGCGCTCTGTGTGGGTGTTGAGGCGCCCTTTGACCCCCTCCCCAGAACCTACTGAACAGCAGCCAGAGAGAGGGCCCAAAGGTCAGGGGGGAAACACCGAGGGAAAGAGCATTTTCTCAACGTGTTCAGCGACTCGCCGTGCCAATTTGTGCTTCTTTTCTCCGTCCATGTTTTTTTTTCTTTCTTCTCAATCTACCCTCCCATCATTGTGCTTGAACACATAATTCTTAAAGCAATAAAACGCAATAAAAAAGACGCTTTAATTCTAATTGACACCGAATATATACCAAACAGAGCCGTGAAAGGTTTCCAGGGACCCAAAGACCATGAGATTCCTTCGAGCAATTACCATCTGAATATAGACATTTTCAGCTCTTACTTGTTTATGTTCTTCCCACCCAACATATCTTGAGATCTCTGTATTTCATAATTAGTGAGATAAAATAATTATAATGGATATGACAAGTCTTGTATTGGGAGATGCCTGTATTTGGTCACGTAATTTGGCATTTAATATTTAATATAGTACCCCAAAATATATTCGTGTGGCTGTATGCCCGTTTTTTTTTTTGTCTCACACACCAGGGCCCCTTTTTCCCCTTCAATCATTCATCCCATCCTCCACCTCCTCTCTCTAATCAAGGGTCATTTGCTCAGCTTCCTGCCTGCAGCATCTGGAATGGTCCTTCCTGATTGGTTCACTCTTTCGAACATCCTGATTGGTTTAAATTCTTCGCACCGCCTCCTCCCAGCACTCACCCAAAGACTTCCTCCTTTTCTCGACCGAGCCCTCTTTCGGGGCGGGCGCCGCCTTACTCTACGCCCCCATTCGAGGGCCGCTCCTCCATTGGTTAGATAGCAAGAGTGCGCCATCTGCTGGACGGCAGCTGAACGACACCTTTTCAGGTTTGAAATCTGGATATTCGAACATACGTTGTTCATTTCTGATAATACATTTTCAACGAATGTATAAAAGACCTCTACGCCCCCATTCGAGGGCCGCTCCTCCATTGGTTACATAGCAAAAGTGCGACATCTGTTGGACGGCAGCTGAACGACACGTTTTCAGGTTTGAAATCTGGATATTCGTACATTCGTTGTTCATTTCTGATAATACATTTTTCAACGCATGAATAAAAGACCTACGATCCTAACCCAAGGTTTGAAACAAACGACAAAATAACCACATTATGTAATCAATCAATTACGATTTCACTTAAGGCTCCGAAATTGCCCGAGAATCTTCCTCTTTACCTTTATCTTATGGAGGCAGTTTGGACAATGCTGTCGTTCCTGCCTTTGTAGGAACACCCCTGAACGACCAATGGTAGCAAAAAGGAGAAACTGAACTGGAAATGGAAAGGATCTGGCTGCTCAGTACATTAAAAAGAATAGAGATTTTTGGTTGCTGTTGTTTACTGCACTTTCTATCCAATGAATACTTGCAACAGCTTCGGCTTGGAAGAAATGAATTCACTTTCCTTCGTGTATTTCCGAAAGGAAAATAGTGTTGAAATGACTTAACCATCAACTTGGGAGATTACACTGTAGTTTTATCTAAGTTGTGAACAGCGCAGGGGAAACATTGTATATATATATTAAAAAAAAAAAAGCGAGAGAGGGACTGACTGGTATCGGGTTTTAACAAAATGGACTCTTATTTGGTGTCTTGGATTTGGATGATATTGAGAGGGTTAAATATTTCAAACTGAGGCTCCATCCAATAGCATCACACCACAACACGGCACTGACAAATACTGCGAGCCTTCGACAGCATTGGGGCATCGTTCCATATATCACGTTGCGGGGCTCCTGCAGAAATGGATGCGATCATTGATAAAACTATAAGCTGCCAAAAGGATGTGATTGAATGCACCTCCGAGCTGTACACGCGGGCATGTAAAGTGCTTTGGCGATGACCCGACTGATGTCTAAAGTGAAGGGGAGTATAAACCCCGACATAAATCAGCACAAAGGGGAGATAACCGCACATTCCCACAAATCACCCAACAAATCCGAGGGTGTCCCCGCTTCTGGAAAGGAATTCTGGGAACGCTTCCAGATCCCCGACAAGTTAATAGTTGAGGGCGACCAAACGTCATACAGCACATTGAGGTTGCCTACATTTGCTGACCTGTACTGTCTGTCTATCTGCATCATATTTGGAACAATACTCAAAACCCGCCCGGTTTTGTCCACGGGCGACACGAAAATATTGAGATTTCCCAAAACAATACGCTGCATTGTAACAATTAAAGGGTGTACTTCATATCCAGGGTGATTTCTAGCAAACAGACAGGTGGGAGTGGTGCAGAGGGAAGAGGGGGAAGAGCGCAAGTAAATGACAAGATGAAAAGGCCACTTGGGAGGATGGCGCGACATGTACATTAAAAGCATTAGGAGGAGGAGGAGATAACAATGGCAGTGCAGAAGGTCTATGGGGGGTGGGGTGCCCTGAGAGCTCAGTTCGAGAACAAAGGGAGAGCTGGAGAAGCGCTCCGTGGACGCGACTATGAAAAACCGGTGGAGATGGCGCCGTAAATCTGGAAGCCCTTCGTTCCATAAGCCAAAGAAGGGTCGAAAACAGACTGGAGCTAAATGACTCGAAACACGGCCCAGAAAAAAACAAAACAGAAAAAAGCAAGTTTGGGTCGCGAAGCAGAAAGGAGGGCTCGCTATGGTAACGCGGCAAACACAAAGAACCAAATAAAAAAATTCCTAATCAACCTTGCGTCTCGCATCGCTCTCATTCTTTCTGCGTTGGATGCGAATGCGGCAACGGTGCGCGCACCCAAATAGGCAGGCATGCAGGAATGGCGAGTGAGGTCATTGCCACATCTGTGTTTTGTTAGATGTTATTCGGAGAATGGCTTGGCGAAGCTGCAGCCCCTCAACTGCCCACAAGTCAAAGATGAAAGACTGTAAACTCTCTTCATCTGTCTGCCTGACAGTCAGTCGGCAAATGCACAGCGTAAAGCTGATTGGAAAAGATTGTTTAACCGTTTAATTGTATTGTAGGAGTGATTTAATCCTTTCTTGCAATGTAAATTCAGGGGCTGTCCAGCCAAACTTCCGAACCTCCACTGTGCTGTCACCACATGAAAGAAAACGCACTGACTTCATTTGAAACAATAACTCTCAGGATGACGTAATGCAGTTCTAAACCACTGCAAACGACAAACCGCTTTTGATTCATGTAAAATTGAGGAAGATTTTCCCCCAAAATAATGAAATTATTATCTCCAACATTGTCGGCGGCCATCATTTCTGCCGAATCGATCTTCATCAGAGAACAGCGCCGAGGTCGGTGTCAAACAAATTTTTGTCACGGGCCACATTTTAGTGACCGTTTCACTTGGAGGTTTGACACCTGTGGTCTAATGTGACACTTGGGTACCTCTCACTTCCCTTATACGTGCCTGGAGTTGAGTGGCATTCAACATCCGGTTTCTCGGGGGCATTGTTTACAATGTCGCGGTCATCGGCATATTTTGTGGCCAAAGCATGTCCACTTCTACATCTTTCTGTGTCTCTCCCCCTCACACATATATACCCCCACACACACACACACACACACACACACACACACACACACACACACACACACACACACACACATATATATATATATATATATATATATAATTTTATTTATTTATTTATTTTTGCAGCCTTTGCGATTTGAAAATTGCACTGTACGGTACTACATTGCAAGGTTGATTTGTATTTGATTAATTGTTCATTCCTCCAAATACAAATGTTTTTAATTAGGAAGCTCCCCAAATGATTCTCACCCTTCAAGCAGGTCTCTCAGGTATGATCTCCCTCTATATGACGGCACATTAATAAAGGCCACCGCGTTCATTCATCAGCCCAATTAGGACATTCAAATACCGTTCTTTGATATCATCCTCGCCGGATGAGTCGTCGTTCAAGAATGCGTTGAGTTGAAATGAGGCTTCCGCATGTCATTTTTAGCGGGTGACGTGTTTCGTCAGCGGCCTTTATTAACAGAGGTCAGTGGCGGTCAGTGAGAAATTAGAGAGGTGGAATAGACATGAAGATGGTGACGGGAATCTTACTGTCACTTCTCTTGATGCTGGGAGGTTTTGACACCGAGACCGCATCCATCCCAAAGGTCAGTAGGAAATCCAGTTGCTGTGGGAAAAACCCGCAGAGGTGCAATCAGCGATGGCACACTGGAAGGATGCAGACACACAATCAGGTAAGGATATCACACGTGTCACATATTGTGTTTGTGATACGGCGCTTGTTTATTTGTGTCGTGTTAAATTATGAAAGTGCGGGAATACAACAAGTCATCATTTCCATGATGGATACATCAATTAAATCCCCTTCCTTGTAGCACAAGCCTCAAGTTTCTCTTCTTACACTAACTACATTTTCACAGTGTTCATGATTCCCTCTACTGATTCCAAGAAAACAATTTGCAATGACGGACCACAATTTCAATCTTGGCTTCATTGGCCCAGAATGCATTTTTTATCACCATATGTTCAGCAGATTTGTTTTTGTTTTTTTTCATGATTCAATGAAGTAAAGGCTGAAGTTGTTTGTGCAATGACGGACCACAATTTCAATCTTGGCTTCATCGGCCCAGAATGCATTTTTTATCACCATATGTTCGGCAGATTTTTTTTTTTTTTTATGATTCAATGAAATAAAGGCTGAAGTTGTTTACTTGACAGTTGCAACAGAAATACACAGAGACTGGAACAAGAACTGAAATTGTAATTTGAGTCTTAAGATGAACATTTTGAAACCAACCCAAATATATCTTTTTGTTTTTTTTCATGTTCACAGAAAAAAAGTGAAGCGCTGAGGAGTTTAGACTTAGAGCACTTCAAAATAGATGTGGTCCCGACCACAAGCGAAACGAGCCTTCCTGCCGCTGTTGGGCCCCACCCTCCTGATGCAAAACCCCTCCACCTGCTCAAAAACATGCCCCAACGCTTTGGTAGGCAAAGTGTTCCTGATGATGCAAAGTCAACTCCCAACAAGCCCCAAAGGTTTGGAAGATCCTGGGAGGTGATCCCAAAATGTGCCAAGTGTGTCGGAGAGATTCTGAATCCAGAAGCATGTCAAAGATGGACAAGAAACAATCTGTGTTGGAGGCTTCTTCGAACATTATCCAGAGCCAAGTTGTGGGAAACAGACTTGCAATGGTAGGAAAATCTAAAGGCTATTCATCACATTTTTCTGTTAAAAAAGAATGTTTATATACAGCACTGTCTTCAAGTTTCTCACTCGTGGAAAACATTCTGCTCATTAGTTTACAAACCCTAGCAGAATTTGTAAGAGATGCACTTTTCATGAAAGGAAACATTTATATCATCATTTATTATATGAACCAGCCAACTCAATTTAGTCTAAATAACATGTTTGAAAATATTTGGTATTAACTTAAAGGTCTGTTTGAATGTAATTTTGAATCTGTGTTCCTTTTAGCGTATATAAAACTATATACACATTAACGAATGACTCTTTCCCTAAAGGTTTGAAGAGTTTCACTTCAGCTCAAAAGAAATGGAGATGCAGATAAAAAGACTCCAAGAAATCATGTAAATCTATGCAGAGTTTTAGTGCAAGTGTAATCATTAAATCATAGCAACAGGCTCTGGGTAAAGTTATATCATTGTGATATAAATAAAGTTGATAACAGTATAAATAAAAGGTCTGAAATACATCTTTTTTTTTGCAGGCGTTGATGACTGTGGCACGATTGCAGTTGTATTATTTATTTTTTGTTACGGCCTATTTTCATTCATATGAACCATCCGTTGATGCCTTCGAAAATAATTGCTTTTGCTTCCCTCTGCTGGTTAATAAAAATAATGCCGCAAAATATAACAGCGCTTGGGTAGTGTTAGGTACACAACTGGATGTACAGGTACTTCATCCTTGCGAGATACACAAAATAGTCCAGTAAACGTGTTTATTTTCCTCTTTTTTTTGCCAGGCAAAGTGACTTATTTGTGGCAAGCTAAATTTGCTCGCTAACTTTGTAGCATTTTGTGTTTGTCGAACATCCCCCCAACACCGCTTTTTGATGTTTTAACGGGAGACGGCCAACTTCTTCTGAGAGGGTTTACACTTGAACATGTTGCGCGGGTTCTTTTCACTTATAAATCGATGTAATTGGCTTGGAAACTTACTTCAAATGTAACCACATATCCACCATTGCCCCAAAACGCCTCAAGCTAGCTCGCACGCCGCCGGCAACAGACAGGTGGCAAGTCCGCAAATATGACGTCATAATAATGCGGAAGAGCTTCGATTTGAAACAGGTAAATAATTAGTGACTTTGTAAAATAATGCATTATTATAAATAATTTTTATTAGTAGTAGCAGTAGTATTCATTTAAAATAAACTTTCACATGGCCGAGTCAACCTGACAGACACTCTCCTGAAATCTGAGACGGTTAGTTTTGGAGGGTTGGATAACATCAGAAAAAAAAAAAAAAGACTTGCAATTTGAGACGGGTGGTGCCACTTCTGTCAAGAAGTTCAGGCTGCGAAGAGAAAGGTAAGGATTTTTACTCTTGTTTACCGAATCATTTTTTCTGTTTAACTTTTGTGTGCATTATATACATATACACAAACATACCCAAATGTCATGTACAAAAACATATTGGTTCCAATGTATATCCATGTGTGGACAGGTAATGAACATTATTATGAAGAATTCACAATATTATCTCAACTAGTAACCAGTAATTGTTACCCAGGTGTATTTTTATTTTTTGTCATCTTGTGCACTATCACACACACACACACACACACACACACACACACACACACACACACACACACACACACACACACACACACACACACACACACACACACACGCGCGCAAAGAAAAAGGCTCTTAATGTAACTTGCTCTCGTCCCAGTGTGGCCATGGGGGACGCGGCAAAAGGGAAGAAGGTGTTTGTATTGAAATGTGCCCAGTGTCATACTGTGGAGGAAGGAGGAAAACACAAAGTGGGGCCGAATCTGTGGGGTCTGTTTGGTAGGAAGACAGGACAAGCGCCCGGGTTTTCTTATACACAGGCAAATATTGACAAAGGTAAGACCTCTCCTGATTGTTCAATGTACAGCAATACTTTGAGCAGTGGGAAGAAGTGATTTTTTTTTTTTTTTTTTAATACATGTGTGACTGTCTTCAGCGTTGCAGGTCTGAACAGGCAGAGCGGCTCTTGTTGCAAAACTTGATTACGCATACTTTTCATGACCGGCATGTCAAGGAACGCGTGTGATTGTTTTTCTAGGGATTATATGGAGTGAAGAGACTCTGATGGTCTACCTTGAAAACCCAAAGAAATATATTCCCGGAACCAAGATGATTTTCAGCGGTCTGAGAAAGAAAAAAGAAAGGCAGGATATCATTGCATATTTAAAGGATGCCACTTCACCCAAATAGACACACAAGAGTTGTGCTTGTATTCTATAGCTGTGGACATCAGTTTGATAGAGATTGTGTTGAACTGCAATATTAAACTACTTCCTCCCTGTCATCAGTTATTTCATACTTTTGAACGAAACTTTACAAGGGAGCAGAGTTCCTCAGGTATCTATCTTCGAGATGTTTACAGTACTTCCAGACTTCAAACCCTTTGCACTTTTGTTTCTTCTTGCATAAATTGCTACTTGAACACATTTTCTGTTGTTTTTTTTTTTTTTTTAAATCTCTACCTGTTTTATAGCTTGAAGGCCTCTTTCTTTCTTCTTTGTTCCATTTGTTGAGGCTGCATGTCCTTATTTATTTGTATACATTGATACTTTAGACACAGACAAGATAAATGCAAGGCAGGCTAAATTTCATCAACAACAAAAAAAAACAAAAACATGTTGATGGGGTATCAATTTTATGTTGTTGTGTTAAATTAGCAAAATGCAATTGTGTGAAACAGTTTGTCACAAAAATGTAACCGTTTTTTAATTCATGTTCGGCTTTATGAAACATGCAGTTCTGTAACCGGGTCCAATCCCTATTACGTACGCAGATAATAAATGACGGACTTAATTTTGAATGAATTGAATTAAGTCAAATAATTTGCAATGCAATAAAGTGTTCTGTTGAAGTCTGATAAAAAGTGTTTCTTCCCCTCGGTTTGTTTTCTACTCCTCAACAGTCTGCTAATTACTCCTGAATGTGACGTGGACTAACATGACACATTTCGCTGTTGCTTATTTGAAACTTTCAAAAATAAGAATGACAGATTCATACATTTGGAAAGGTGGGTGAGTAATAACCGTGTAGATTGTTTTTTTTTTTTTCTTTTAACATGTGAGGTCCTCTCACTGGTCACAACATTAGGTACACGTTTGATTGACACTGTCAGCATTGAATGAACAGTATGGTCGATATTATGGTTCGTTTGCGGTGGTGTAGAATTACACGACATTATAGTTAGAGAGTCACAAGAGAGTGGCATTATACAATACAGGTGCCTCTCAATAAAATAGAATATCGTGGAAAACTCATTTATGAATGATATTGATTTACGACAGAAAGTAAAATATTTGATCACATTAAAAACAGAAATAAATAGTTCATTATTCAAATAGCTTAATGATTATTGCTTATCCTAAACTTGTATTCTAATATCTCTTAAAAACTTCAAAATTGGACTGCGCAGGAGTAAGGCTTGCGAGGACTAAAACGTCCAGCAGGTGGTGCCATTTCCCACCCGAAGACACCGGCCGCATCGCAGATTGCCATTCGTGCCAGTCGCATCCTCAATGTGTCACTTCAGTCGGGTTCGCGGAGCCACTCGGATTGAGCTCTGCCCACCACCACTCAGCACTAACCTCGACTGGAAACATTTCCCCACCCCCAGAAGAAAAAATCAGTTTTTTTTTTGCAACGACGGCAATCAGGAAGCTTACCCTTCGCTCGATCAAAATTCTTTGCTTTGACAAGTCTCTTTTCTACAGGCAGCGTGTCTACCTTTTTTTTTTTTGCAGTGGACGGTAAGAAAGATCGTGAAATTGCGACATGTTAAGATGCAAATGCATTTAAGATAATAACGTCAGCGAAGCAATTGCTCCGGTGCAGCATCTTTCTGGCTCAACCTCTTGCGTCATTGTGGATGATGTCTGGACGAGTGAGCCTGCATTGATATCATTCGGAGTCGACCCCGGTGATTCGATCCATATCTAATTTTGAGGCAAAGGGATACATGGACGCAGCGCGCACTTGCCTCTACTCCCGCATCGGAGCTGCAACACGTTCACGTTTACGTCTACAGTGTATGTCACGTGTCTCAGTGCACGTGCAACGTGGAGTCAAGTGCACAGCAGTTTAGGAATGTCATGCACCCGCTTTGCAAAGTTTGAATGAAGCTGACAGAAATTGCACGTTAACATGAACTGCTGTACTTAATGTGCATTAGAAAGTAAAGTGCACCTGGTAAATTATGCAACCACGGATTTCACTGTTGATCACATATGTTGATTTTTTATTTATTTATTTATTTGGGGACACGGCACAAGAATATCCTCATAGTAGTTGTCTACATCAAATGATGAACTCCAAAGCTTTTAAATAGCTCGAACATTAATGAATACTTTATTTGTCTGATTATCTTTAATATCGCTCGATCAAGTCCATTGATTTGTGTTTATTTGTATTTTGCTACATGGCAATCGTTCATAGACAATTTCAAGCTTCAAGTGTTGGAAAAAAAACTGTATGGGGGGCGCAAAACAATAATATAGATTATTGACATATGTTCGGGAGCACAACAAAGCCACCAAATTGCCCAACTAAAACGTCTCTAAGTTTGTTGCCTTGAAATTTATTGAGAGTCATCGATGTTTTTGATTGCTGTCACGTGACAAAACGGTTCAAATTTGATCCAAACTCTAAGTGGTAACTTGCTTCTAAATGTGTCACTTTGTGTCATCTTTTTCAAGGGTAGACGACACCCTAAGAATGGATTTCGTAACATTTGCATTGTCTTTGCACATACTTGTGAGACCCGCTTGGGCTTTCTCCCATCACTCCTTCATGGACAGATTCTTCACGCCTCACTCAGGTAGGACGTTCGAACCACGTCTGTGTCCTGATGACCCAAATTGCCGTGCGAAACATGACTTCCACGTTTTCCTCGTAGTCGTCACCTTGCTGGATAAACCAATGAAGTTTCAGCCCTGTTGTCTGACGTCGCCACCTCCTCCTCCACTCTACCCGCCGCCACCACCTCAGCTCTGGAAGCAAGGCAAACCTGTAACCGCCCCCCACACCCCCACACACACACACACACACACACGCACACACACACACACCATCCAACACATTTGCATGCGAGGATTCAACCCAGGGGTCGGCAACCCGCCCTGCTAAGAGAAACGTGTGTCACAGGCTATGACGCAAATCTTCGTTGACAGAAATGTTGACATTTAAATTTTATTCGACACATTTTTACAGCATAAGAAAACGTTAAGAATGTTTGTGTCATGTTTTTCCTCCTACATAAAGCATATTAAAACAAAAAATATATTACCCTCCTCCATCTTTTTCCATTTTCAAACATTTTTAAAAAAGCTTCGGGGAGCCACTAGGACGGCGCTAAAGAGCTGCATGCGGCTCTGGAGCCGCGGGTTGCCGGACTCCGATTTAACCCTTTCAGGGACAGCGGTTACTACAGTGGACAGCTGATCACGTTATCATCTTACAGGGTGCATGAAAGGGTTCATGTGACGCTTTCTCGTTTTTTAGGAGGGTGGCGGCACGACAGTGCCAGCAGTGTTTCGAGGAGAGGAGCAACAAAATGAACATCCGGTGATACCGGGTTGCCCAGCTGGGCCTCCAGGAGCACCGGGACCCCGCGGCCCAGAGGTGGGGAGGCCCCTTACCCAACCGAATTAAGTGGACATGTGCGAATATCCATCCATAAATGTCATGTCATCTTTCAGGGTGACACTGGATTACCTGGCATAAGAGGACCAAAAGGGGAAAAGGTGCATTTTCTGGTCCACTTGTGTCATTTCTTGATGCACGTCTTTGCGGTTTCTCTCATGAGAGCAAAATCTCTTCTCCCCCTCGTTTGTGCTTCTCAGGGAGAAATTGGACGTCCGGGGTCAAAGGTGAGCCACTTCTCACTTTCCTTTAAGTAATCGGCTCATTTCTTCCTGATCCATCTTGCGCGCCCTTGGAAGTGGATTTCTCCTCCTATGTTGTCCTAAGAAGAAGACCAACAAAGTTTGCAGCTATTTAAACATGTCGCACAACATTGGAACACGTGGGAGGAGTCTCATTTCTCCGCCCTCCTCCCCTCAACTCATTACATTTTTCTTTTTGACCTCTTTCTGCTTTCCGGTTTTCTTGGCCTGCATCCATTCTCCGACCGTACGGGTACTGGACTCCAGGTCCTGCTGAGCAAATCACTTCTTCTCCTTAATCTCCCTAAGTGCTTTTTACACTCGACTCAATGATAAATCACCTCACGCTGCAGCAGCTGGTCCGCCGCGTCCCAACAGGCTTCTGTTCATTTTAATGACACTCATCCAGACCCCCCCCCCCCCACCACCACCCTAATACCAGCTCTCCTGGCTGCAACAAAGCATAATACACAAACCTCAGGGGTGCGCTTCGAGCTAGCACAGTCATCTGTTCTATCTGACGAAGGAATCGTAGAAGGTCAAATTATTATTTCCAGGCGTTTATGAACACAAGGTTATCATCCGCCATTTTTAAAAATTTTTTTTTTTTTGAAAGGGCCGCACTGGAGCGCCGGGGCTTCCGGGGAAACAAGGACTGTCCGGATGGCCTGGTCCACAGGGAGCCATGGTAGGTGGCGTGTGCTCATCACTGTCAGTTTGTCGTTCATCCATGTGCAACATCCCGTCTACAATTTCTTTTATCAACCTCAATAAATGCTGATGGCATTTTGATGTGAATCGCACAAGGCACGCCGGTGATGGGAGGGAAAAAATATATATATAAATTGCTGTCATGTTTGTTTTGAGGGTGAAAAAGGAGACCCCGGGCTCATGGGACTACCAGGATTGAGGGGACCCCCAGGAATGAAGGTGAACACCGCAGTGGTCTTTTCAGAATCGATTTTTCATTGTTACTTTGATTGTTTCTCAATTTCTTATAGGGGATGACTGGTTACAGGGGAGAGAAGGTAGGTTTGTAATTGATATACAAAAATCTCCCCTTTTTTTCAATGATGAAACGAATAGAGTTTCTTAATTGTCTTAATACTAACAATTATTATATCTGAGCAATTTTTTAAATTGGGAAAAAGGGGGACAGTGGAAGCCCAGGCATACCGGGATTAAAAGGTGATAAAGTAAGACTTTTTTTTATTTTTCTTGCACAGACAAATAGTATTTTTATGTCATTTGATGAGGCAATTATTTTTCACATTGGCTCACAATTTAGGGCACTATCGGTTTGCCGGGGATGCTGGGTCAGAAGGTCAGTAACAAAACGCAACTAAAGCAGGGGGATTTCACTCAATATTCACCGACACCTACCTACTCTTCTCACAGGGAGAACAAGGACCAAAGGGAGAGCCAGGCGTCTCGGGCAAAAGAGGACCCACTGGGCGACCTGGGAAGAGAGGGAAGCAGGTGAAAATACGAGTCGTGATTTGGGAGGTATTTGCACACATACTACATGTACTTTATCCAACATTTGATTCTTATAGGGGGAAATGGGACAAACTGGAGCTTCGGGACTTATGGGCAAACCTGGGCCCCCGGGTCCAAACGGCACCCCCGGTCCACCTGGACCACCGGCCCCCGGTTAGCTGTCACGCATCCGGTAGTTGCACACTTACCACAATGTTTGGTGTTCATCCACGGCTGTGCACCTCGCAGGTCTCTATCTAGCTGGGGAAAAGGGTGAGAAGGGTCTTCCGGGCCCACCCGGCCGCTGTGAGTGTGACACTTTCCTTGTAGCGAACAATGCTCCTTCTGGAAGCGACGCACATGAGGAGAGCCCCAATCAAGTCCCCGCCGTAAGACCATATGGGCACAAAAGAGCTCGATTCCTAATTTGAAGAGAATTTCGTTGTATCCCATCACACTTTGTTATTTATGGACTTATTTTGAATTCAAATGTGTTCAGATATTTGTGGTGAGCAACGAGGAGGAGCTGGGCCGTCTCCATCTGGATCAGGCGATCGCATTCAGGAAGGATCAGAAGGCACTTTATTTTCGAGATGAAGACGGATGGAAGCCCATACAGGTGAGTCATATTTTGGAGTGAATCGGGAATATTTGCTTCACGCTTGCTTTCGTATTCCTCTTGCAGCCCTTCCAGCAATTTCAGTCCACCGAGAACAGAGCCGGCGTGTGCGGGGATGGGAAAGTGCAGCCAGAGGATGGAGAGGAATGTGATGATGGAAACCAAATTGTCACCGATTCCTGTCTGAGTGAGTCGTATGTGTACACATTGCGGGACATTTACGAAGTACTTTCAGTATCTCTGTGTGAGGATGCTAAGCTGCTATCCAATTCCCCCCCCCCCAAAAAAAAAGCATCCTTCACATTCTTTTCCCAAGCATGCTTTCAATACCTTCTGCCTTACTCTTCGATTAAATTAGTTGCAAAATGCTGCTCTGGCGCTGACACTCCCCCCCAATTGGCTTGGTGCCATTTTGCTGCCTTATGTTCTGAGTCCAGATTGCAAATGGGCCTATTGTGGAGACGGTTATCGACATGAAGGCATGGAGGAGTGCGATGGAAAAGACTTTGGCTATCAGACGTGCAAATCCTATCTTCCTGGGTAAGATCAGAAACGGCGAGGTCAGAGCAGCGCCTCTTAATGTTTGGACGTTGCGTTTAATAGAACTTGATATTGCGCTACTCTCATCAATCTGAAAGAATATCTACAGTACCGAAAACAAAAAAAAAAAAAAAAAAAAATCTGAATTTCAATGCGCTTACCAGTGAGTTGCACTTGCTTAACATCCTCCTCCGTCTCTGCCGCAGATCCTTTGGCCAGCTCAGGTGCACCGAGGCCTGCGTCATCGACTCCACCGTCTGCAAGTACTTCACCTGAACGGAACGCAAGTTGCAAACGTTTGCAGCTCGTATTCATCATTCAAAGTGGGGGGTCGGAGGGGAGTCCCACCTCAGATTTCACTTGAAGTCTCACCTCATGTCCCCGATTAATACTTGATGGACTGAGAGAGCGCCAACAGGAGTCCCTTCTGCTCTGTGCCATGAGATGACGAACGGGAGTCCGCTTTTGGATTGGCTGTGGATCATTTTGTTGGCCTCAGGGATCTGCTTCTCGCTAAACCTGCTACGAAGGGAAACACTTCAATGATTGTATGGAATGACTTGCTGACTGTTATCACGGACATAAGCGGAGCATCTTTTATAACGAGAAAAAAAATTGTATTGCTACCACGGAATGCGGAATGCTTTAAACATGTGCAATAGATAAGAAATCCTCTATTTCGAAGGTGAAATGCTGTGCTATTGCATGACAACGTGTTTAAACCGAGCTGTAAATAGAGTAGCCAAAGTTTGAACTTTTTGATGAAAACGTAAAAGAGCAATAGAATAGCATGCTAAACGCTGTCGGACTGGAAATAAAAAATAAAAAAAAAATTAAAAAGCGACACATTAACCTTTACACACGCTTCATTTTCCATACACATATTTATCGGGCGAACTTTGACCTGAGGCAAGAAAATCAACGAATGACAGATCTTTTAAAAATGTTTAACGATTAATAGCCTGTGACATTAATAAATGGATGATTAATCCCGTATCAATGTTTCAGATGAAAGGCCAAATGTCTGTTTTGTTTTTTTTTGCAGTTGCAGATCTTGCACCTGTGTCAAGGTACAGTACCGTTTGACCACCTCTGTCCATGACTTCTGATCCACAAATTTAGTGCGACTGATCGTTCCTATGCTGTTTTACTCTTCAGTCTTCACTGTTTTGAGACTCAACCAAAATGCAAGTGGGACTTCTTCCGTCTTTTATCCAGCATCTTGCCACACTTCCATCGAGGCACGACTTACAAGAGCACAAAAATATCCAACGAGGTACAAGCTAGTCTGCCACCAGCTCGAAAACCTGCAAAGACAAGGGAAAGTTCAGGCATCTTCCGGAGGGAGCCGCTTTTTCTATCCAAGCTCCGCCCACACCGGAAAAAAAGTCAACTGCCAACAAAATCAAACACATTCTGTTCATATGAATATAAACATTGATGGCATAAGCAGTTTCACAGTTCAAAATAATCACCAATATTTTTTTCTCGACAAAAAACAAAACAATACAATGGTTATTCTAAAATCCGTTCTGGTAAACACAAATCAAATTCGACCAATTAAACAGCCTCATTGTACAGATTTTGTAGCAACTGCAGAAAACGATGGCAGCTTTGAATCTTTTCATTTTTGCATTTAATTCGGGTAACAGACAAAGACAATCTTTATTGCTGACAAATACGAAAAACCGATGAGTTTAAAATGACGTTTGGGAGGGTTCATGTGGGCGGAGTTTGCGAAGCGAAACCGGCCAATCAGACGCGCACTTTCTGCAGCGGCGCTCACCGAGCAACGTCACTGCCACGTAGAAGTATCCGCGATCCGGTGGCCTCTCAAACCTGCGTGTACTGACGTTCCATTTCGCGTATTTCCACACCGGCGTTTGGTCTCGTACGCCAAGAGGCAATGCTGCTGCCGCTGCTGAGCTGGTTGTGCTCCTCCCTGGTGGCCGCCGTCTACGGCGGAGCTCTGCCCGAGGCGGAGGTCAAGCTGGAAGTCCTGCACAAACCTTTCCTCTGTCATCGTAAATCCAAGTACGGAGACATGATGCTGGTGCACCATCAAGGCTACTTCGAGAATGGTACCATGTTTCATGACAGGTTGGTAGTAGTAGTTGTACAAGGTGTGTCGTTAAGTGTGTTGGAATTTTGCCGCCTCTGGTACCAAATGAGTGACACTTTTTTTTTTGTTTTTTCCTGTGTGCGTCGACAGTCGTGGTGATCCTACTGAGGGGGACAAACATGCAATGTGGTTCATATTGGGCATCAGGGAGGTGATCAAAGGCTGGGACCAAGGTCTCCAGAACATGTGTGCAGGAGAGAAAAGAAAGTTGATCGTACCTCCAGCTTTGGCCTACGGCAAAGAAGGCAAAGGTACAGTCGAGCATCTACCCGGTTTAAGTGTATGTCCTACTTTCTTACTTTGTTTGGCATGGCATGTTGTTTTTTTTTATCTTGCATGTAAACCTCTGCTGTTCTAAATGACTCTTTAGGACTTCCATACTGATTGAAGGATTCAGTCAGTTTTTTTTTTCTTACCGCGGAGGCATGTGAACGATACTAAGCCGTGTCCTGGTAAGCTCACTCAGCAATAACAATTTATGATTCACACCCACAAAAATGCAACAATGAAGACTTTCTAATTTTCTTTCTTGAAACTAACCCTTAGCTACTCTTTAGTGGTTATCAAGCTTGCTGTTGTTGTTTTTTTTCCCCCCCAGCTCTTACTCTGATCCTGTCCCGTCCGTGCTTTAGGTAAAATCCCCCCTGAAAGCACCTTGACCTTCATCGTTGAGTTGCTCGAGATCAGAAACGGCCCGAGGTCGCACGAGTCGTTCCAGGAGATGGACCTAAATGACGACTGGAAGCTTTCCAAGTCCGAGGTGAAGCTATTCAACCCTTTGAAAGAAATGCGCAGTTCCTCTCGATCGGATGCATGTTTTCAATGCGCTCTGTAGTATACTCAGCACAATAGAGCTTTCCATCTACTAGTCGATAAATACCAAATATACTTTCTGGACAAATTATTTGTATCGGCGCAATGTCGCAAAGACAATTATTTTTTGACTTTTTTTTTAAATGTATTTTAAAATTGTTCAACTGTACTACACCCAATGCAATAATTTTCATACTTTTACACCAAGTAAAAAAAAAACTACTTCATCCGAGTTCAACATTTGTGACCAACATTAAAGTACGACAAACAACTCTTGCCTTGGTGTACCTAATGAAATGTCCGTTTTATTTAACGCCACAATGCCCCCACCCCTCCGGGTTTTTCTTTTGCAGGTAAAACAATACTTCAAGAAGGAGTTCGAGCGTAACGGCTACCCTCCCAATGACACCCTGCATGAGAATATGGTCCAAGACATTTTTGCCAAGGAGGATGAAAACAAAGATGGCTTCATATCCTCCAAGGAGTTTACTTACAAGTACAAACACGATGAACTTTAAAGACTCTCATCTATGTTCTTGTCATTCATTTGTGGTGCCAGGAACATTCTCGGGTGCGTTTGTTGGATGCCTTGACACTGAACACATTTGTGAACCTGAACGAAGCTCCGGTTTTGGTGTGGCGATCGTTCGCCAACGTGTAACTTTGCTCTGATTGGCCCACGTCAGCTACCACATGTGACTTTGCTGTAGGGATCTTGTATTCGTGTCAAACTTTGTCATAAATATGAAAAAAAAAATTGTTTTCAATACGGGCGGCATGGCTTGCGTTCTTTGAGTGCACCCGCTTCCTTCTACCTTCCGGGAACATGAAGATGAGTTGAACTAACTCGCCCATCGGTGTGAATGTAAGACAGGAGGAAAGCGTGTGATTGGTTGATTGCGATTGGAATGAGGATAAGTGTTTGAAAAAAATATTTTAAAGATTGGATAGATTTATGGAACTGTTCTCATTTTGTTGCTTTGTCAAAGAATGAAAGCCGATTTAAAAACAAAACAAAACAAAACAGTAAGACTGTTGTTTGCATTTTTATTTTCTATCAAGCAAATAACGTTGTTGCACTTGCCCCTTTTCGTCAACGTGATCAATAAAGTGACTGGGAAAAGTGTGATTTTATCACGTGATTGGCCAACAGATGGCGCTGTTGTTACAAGTCTGGTTAGTACATCGGGGAGCGCCAACCTGATCTCGAGGAAAATGTACTCAAGTGCACTTCCGCAGTCACAGTAGAAGTCGAGTCATTGTCCGCAATGAAAAATATGTCCACATGATCTATTGGCGTCCATCAAATTGGACTTGAAATGCTAGCGAAGCCTGCAACAGTATTTCGCTGTTGCTTACCGCAGCAACAAACCCAATGTATGCTAACTCTGTTGTGTGAACGTTGGATGTCATTATCAAAAGAGTTTAATATGCCCGCGGCTTTTGCAGATCATTCTCATCTCTTTTGTGTACAGATAACAAATTGCTCAAAACCGCTTCAAACAAACCACATCCAAAATAGCCCCTGGAAGAAATTCACGAGAGACTGCGCGTATGTGCTGATGAGGACGAGTCGGGCGGGCCCTCCTCTCACTCGCATTCAAAACATTCCACTCCAGAAAAGGTCAGAGGTCACCGTTATGTCGTAGGAGGCGCAACTAACACGCAAACGATATCCCCGCCGCGGAACCAAAAGCGCCTGGCTCTTGTGTTTATTGTTGAGCGTTTCCGAACCTTTGTATCCAGGAATTGTGTGGGATGAATTTCATCTGAGGTGTGACCTGATCCCATGGGGCGCTGGATTTACTGTTAAGAGAGAATGGAGAGTGAAAAGAAAACATCACAGATTGAAAACGGCAGTGTAATTATAGCGCTCTCTTGTGCTGCGATACCTCTGTTTTCTTTACTGGGGTAGATGCGAGGGAAAGGCTTGAATTCATCTGGAGGAGGAAAATCTTCTTTTGGGTGGAACTGGAATTTGGATTCAAAGTCATCTGGATGGAGTGAAGAAGCAACTGCGCTGTCATTTTCAGATACGAAACACGGTGTTTCATTGTACCTTTTGGAAAGATGTGTCTTGTTTGAGATTCATTGCTGGATTATCATGCGGGCGTCTAAGTATTCATGTAAAGTGGATATAAAAAGTCTACACCCCCCCCTTTGTCCAAATGCCAGGTGATCGTGATATAAATCATATCAGCACTTTAGTTTCAGTATTAGCTTTAGTTTTAAAAACATTTCATGGCATATTTGTTGAGTTATTTTAAACACTGAATTCTGATCTGGATAAGCGGTAGCAAACTCATCTGTGAGTCGAGTGAAGGACTATACAAGGGTATCTAAATGTGGCTAATGTGAGGATTTCCTCAAATATTCGCCCGTGCCTTTGTGATGAAATTCTGTCATTGACTTCTGTCGAAAATCTGGCCTCCATAATTCATCATTATTTTGCTTGCACCCTTGCACAAGCAGCATTCGAAGCACTTGAAGATTCGAAGGCCATTGTCACGAACAGGATGCCCCATCGTGACGCAAACGTGACTGGTCGGTCACTCACCCTGACTGTGCAGGTGTCCATTCCTGACAATGGAGGGCGGCGGAGGGGGAGGAATGCGGCCGGACAGCTCAGTGGAGGAGGAACGTGCCGGAGGAGCTGGAGGAGGAGCCAGACGACAAGCACCTGCTCACACGAGGGGAGGCGTCAAGAGGGCTGTCATCAGAAACGTGAGCTTGAACATGAAAAATGCATTTCAATTGGATCTGTTGCGACTCAGTCATGTGACAAGACCATGTCATCTCCTGTGTATAATCCATCCATTTTCTACCAGTGGTAATTGGGAAGCTGGTTGCCAATCAATCATGGAGCGCATATCGCATAGGCAAAACAATCACACTCACATTTCTCTCCAAGCGTCTTTCTGTTGTACCGGTCATGTTTCGCTGAGCATTGCATTGTCATGTACAAGACAGGAAGTTATTTACAATGTTCCCCCTCATGGTCACAATCATTCATTGCCCATCATGATCACTTCTTGTTCGTATATGGACCGACCTGCACTTCTCGGCACAGCAGGCGGTCGCCTGGTCGGAGCGTTGCACGGGTATGACGGCGGAAGAAAGCGTAAGGCCGGCGAGGACACGGCAGGAATTCTGGGCGGGGGCGGCGGGAGAATGGATGGACAGCTCGGGGTGTAAGAGCTTGGGAGAGGGGGAGGTGGCACTGGGGGCGGTGGTCCGAGCGGGCTCGAGTCACGCAGGATGGGGAACCTTGCAGGTTCAAAGTGGACCACAGAGGGCGGTGGTGGGTAGAAGGACCAAGAGGAGCGGTCCCCAGGGAGAGAAGGAGGGTTGTTAGTTGGAGGGGGAGGCGTCAGGGGTTGGGCATTAGTGGTGTGTTGGTAGTGCTGGATGGGAAGCCAAGTGGGCTTTGTGACCTGAGATGGAGCCGGAGGGGGTGGGAAGGGAGGTAGAGGGGGAGGCTTGTTGGTGGGCCGGTCCTGGAAGGCTTCCGGTGGAGGAGGAGGAGGAGGAGGAGCAGAGGGCGGGGCAGGTGGTGTGGGCGGAGGGGGAGCGGCCACGGGGAGAGGAGCAAGATGCTTGCTGGCGTGAGTCGGCGAGGGTGGGGCGGAGGAGGAGGCGAGCGGACGGGGGCCGATCGACTCCGCCAAAGTGGGCGTGTTCCACAGCGGCTTGAGGGAGGCCGATGAGCTCGAACGGGACACTAGAACACAGACGCACACAAAAATTGTCTTTGTCGCAGAAAAATTCATCCTCGACTGCATGTTTCAAGTGCTCCAAGGTTACAGGTTTCACTCTACCCGCGGGGGCCCCTCGAGGTAGTATTTTTGCTCTGAGATGAGACAGTGCGCCACTGACGTACAACTAATATGCTGTTTGAATTTGGCATTGCAAAGTACTTTCGATTTCTCCAACAAGGATCAAGAAAATAAAACTACCTATAATCCATGTCGGGGTGCTCCTGTAATTTTACCAACCTGGCGTCTTGCCTGCCGAGTCCCGTTGCCCTATCGGCCTTAGGGTGGGAAACCCCCCTGCAAACAGCCCACCTAAGGATGGCCCCATGGGGGCCGCACCTCCACGTGGACCCTGAGCGGCACCAACATTGCCGGACACATCTCCACTTGGAGCCTTGGGCTCTGGGGAGGAGGAACACACAACGCAATATACATTTGAGGATGACAACAATGAAAAAGAACATTTGATCTCAGGCAAGCTAGTTCAAGAACCAATTTAATGCATATAGTCTACAACTTCGTGCAACGCGAGCCTGCTTGAATGTGTCGGTAGTAATTTCCTATTACGTCTGCATCCTTATCTCCAACCTCATGACATTCCTTCCCAAAGTGCACACTTGAGTGCGTACATGCAAGTCTACGTGCAAATATGGCCAAAGAAATACACGGGCACCTCATGAGCCGCACAACTAAAAGCCTCGAGAACCAAGGTGAAGCCATTTCCATTGGGCAAAATGCAAGACTGACTTATTTGCAGTGGTACAAGGTGCGGAAGGTTCGTTTGCTTACTGTCCACAACAGGGGCACTGCGGTCATTGACCTGCGTGACTTTCTTGAGTCGGGCTCCCTTCTGGATGTCAGCCAGCAGAGCGCTCCTGCCGCCTCCTCCGCCAGACTGGACCTTAGGAGACTCGACTGGAAACTGTGACACGGACAAATAAATATTACACTCATTTTTTAGCAAAGTGTGATGCGGTCTCACATAATAATATAGTTTCCCACCCGAGAACGGGTGTAGAAAGGAAAACCTTTTGACCATAGAAATGACCTATGACTCAGTTACCACGTGCACACTGTGCACCTGCTTAGGAAACTGAGCCGCCATCAATAATGCAAACGACATCCAGGGAGTTAAACCAAGCGAAAGGGACAAACAGGTAAACTCCAAAAGTATGAAGAGATATTTTCTTACAAGTGGAGGTGCGGTGCTTGGGGGTGGCGGGGGAGGTGGTGGCGGAGGTGGAGGTGGCGGCGGTAGCGGCATCTTAGGAGGTCACAGCTATACCTGCAGAAGACAACGCAGTTAAAAAAAAAAAAAGTGCCACCAGAAGCTGCTACTGTGCAAACAAAACACTTCGGCTGACCTCTCGCCCGATTCTCTGAAAAGGAAGTTCTTTCAGCTGAGCGCTGCACAAAACAGGAAACAGAAAGCTCTCCATCCTCTCTGTAGAAGTCCAATACCCCCCCCCCACCCCCCTTCCCACCTCTTCGTCCCCTGTCTTCCCACAATGCCCCATGGCTTGAGTTGGGAAGCGAACAATAGTGCATGTTGTGTGAGAGGTAAGAGACTCCCCTTCAACGCCAGAAAGGCATTCGCTGACATTTTGTGCTGTCGTGGATAAGAAACCCATTGAGGATACGCCACAGGAAAATTACATGACACGCATGCATGTTTTCCATAACTAGTGAGTAGGAAGAACCCAATTTTTTATGGATATGTATATATTTTTTTTTTACATCGCAATTCCTAAGGTGCTCTCTTCCCTGATTGGCTAACAATGGCTACATTGACTTATCTATCAGGAATTTGAAGCTTCTCTGGTCATTTAATAAACAACAATAAACCTGCTTATGCCTGGATTTACTGTCTTGCTGAAACGCTATGCTACAAAAATAATGGGACACCCCACTGTTTGTTGAATCTCATTATTTTAGCTTATCGAGACATTTTGACAATGTGGACTTGTAAATGTTGATCTCAACCCCATCAGACACCCCTCCGGGATGAACAAGAACGGAGATTCTGAGCCAGGCACTCACTAGGCAACTGGCAGGCCGTTCCTCCGTGACTATTTCTATCGTCAAAAGTGTGCCAGCCATCTCCATGACACTGCCAGTGAGGACTTTTAAACAGGGGCAAGCTGACTGGCTGGCTTTCCATGTTGTGAAATAGGTGCAAGACACCACTTGACACAGCTGTTGTTTTCAGCTTGGAGAACATTTTCAGTAGTTCCTCCTATAGAAAAAAAAGACCTCCTGGGGATCATCATATAACGCACCTAACAAAAACATGTTAAAGGTACACTTTTTTTTTTGTAACATTTAAAGAGCACAATGAATAGATACGTTGAACAGTGAAACAGTATATTGGAAACAACTAACTTGGGGCCTACCTTCCCAGAGTCAGAAGTCCACCTGATAGCTTTCAGAGTCCTCGGCTTGTAGACGCGCAGCAAACTGACCTCATAGTTTTATTTTTAACCAGACCGGTCGGCTGCCTGTCACTAACTGCAAAAGAAAAACTTCCAAAAAGTTGGGAAAGGGTTTCCTTTTCTTTTTGTTGTTGTTTAAGATGCAGCACTGTGCACATGAACAGTGGTCTCTTGATTGCTACAGCAGTTCTCCCACACTGTGTACCGTGCAGAAGTCTAGCGGCGTAATACAAATGCAGAAGGGGGCAGGACAACACCCTACTGGGAAGAAACACTGGGAGGGGGGAAAAACGACTACACCACGTTTCTAAAGCGTTATTAAGCAAAGGCAAAGATTTTACATTGGTTAAAAAAAAAAAAAAAAAATCGATCTTGCCTCAACTGACATATACAATGAATGGTTGAACTCGAAGTTATTACCCCTGTATCAATGGCAACAGGTAGATACTCAGGTTGTTTGTACATTCTGCCATCTAGTGGATTAGCATTTAAAGTACAGTACTAGAATTGTTCTGCCTGGTACGGTACGTCGCTGGCATAGATAGACGAACAACGACATTGTAAAAACGGAACGGCACAGCCGATGACCTGGTGTGTTGGCAACTACCACATAAATGATATTGCAAAAATAATAATCAGAATCCTAATCACAATCACGAGTGACAAAGTGAGGGAAAAAAAAACTATTAAAATATACACATTGAGAAAGTGTACACAAATCCGTGTTAAGTTCCTTTGTACAAGACCGGCACAAATGCGCTGGATGTCACTTTGCTATGCAAGTGTAAGTGTTCCACAAAACTGGTTTATAATTTTTTTTTTAGCATGGGTATCCACAATGTGGCTCGGGCAGTTAATTACCGTGACATATGAAATTGTAATCTTGCACATCTGCGTTCGTTTTGGCTCGGTGAAAGACCAGACTGGCAGGTGAATCAACTGAAGCTCGTCTGCAGCACCCCCTGCAGTTGAAATGATGACATGACAGCTGCCCGTTCAATAAATGCGTGGATTGTATCAGGTTCCAGTGCCTACAGAAAACAGCAGCCACAAGCCAGTGATCTTTCATTTGCACAAAATTATTATTTTACTATATTAAAAAGGGCGAATGGGTCGCTTGGGTGGCGGAAAAACATTAACGTGGCGGCACGTGACACAGGAATGCAGTGACACAAGCGTGCTCCTCCCTCGCGCTGGAAAACAATAACACCTAAGGCCTCAGTTTGGCACACATTGTAACGTCGTCGTCGATCTTGTTGCATCATTTCAAGTCAACTCATTTACACTCTCTGACAATGTAAAGTTTACATACCGGACTTTCATGCAGGTACCGTAGATTCTCTGGCAACCAGTCCAGGTTATGGCCGTCCAAATTCAGCAGCTCCTCGGCAACTCTCAACAGGATAAACAGGATGTAAAACCAATGAATCGATGCGATGTTGAGGATTCACAAAGCACATACACGTTGAATGGTAGCAACAGTTTGATTTATTGCACGTGTTACCTTCATTTCAATATTCACAGGTGATTTCAACACAGCGTATCATAAAAACAAATCTAAAGTCAGGGGCGCGGGGGTCGCATCTTTGCCTAGCCCATCCTTTCGGCACATAACATCACCGTTTCTCTTCATTTATCCGCACCTCTGTTCAAAAATCTGAAAACTTATCCTTCATTTAAAAAAAAAAAGTTAAATCAATTTACTTGCACTCCTATCAAATCATTGACAATTTCACAAACATCCCTCAAGGCCTTCCAACGGTTTCATAAAAGCACGTTCGCAGAAGGCACGTCCTTCATTTACATATATTAAATGTCATTGTCACGCAGGCATGTAAAGGTCAATATGTTACATAAAGAAGAGGACACCACACAAACTCACTCGATGGGCTCAGTATCAAAAAGAATATACACCCATCTTTGCTGTGACCCTTCAAGTCCTCTCTGCTCCTCGTCACCTTCCTCATCACCATCACAACCAACCCACAGAATTGTCTGCACACCTCAAGGGAAGGAAGCCTTTTCCTTCGCGTCTTTGTGAAGTCAACTTTGTACCTTCCGTCGCCTCTTCTCCAACTCTCGATCACCGAACGTCGTCTGCCGCCGGCGCCACGTTTTCACTGTCTTTATCCTCCACGGCAAGGCCCGTGCGAACCCGCCTCTTCAGTTTGAACCGGCCCGAGCGGGACACGTTCATGTTTCGGCGGCAAGTCTGCTCGTTGAACAGGGACTCGATGTGGGAGTCATCGTAGGTCTCGTCGCTGAAGAGGCAGGAGCCGTTGGTGGGCTCTTGTTGCGGCAGAGACTGCTCGGTGGTGCTCTTGGTCTCTTTGGACTTGTCTTGGGCAAAAGGGTCAAAGTCTGGTCCGTACGAGTAGGGGGAACTCGGGTCCTTGGCGGACCCTGGCTTCTTCTTTGGCAGGAAGGCCCTCCACCATTTTGCCCTCTCTGTCATCTTTGCCTGCAGGAGGAAGACCGAGCAAAGGAGACATCACTGTATCACTCACTATTTTCTATTTATATTACTGCCTTCATTGAGCTGGGTGATTCCTTAGTCAGACAATGATGATGTACTAAAAATAAGATGCGTGCTTTTTTTTTTTTAATATATAATGACAGACGGAACAATTAAATGCACTTCTATGAAATACCAGTTAACCTGTGTTTCCGCTTATTGTGTAATATTTGTTTCGTGGCGTGGAATGATTTTTTTTTTTTTCTAAACGATGTGCCGTGGTTGGCGAAACACAGATTTGGCTACGCAACACATCCAGGCGAGTCCATTATGACTCAAATCAAATTCTTGGTTTGAAAGGTGGAAATCTGACTCGTAAAGAACCCAGCTAGAATTTCATTGACAATTTCTGTCCCGTCGCGGGACTTCCCACCCTCCCTAATCTTGTTAAAGCCTCTTTTCGTAAAACTGGTTTAATGGGTTGCGAGTAAAGAACAAACACAAACTGAGATTGAAAACATGGAATTCCACGCAAACCAAAGCGCTTACCTGAGGGAAAAGCAGGAGTTGGCGACACTTGTGATGATCCAAATCAGGATGAAACGCTCTTGATACTGATCTAATTTAAAGGGACTGGCTTGCCTTCAAATAAGTGTGACGGCAATTCTCCGAATATGAAACTGGACGGATTTCACGCTGTAGTAGACCGCCCTTGTCTCCGCTCTGATCTCACAGGCGAAGACGTCGTACCCCCCCACTTCACTCTAGTCCAGTGAAGTCTGGACCCTTCCTTAATGATTCTTCCGAAACGTTGGCGTGAAATGACACATAAGCGGTGTCGCTTTCTGCTGACTGAACCAGCAGGTTTCCGTCCCCGAAACTCCAAAGTCGTTGCACCTGTACTCACTCCCGATTGGCTGACGGCGAAGTGGTCACGTGAGCCCCACCCAGGTTAAACTGCTGTGTCGTGTGGGCGGCGTTTGTCATTGCCAGGCAACCCAACCGATGGGAGGAAATCTCTCCACTGATTTAAAAAGAAAAAAAAAAGCAATCCTTTGTATTGTACTTGCGTGACCCAACCCATCATTGACTGAGTTTTTTTTTTTTTTTAGCCACATCGTCCCTGTAATGTGGTTGACAAGAATTAATTGGCATGGCGACATTTAATATCACAAGAGGTTATTAAGGTCAGAAGTGGCAAATACATAATTAGTTAAATAAGTACAGACTCTAAAGTCAAAGTAAAAATGTTTTTTTTTTTTGTCAACAGCACAGTTTTGAGAAGTTGGCGGTATGCAAAAAAAAAAAAAAAAAACAATAAAAAAAAACGATTCCTTATGTCCTGCTCATACTGAAAAATGAAACACCTCATTATGCTGCATGTTGTTGTAGTTACAGTCAAATGGGACCAACGTTGACTAGAAGGCAAAGGAAAATTAAACGTCTTCGACTGTTAGCAGCATGATGACGTCAGAAACATCTAATTGGATGCTGAGGAAGTACCATATATGCATATCATTCGCCTGCTAGTGATTCCAGAAAGCTAGGAAAAAATAAAAAAGAAAGCATGTGTTCAGAGGAGCAACATGGCAGGCTGTGTGCACATCACACAGGAGTTCGGAGGAATCAGGAAATGTCATCTTTTCTTTTTTTGAATCAGTCATAAATTATAGACATTGCTCTCAGGGGTCTACTGCAAATAAATGTGAGTGACTCAATGTGAGGTGAGGGGACAAATCAAAAGTCACAAAAAGAATCCATTCCCCCATCTTTTTTTTTTTTTTTTAACGAGGTGTAGATTGAACTAGTCACCAGCCAGTTGCAGGGGGTATTATTTATTTATTATAATTGATTATTCTAAATTATTATTAAGATTTTTTTTTTAACATCTTGGACATTTGGATTTTGGCCTGTTTTCCTGGCACTTCTCTTTCCTACCAGTTCTCTCCTCTCCTGCTCAGAGGCTAAAGATCGACGTGTTGTTAAGGATGATCTGGCATTGACTAATTGGGACAGGTTTAAACCGGCGGCGCTTGATTTCATTGAATGGACTCCAATATGGTTTTAACTGACAGTAATCGACATGATATCATATGATTCATGTTGCTTACTCAGCATTCTCTGCAGCTTTCCTGGAGTTTTTTTTTTTTTTTGTGAACTATGGGCCCGTGAAGCCCTCGGAGACTCTTTTTGTGATACAGTATATCAATAAACCCGTTTTAATTTACTTCTGTTTTCCATCCGGCCATTTTCTCCTGCGTTTGTCCTCATGCAACCTTTGAAACTAAATACTGACTGACAAGAATCTTGAACCAGCAAACCACATCTGCGACTTCAACTAATGGTTTGCGCCTCAATGTCTGTCATTTTGTTTTTTTTTAACCTACGTTTACTTGGGCTTATTGTCTGTGTACGGACTTGTACATGCATATAGAACATTCTAATGAATCATAATGCACAGTTCTCGTCTGCTCGTGCCTTAAGGGCGAGGACACTAATGAGCCGTCTTGATCCGTGTGCCACACGTGCGTACGAGCCAAGTCAGTGACTGTCAAAACGATACACCTGAAAATGTCTTTTTGCCATTGTGGCGGAATCGAACAACAGGTTGAACCGAGGCGTGCGAGCCATGGGAACGAGAGCAGAAGGCAGCCAGTTGGACTGGTAGAGTCAGCTTGCAAAACACTCAAAGGAGGTGAGCAGTTACTGTGGCTAAGAACTGTTGTGATTTCCAGGCGGTGCTGCTTTTGTCAGTTAACACGGACAACATCGGCCCATTAAAGCCAATTTTCCCCACTCAGGAACAACTACAGTGGACCAACGCATTATAGAAGAGAAAAAAAAAAACTCTTTACATACTCTCTGTACATTTGGGCGCAGCAGAGCGACCTCTCAGTGTCAACGTGTGCTCTTGTTTGTTTAGGCAGTTTTCATTGTGCATTTCTGGAGTTTTTAACTATGGATACAGAACTGAATTCTTTTGCTTGTATCTCGAAATATGATCTAATATTATTATGAAATTTCGTTTTGGCATTAACCATGACTTGACTTGGGTACACCTTGTTCAGACAAATAATATCCACACCCAGGTACATTAGGGTGCTTAAATTTGTGTCGGTAAGTAAACGATCACTTAGCGAGCGTCCACACCCAACACAAAGCCACCGCTTGATGAGGGCATGACTTTCAAGTTTTATATACAAATGCTGCTCCTTTTTTTTCTTTAAGCGCAGTCATTTTCACTTGAAATGTGTCATTCTGCTTAACTGACTTTGATCATCTGTTATATTGATGCCTCACTGCAATTTACTTACTTTGCAAGAATAAAAAAATCTCGAGAGTTACAGAATAAAGACAGAATGCACAATTAGTCAATGCATTGAAAACTAGCTGAAAATAAACGCGACAGTAATGTTAACATTCAATGATAGATCCTTAAATTGAATTCATTTTGACTTCAGCAGTTCTGGTCGTTGTCCATACTGTTGAGAAGGCCAGATTGGTTTACACCATATCTTAATTACATTTATTATGATTAGAATCACTCTAAGGGGGGATTCTATTTCACACACTGCTGTACTGTATATTTTTGGAGTTGCACATCACACAGAACCAGATCACACACATGCAGGCATGCCAAGAGAGATGCCAGAGTGGAAGGGGTGTTCAATGCAAACAGTCCCGCATCTCTTGAGCTGAGGGAGATAGTGGATGCCTTGCTCATTTGCCATTTTTACATTTGTCTGCAGGCAGGACTTGAACTGTTGTTACCATCAGGTTCCTAAGCCCAAAGTCCTTCCAAATGAATGAGCTACTGCCACCATACAGTAAAGGGATGTTTACAAAGGGAAATATTTGCTAAAGGTGATAAACCTTTACGTACAGCAGGGGGCGACAAACGTCACGGTGACGCAAAGTAGTCGAAAATAGCACGAAGAAGAAATTACAGCAGTCATGTAATGTTAACATGACCAAGGTTGTCAACATTTTGTAGGAGCTACACATAAACACCTTGTGACAAAAACAGCCATATCCTTATGGTAAGACAAACTTTCCGACTCTTCATTATCATCGCGATAGTTCTGAGACCTAACCGAGATGCTTTCGTTAGCTAACGAGCAATAACGGCCTGAATGAGAAGCTCACGCTATGGGACGATTAAAAAAAAAAAAGTGTCACAAATAGATCACATGACGCCCTGTTGGGTCGACTGTTCAGTTTATGCCTGTCCATATTAAAAATATATACATACTGTTTCATTAAGAGAGTATATTTTGTTCAAAAGCCACTACACGTCGTTGTTCGACAACTCACGCGAGATGTTCCTCTTGACTGCGCATTGATATCTTCACAGGTAGAGATGAGCGTCCACTGCGTCGTGACGTCCGCTGGCCGGAGCTTCTCTTCATCGTATCCCGCCGCTGGCCTCCTCCGCCTTCTTCTACCTGCCCCCTGCTCCATCACACGGTGAGTCCACTTAATTACTTTTATTCTCAGTTTTAGTGTTATTGACCCAGACGTTCACTTCCGCACTTACTTTCCAAATTGCTAAATGTCAATGTTTACAAACCTGTATTGAGGGGAAAAAAAACGAACATATTTTACATTAGGTAAGTATCACAGCACACCACCACATAAAAAAGGTCACAAAAAGTATATCCGGTATACACTGAAATACTGTCTGAATTTATGCTCTAGCTTTGTCCAACACAAAGCTAATATACTGGCACAACTTGAAAAAAACAGTGCTTACTTATTACCCCGTGACAGCATTCAGTAGAAAAAGTATTTGTTTTGTGAAAGTCATAACTTGTCACAGCTCCTATATTGGATCATTGATGACAACAAGTGCAATGTCCCTTTTTATTTTTAAATTAGTCATCTATGATTCTGTCTTGAAGACGTAACTACCGACTGCATTTTTTTTTTTAGAAGAAACATGTCCTCCAAAAGACAAATGGACCATCTTGAGAGGACGGCAACCAACCAAAGACAAAGCGTAAGATGCTATAATTGGCCTATGGATGAAATGTAACTTGCAGATTAAATGCTTCATCCTTGAACCCTACACGCAGGCTGTTTATCCTGCTCAAGTATGCGGCATCATGAACGAGTCGGAGTCTGTAAAACGTCTCAGGTTAACAGCTCATCCGGACTTCAACTTCAAGGCGGGACAGTGGTGAGTAGAGACTCAGTCCCCCTAAAAAACAAAAAAAACCTGCAGTGTTTGTTTTAATCGTATTTACTGTCGTCCACAAATAGTAACCAACTTTGGAGGAGTAACTATTGCTTCCGACTGATGTATTTCAAGGTCTGCAGTGCTTTTATACAACAGGTGGGGGCAGTGTTTCATTCACCATGGCACACAAGGTTGCTGGTTACATTTTTTTCCCCCCCAAGGAAAGGTGAACTCAAGCCAGCATGTTTTTGAAAAAAAAAAAATAAAATAAAATCAACGTTTATAAAGGAGCCCTTCAGCCCCATGTACAAAGCATAACTTAAAAAGGGAAGGTACACATTATTTAATGCTACCAGAGAAATTTGTTGAGGTAATTGTCGTATTTTATTGGTGATGACCAAATGTGTGCATTCCGTGCTACAGCTGTATCGACAGATGCCTTCACGGATAAGAATAAGAGCAAATTACCAATTTCTGAATAAACAATTTCTGGCTTCACGGGGGTGCGCGTCTGTCAGTCAGCTCTGCCAATGGTAATGAGCAGAACGCATACACCAACGAGCACATACTCTAGGTGGGCGGCGGCGAGATCGAAAAACCCAGCAGCCAGTTCCCCTGCAGCGCTTGATAATGAATGTAAATACATGGAAAGCTTCGGGTTTGTGAGGGAAAAAAAAAAGGAGCTGTTAAGTTGTTCGTCTCCAGGTGGTAGAAGAAGAGGCCGAGGAGGTGGTGGGCGGAACTTACATGTTCTTTTCACAGCAGATCCATATTCATGACGCAAGAGTTGGAGTTAAACAGACGGTCATTGTTTGCCTGCCGCTATTGTGTCCCCCTCTGGGTCACGTGTTGAAGGACGCCGTGTCA
Organism: Hippocampus comes; assembly: GCF_001891065.2. NCBI lineage: Eukaryota > Metazoa > Chordata > Actinopteri > Syngnathiformes > Syngnathidae > Hippocampus > Hippocampus comes. The sequence goes on along the minus strand of NW_017805624.1, from coordinate 58,614 downwards.
CCACTGTTTTAAGACCGGCACGCTGCATTTTTTTGTTTGGCCGCTGCTCCTTTCTAGAACTGTCATCCTTGCTGAGGTCAAAGGTCACAATCTCCACACACAATCCCACTTTGACCCTCAGCTCAGCATGTTTCTACCCTCCAGTCGAGCTTTGTGTAGCCAATCGAACAGTCAGGCTTTCTCTTGTTCTCCTATTGTGGCGTGGCGTGGCGGCAAGGACGAGCGGGAAGCTTACCAAGCTGTAACGAAAATCAAAGTCATTAATCCGGCTTTGTTGTGCAGGGTGGACTTCTTCATCCCGGGAGTGGACAAGGTGGGAGGTTTCTCCATGTGCTCCAGCCCGGGTCTGCTGCAGAGGGAGGGCGTCGTGGAGCTGGCCGTCAAATTTGCCAATCATCCGCCAGCGCACTGGGTTCACACGGCGGTGAGTGGGCTGACAAGAGTTTCTCAGCTTTGATATAAGACAGTCATGAAACAAAGAAAACAAAACTAACAGAAACTATATCTCACCTTAATAAAACTGAGATTATGAAAATAGAATTTCCCGAAATTCCGAATGGCCTCCATGCCCTCACACTCGGCATACGGCAACCACTATTGCGACATGCAATTACCTAGCTAGTTAGCTCTGCCCACACCATACCCCGAAAATACATCTTGCCATGCTTCGGGTTTGTGAGGGGGCCACTTTAGAGCGAGCAGGGCCACTTTAGAGCGCCTCGTTGTTGGCTGTGACTGCATACACAACACAGGAACAAAGACACAAGAGCGAGGGGGGGCTGCTCGGTCGTATGACATGACAGCCAGTGTGTGGATCATACTCGAGTGCCTCGTTGTGGGATATATTCCAGCATCTGGAGGCAGAAATGCTCACTTTAATAAGAACAGGCTTTTTTTTTCTAATTTCCTCCAAGTTGCTGTATGAAAGTGAACAATGTGTACTCCTAGCTCTTTTCTCGGTTTGCCGGCAGCTCCCGTCTGTGACGGTGAGGATGAATAAACGGTAGTGCGAGACGTGTTTGGAGACACTGTGGGATCCTTTGATCCCGTTTGTTGCTTCAAACCGTTTTCTTTCCTATGAGCTGTAATAGTGCAGCAACTGCACTTCAGTTTCTGGCGAGTGGATGTTTTTTTTTTTTTTTTTTTTTTTGGTGTACGTGTTTGTGCTCAGGATCAGATGTTTACCAAAGTATATTTACTGCTTATTTAACATCAAAAGACTTCCTCAGTGTAACCTGCCAAGCTGTCATCACAGCTTGTGGAGCTGCAGGTTTGGTGTGCGTACGCACACGCTACCTGGTATAGATCAGTGGCTCGCTCTGATCTGAGCCTCAGTGTGTGTTTTTGTTGTCATATCGCGGGCAAAAAGGTCAGCGCAGGAGTTAAGCACTCGTCTGTCTTTTTGTTTTGTGCGTATAACAGCAGTGTCAGACTTGTTTTCATCACGGGCCACCTCATAGGTGCCGTTGCCCTTAGGGGGCCAATGACAACTGTGAAACCGCAAATATATACTAGTAATCGTAGATAGGAGAAAGTGTCTTCCCAAAACGAGAGAAAAAAGCATTTAGAAGTAAGGAGGCAATAACTCTCTACTGTTTCCTCCCACAGTGCACATTGGGCTCTCAGGTGGCAGTGCGCGTCGGCGGCGACTTCTACTTTGACCCCTCACCTTCGGACCCTGCCGTCGATCTGCTGCTGATCGCCGGGGGCGTGGGCATCAACCCCTTGTACTCCATTTTGTCGCACACGGCCGATTTGCTGCAGGTCAACCGAGCATCTGGCGGGCGAGGCTACAACATCGGCTCAGTCCACCTCCGCTACAGCGCCAAGACCACAGAGGAGCTGCTCTTTAAGGTGTGACCCGTCAGATGCTGGAAAGCTTATACAAAACATTTTGGGGGGGTTGTTGATGTGTGCGTACTAACAAGTGAACTTGTATCTTACCTTCTGCTTCCCAAGAATCCGATCCTGCGGGCGTGCAGGGAGTTTCCGGACAAGTTAACATGTCAATTCCATGTCACCCAGCAGAGCACAGACATTGAACCGCATCTTCAGCCTTTTGTCAATCGTAAGTAATATACAGTAATTAAAAGCGAACCCGTGACATGTCCCACAGTATTAAGAGTTAAACCGTAAATATACAAAAGCTACAAATAGAGTTTGAGTTTTTCAACAAGGAACTAAGGATAGGTTAAAAAAAATGCATAGCGAACCATAAGGGGTTCATACTGTCCACAAGCCTATCTACCGTACTTTTTTTTTCCTCAAGACATCAAAAGTAAATTATAACAAGCATAGTTGGCTCATTACTCTTCATCAAGCAGATTCAATTCAGCCTAATACGACGTTTACAAAATAACTGATCTGCAGTCGGCCGTTTCTCATGAGGGATGGACATATGACTACATTTGTTATACTCTCATTGTATGAGAAAACGGCCGCTTTTATGTGACGGTTATAGAACGGGAGGAATACACAATGTTCTTTATCTTCTTGGAACAAACAGCCAAATGCGTAGAAAAGTTAAAAAAAAAAGAACAGAAATCTCCTTGTTTTAAAATGGGCAATGTTCTGCTATGATTACAATCCTGACCTAGAGCAACCCACGTTAAGGGGGCGGGGGACAAGTTATTGAAGATACTGTATATGCTTGAAGCAGACACTCTGACAAAGAATGCCGCTCTCTTCATAATCGATCGACTTTTGTTCCTAGGTCGGAGAATCGCAGAAGAAGAGCTGCGGACACACGTGGACCCCCAGAGGACTTTGTGTTACTTATGTGGACCTCCGCCCATGATTGAGGCAATTTCCCAAACCCTCGTGAACCTTGGCCTACCGCAAGACAGAATTCTCTTTGAGAAGTGGTGGTAGCTGCGCCTACCTTCTCCCGGAACGCCACAGTGTTGTTTTCCGGGATCCTTTTTTCTATTTTTGAGCTTCTTGATACATTTGCGTGGTGAGAGTTGAAAAACAACAGAATTACTCCAGTGACGTGGAACTTGATGTGCAGCCGTGGAAGTGCTCGGTCGGCCCTGTCGGAACCTGCGCATTGACCCACAGGAGCTGACGGTACTTTCATTTCATTTCATTTCATCTGTGAAGATCCAACATGTTTTTAGTCACCCCGCGGGGCTGAGATTTATTGACTCAAAACAGGTGCAATCTCATTTGTCGTTCAGTCATTCCGGACAAAGGCAAATGTTAACGCATTACGCCAGTGGTTACATTTTAGGCTGTAGTTTCGCATTTTTTGAAAACTATTTTGCAGTAACACTTTACGTGTAGTCTGACATATAAACAGTTTCATTTATATCCCTATTGTGTGGTTGAGTGCTCATCTACAATTTACACCACTGAGTACATAAATCGTTGCCTGCCACATGTTGGCCGATTGTCTGTTTTGATTTGGCATCGGGTTACACACGAGCAACATTACATGGCTCGGTGAGAAACCCACAGCGTAATTGTAATGGAGATTCCAGGTGGTCCCCGATTGGTCCGCATCCTTAAACCCCCCGCGGAGATCGTAGCGAGTGTCTCAGTGGGGCTGCCGTTGTCGCTTCAATTGAGTTGTTCCACGAGGGAAATGCTTTAAGCTGTAATGTGATGATTGAATGAAATAAATGACAGCGAAGCTGCGTGAAAGGCTTAATTCACTTCAGCTTTTATGTAAATACATGTTGAACACAGCACACGTGGTGAAGAAAATCAGAAATAAATAACAGTGTACACAATTCCTATTTTACAGAGTCCATTTACCCAAATACACTCAACTGCCATGATGACAACAGGTACACTTGCACATTTGAGTGAGAGCCATTGCAAGAGCTATTTTTTTTAATTTTTATTTTCTGGATCCAGCTCTTATTTAAATTCCAGAAGTCTACTGAAAGCAGCTGGTCTAGTAAATATACACATCTCCTTAAGCTGTGGTGCCGAATTATTTATATCAGTGGCCACATCTGATTTATCGGCCGCTGAAATAAAAAGTTGAGATGGAAAAGAACATTTCGAGAAATAACTGTTCTCTGAACAGCTTTGGCATCTCCTGGTAACCGAAAGATTACACTGTGCTTGCAAAAATGTCAAATACTTAAACCCTAATAAAATGCCGTGAGAAGAATTCTCTACGTTGGCATGGATGTGAGTTCCCTCAAAACGCTTCACACGAGTTCAATCACAATACAAGGTAAAGTATTTTGTCTCTCACTTTGGGTCATGTGACCTCAAGTGTCGCAGTATATAAAGTAGACTGATTTACATCCAACAATCCTCGCAGTGACATATCCTTGTGGAACAGAGTCTCAAATATTTAAGTTGCAAACTAGGCAACAGAACGGACGAAAAAAGCTTGGCTATGTTGACCTCGTATCTTAAAAGGACATCAAGAAGCAACAGTGACCCCGAAAAAGCAGCCAAGTACACAACACGAATTCAGATTTATGAAATGTTTTTGTCTGATTATGACTACAGCTAGATAAATAATTGATTTCCAAACTGCTGCTCCAGATGATGTACTACGTACCATAGTTGCGTGCTATTGGATCCTAATATTTTTGTACAGTTTTCATGGTTTCTATAGTTATGGTGGTATTCACTTGATTTTTTTTTTGGGGGGGGGCAGCAATTGGAATCACTTTTGGGCTGCCCGTTTGTGGCAAATGCATCAACAGACACCGGAAAAGAGTTGATGTTTGATCAGCTCGTCTGACTTTACCTCCTCTTTCACTCCTCCGCCGTCCCTGTGACACACGTCTGTCCACCTCACCGACTTTTCCCGCTTGGATGTTAGAATACTGTCAATATCCGTCTCCTCTTCCTCACCTTCAACAGACGCCAGGCTGCCCGAGAGGATGGAGAGGTCCTTTTGATGTGCGTCCTCCTCGCGCCATCCTTCCGTCCTTCCTCCGGCCCAGCTCCTCCCGAGCTCGACATCGTCCTCTTTTATGTGTCTCAACTTGCCCATCTCTGTCTCCGAGACCAGGGACCTGTCCTCGCCCTCCTCAAGCATCTCTCCACATGAGTGTTTTTTTGTCTTGTGGCGACCTCGGAGGGCGAGCATCTGAAATAAAATGCAGGCGTTTGACAGATTTCAGCTCTGTGCCTCATCTTTTTTTTTTTTTTTTGTTCTCCCGTTCCCTGTAGACACCTGACAAAATGCAACAAAGCCGCTCGCTGATGATTGTTTCTGAGCACTGCGAGGCAATTTGCCTATTATTAGACTCTGTTTAATTGTATATTCCATATTTAGTAACAAGATTCGATAAAGGCACCTCGTGGAACGTCGAGCCACACTTAGGAGTGACAGATTTGTGGTAATGATGGAGCATGCCGCCAACCTTGAAGTCTTTTCTCTTGCGCTGCAAAACAGGTCTCTGAAGGAAGAGGATTTGCTTAGTCGACAACCCCCACCGAGAGCTGTAGGGGGGGGGGTGGGGGGGTCTTTTATTCCTTCAAGCTAGAATGTGAGGATGCATTCAAAATTATTTCTTTTGTTCAATGCGTTTTGAAACACGACAGGTTACAAGGCGATGAGATCAGCCGAGGCGCTTTCGGCTGACAGATTGAAAAAGTGGTTTCATGTTAAGACATCCAGCATATGATCTGGGTTTGTTAGATCTCGCACCACCTGTATTGCGATTTGTTAGGTAGGTCTGTCAGCCCCAATCCTTATAAAGACTGAGGCAAAACACTGCACAATGAAACATTGTAGTCCTCATTAGGAACGTTAAAAATGAGGCGTATAGTTTTAGTTTGCTGCTGTACCATTTTTTAAAAATAGAAATATGACAAAAGTTTGGCACGGGTTATTGTACATACTCATGGTGGGAAGTGAACGGCTGCTCCCAGCATATCAATCCGGAAGAAATTGACTGATGATTTTTAAACAACAAAAACAATAATGAACCCCACATGTGCAGTCTATCAACATGGGAACGCAAACACAAATGTTAAAAAACATTTTTTTTTCCCCCACTGAGTCTAAGGTCCATTTACCAAGGACGGTTTTAGGCCGCATCCAATAATATTGCGCCATCCTTTGAAAACAAAACAACAAATTATGCTCTTATTCGGAAAGACGGTGCAGCACTTCTGGAAACAGCAGTTGTCTTCTTTTAGGCCTTTTGAGGTTTTGGCTCTCTGCCTTTTACTTTGGCTATTTATGTTCTGTTTTTTGTTTTTAGCCTAATGGTGACCTCATCAATTCAGTTGACACGAAATAGCTTGTACAGTCGATTAGTGAAGCAGCATCTGTACCTGTTGGTCTTGACGATGGGTGTGGGTAAGACACACATGAGCCTCCATCCATAGGGAGCAAGGGACTGCAGCAGCGGGACGTAGTCTGCCTTCACCACCACACCCTGGCCAGGAGGGGGGGTAAAAAAAAAGTCAGCAAAGACACAATATACAAGCATTCAACTATGCCACATACATAATCTGTCGCAATTTAGAATGGATATTTATCTAATTACATGAGGAAAAAATAAGATGAAATAAAATGCATTGTATTTAACCGGAGCATTGATTCCTTATTTTTGGGTGGTGATGACTATGATGTTCTAGTATGCTTATCCTGACATTTTTTTTTTTTTTTTGCTTTCTGGCAGTGTGGCAGACCCAGCACTACATGATTCTTTTTAATCAAACAAGTCCAAAGGACACACTGGGGATTGCTCAGCCTTGGCAGAGGCCTGTGTCAAGCTCATCATTTTTGTCAAGGCAGGTTTTTGTTTTTATCATGGGTGTCATTGTATCGTGCGAGCGTAGCTAATATTGGAATAAAGCGGAAAGAAACACAGTCGCAGAAAATATGTGTCACCGTGGTGGAAACATGAAGGAACTCACATTGATGACAGTCCACTGCTCGACCACAATGGCATCGTAGGACGTGCTTGTGGTCTCCTCTGTCGAGTTGTGGAAAATAAACACACTGTCTACAGATGAAACGCCATTCTCTGGAGAGAGAAATACAGTAAGATTGAGATCCGAGTAGCAAGGGGGATTCGGAGCTCAACCCACTCTTTGTCATGAACCGGCTTATTTATTCCGAATGTGGATAAAAACTCTTTTCCAATGTCTCCCATTGTGACTGACCCTGTGGCGCAACAACTGCATCTCATGTTGCGACATGACAGCCAATTACAGACTCGGCAGCCAGAGCAGCAAACAACAGTATTGAACAAAAAAAAAAAAAAGGACTATACAGCATATACAAACTCTTTAAAAAAATAAATAACGTACAAACACTAAGAGAAATGTACTCCGATCCATGCCTCGCTCCAAAGTTAGCTTGAAGCTAGCCTCCCTGTGATTCTGTTTCCCATATTTCCTATTCTTTTTCCCCAATAACAACAAGTCCAATAACTTCCCAGAATGGATTGCCTATTGTACTTTACCGTTCTCGTCTCTGAGGTGGAAAAAGCCATCAACGAGCTGCGCGCCATTGGTAAAATGCTGAGTCATGTGGTCGAGCCAATCGCCGTCGACTTCTGTCACGAGCCCCGCCTCCTTTTGAACGCGCAAGGGCACCCGAAGCGAGTAGAACCTCAAGGATGTGTTGAGTTCCCCCGTGGAGTTGTATAAGGCAAACAGTTGGAGCCCTACATGGGACCACGCAGATAAGATGGATGATATGTATGATATTATATAAACAGGAAGTGATATCAAGTTACTCACGAGCCTGTGCTGGTACATCCTTTCCTGTCTCAGAGTTCTTCACACAAATGTGGTTGTTGTTCCAAGTAAGGTCTGAGGCGGTTTCTTTTCGGTCTGGCCGACCTGAAGGTTTGGAATGCCTCTCGGGGGATTCTCGAGGGTCCGGTGGACGACACTCCTCTTGTCCGTTTGTACTCAGCCTTTCCGAACTGGGCGGCCTTTCTTGGTGAACGGAGGAGTCTCTGCGATACGAAGGTTGGCTCGTTGCGGCAAGTGACTCTCTGAGGGGGATCCGAATCCATTCGTTAGATCCCTTTCGGTTGACTTCTGAAGGGAAATCTGCTTCTGAACTCAGTGAGGGCTTGTGATCCCGCGTCGTATGTTCCACACTTTCATGAGGGAGCTCTCGAGGTTCAAAGGGGAGGCCCCCCGGCACCGAGTCATCACGGCGCGAGTCTGAAGGATCCGTTGGGCTGGATTTAGCGCTGGGGGGGTGTCGGTGAATGGGAGAGGGGCTGGAGTGCAAGGACGACAACTCATCGGGGTCCCAGTTAGCCGTGAAGCAGGGGGCCCCTCCCGGCTGCTGGAGAAAGCCCAAAAACATCACTCCTTGCTCTGCTACATCCTGGATCTGGAGGAGGAGAATAAGACAGTGACATTGGGGGGGAAAACATTTTTATGAAAATGAAACCATCAGACAAATTCACCACATGGACAAAAGTATTGGGACAAGCGATAATAGCTTCCAGTGGGATTTCGTGTCATGACGTCAGATGTGGCAAAGTGAGGAAAATCAAAACACCATCGAAAAACTGTACTGTTTGACTTTATCAAATTCAAAACACTTTTTTTATTTTTGAAATAGAGTATCAGTAATGCTGTTCACATTCATCAGTGGAAATAGTGTAATACTGGGCCCTTTAAGTTCCCCTCAGATCGTAAAAATAAAATGACAACATGAAAGCAGTTACATGTCTCTAAATGAGCGTAATTCAGAGTTTAATGCATCATTGAGCCACCTGATTTTCGGCAACCTGCATCAATCAGACTTGGCTGAGTGACGTACGTTTCTTGTCGGTCATCTGATCAAGCCGTTGCGTTCATAATCCAAGGTTGCCTTCGCTCGGCAGAGACAGCGGAATGCCTTTCCCCTTCGGCGAGCTGTGTCATTACCCATCAGAGAATACTTGATTTGAAGGCCAATAGAGATTCTCATTATAAGCAGAAGTGGGGAAAAAGCACTGGACTAAGTCTCTGTACCTTAACAGAAGGACAGATGCTGTGGTAAAAAACCTCCACCACAAAATAGCCTTGCACACACTTTTTCAATTGTTCAACTGAATACAAAACTGGCCCAATCATGAAAACAACAAAACATATCCAGTATTTGGTGTTTCTCTCATTTCTTTCATAAGAAAAGGCAATATTATAGATTGAGACCTTCTCGACAAATCATGGATTAAACTCACCACACAGCACCTCGTAAGAGCTTTCATTTTCTTCACGTAGGATTTTCATCCCCTATCATGTTCTTTCAAACATTGAGAATAGAATGTCATTCATATCACGTGAATACGCTGCACAAGACATCAGTCACGGCGACACAATTCTATTCACCATTTATACGCGGCCACGATATACAGTATTCTATTTAGGTGACACGAGAGCCTCATTTACACCCGCACAAAGGCAGAGATTGGTATTCAGCTGAATTAGAACCATGCTAATCATGTGCAAAGATCAAATATTGAAATGACAAAGGGACCTCATCTGTGCCCATGCGCATGTGTGTGCGTGCATGTGTGTGTGTGTGCGTGTGTGTGTGTGTGTGTGTGTGTGTGTGGGTGGACGGGCGGGGGTTATCAGTTGATATTTGAGCTGACAGGCTTGACAGAAGCGAAATCAGCCTGCAAACTCGAGCGGAGCAATAATGAGACGCATCTTCCCCACTTAACACACCTTGGTCACACCTCATTCGTTCATACCTGTGCAATGCGCACACAGTATGTGTGTATGTTACAACCCCCCCATAAAAAGCTGCACATTAGCGCATAAAAAATGTACAACTGAGTGGCGACAGCTTGAGAGTGGGAGGCCTGGCGAGTGCTCGCAAAAGAGAAGATGACAGAATTGAACACGCACGCGGCACACAATCAGTTTGGATGCTTATCTTGAACCCTCCTGCTTCTCTCATCCGATTGGCTATTCACATCACGCCGCTGGAGCCGATCACATTAGACTCTGTGATGCGCCATTTGCCATCCAATCAGGTTTCCTTTTGTGTGCGCTCTTTGGGCGTTCAGATGCAAATCTTCTCAATAGAGCACATTTTCATTTCCCATTGTTGGGTTGGGGGGGGGGCGAATTTATAAGCAGGGGAGAGAGCAAAAAGCGGTGTTAGCCAGGCGTCTGAAGGGTTAAGTCAAACGCGTTCACTATTCATGAAATAGTGACAGGTGCAACAAGTGGGAATGTTGCCTTGAATAGTTTTGCACTAAAAATTGGATGACAGAAAACCCAGCTCCGTCGTGGGCTCCAGGTTTGTCGTCGCGCCATCTTGCATATTTTCTTTTGTCCAGTTTGTAAGGTGATCAAGTTAAAAAAAAAAAAAAAAAAAAAAAAAAAGACGGGCAATGATGACGAACCAAGTACCTAATGTTTTACAGTAGAACTCCTCTACAACGAAATCATGTTTGCACCCAGATATTTTTCACAACAGGGGACTTTTCTCTATAGCAAATTTTAATCTTAGACGTAAACACAAACAAAAAACATATAAGTCTACTCTTTATTTTTATTCCAATAGTGCATAAGTATGATGTTAGAGGAATCTATGGGCGAAATTGTATCATGTTTAAAGTCTCGTTTGATCTGGGCACGTCAAAGCATCTGGGTGCGTTATCAGCACCCCCAAATTCCTTTTCAGAAGGTGCCGGCCATTTGGGCTGGGGGCTGTTGCAGCCCACACCACAATCAACACATCAAAGCGGGTGGGCAATCAGAGGAGATCAGATCCGGTCACAAAGGGGGAGCGAGTAATTTGGGAACAGCGGTCGAACAACAAAAGACG